>NW_024349802.1:14393647-14649245 GCF_902729225.1 Pteropus medius | reverse complement strand
TAAGTTGAGTTCACTTTAGCTGTCAGCACTTCTTAGGGCAAAATGTATCTACAGAGTTCTCCATCTCATTCAACAGCCTTCACTAGGGGACTTTTAATCTTCCCATAGGGGACATTTAGCTAATAAGGTTATCCATGCACGTGTATCTGTCAAGTCAGTGGTAACGAGCCATTTGGCCCATAGGTATAACAACAACAACAACAACAACAACAAACAACAACAACAACAACGCTCTATATCTCCCCTTCTTCTCAATCCATACTTTAGCTCAATAAAGTCTCCTGAATGAGTATTGAGTGCATACTTTAGTTCTCTCCTAAGGACTTTCAAATACATTTTCTTATTTAACCTTTCATCAAGTATATGATCTAGGTATGAATATTCCCACTGAAGACAGAAACCAAGTGTCAGAGAGTTTAAGTAACAGCGAAGTTGTGGCAGAGCCCATATTTGAAATCATATTCGTCGATTCCAAATCCTGTATCGTTAACTTCTACCACCTATTGCTCATTAAATAATGTGACATTAAATATACCGTTTTCTGGTCTGCTTAGGGACGTCTCATGCCATTTGGTAAGATGCTTCCCCCATCTTACTTTGATTCTCACTGATTTATCCCATTTCTGATCTCATGTAGTAGCTAAGACAATAGGCTAATTTTATTAACAAACTGTTTATCCCTAAACTCATAAAGAAATAGCACACTATCGTAGAGTCAGTCTCCCTGGGTTCAAACCCTGTTGCTGTCACTTACTAATTGTTAACCTTGGGCAAGTTACAGAGCTTCAAGTTTCTTATTTGTAAAATTGGTACAATAAGTTTACTGACCTCACTGGATTATTTTGAGAACTAAAATGAAATAATGTGTTAAAGGATTTAGAAAGTGACTTGGCACATACTAAGTATACATTAAGAGTTCTGTTTTGTGGCTGTCATTACCAAGTTGACTTCCCTGTGGCTCTTTCTTTCTACTGTTTCTCCTCTAGTTTCACCAGCAGTATCTCCTCTCGGTGTCCTATCTGGTTCCTTGACAACTCAGTCCATCCACTTTGTGGTCATGCCATTGTCTGTATCCTCATCCAGAATGTTTCTCTCAGATGGAAGTCTTCCTGTATTCATTCCTACTTTGGTTCCTGACCCAGATTTCTTGTCCTACTGTTTCAGCTCAAATGAATGATTTTGGTCTAGTATCGAACCAAGCTCCAGATAGCTCGAGCTCTCTGTTGTCTCAGCCTGTCCTGAATCAGTATCTTTCACAAACAAGTCTGACTTCTCCAATTTCTTTTTTCCCCATGTAGTCCTCAGCTTGGGGTAAACCTATGCTTTGTTCATTAAAAATCTAGTTTCGTACACTTTCTGATTTTTGCTCACCTATTCCAGTCACTCAACCTTTATTAAATAAATACTTCAGAGAACTTACTATGTTTCAGGCACAGTGTCGGGTGATGGAGATACAGTATGAACAAAATAGAGAGACACAGAACTTAAAGCCCATAGATAATTATCAGATTATCAAACAGTCACACAAATTTGAAGTTTCAATTGTGATAATGTTATAAAGGTGGGTCACATGATGTTATGGGAGTCTATATTATGGGTATTTGACCTTGTTAGGGAGGTGAGGAAAGGCTTCCCTGAGGGAATGATGCCCAAGATGAGGTCCAGAGGGTGAATGGGAATTAACTAGGCAAAAGGGGAGAGAAGAGAGGTACAGGCTGAGGGAAGAGCATTGCAGAGGTGCTGTGGTAAAAGGGAGCATGGGAAGTATTAGTTTCTAAGAGAAGGCCAGTGAGGCTCAAACAGAGAGAGCAAAGAAATGCAAAGTACCAGGTGAGGTAAGGTCGGGTGAGACCACTCTGGGCCTCGTAGTCTATGCTTAGGATTTTGTTCTTTCTACCAAGTACAGTGGTATGCCATTGTATGGTGATAAGCATGGCAGTGGGCAGTAAGGATGTGATCATATTTTCATTTTGTATAGGTCTATCTGGACAGGACAAAGAGTGGATAATGGGTAGGTGAGTTAGAAGGTGCCTGAGGCAGGCAACGTTGATAGCTTCAACTGGATAGCAGTCGTAGAGGAAAAGAAATGAATGATATTGAGAGATAGTGGAGATGAAATAACCAATTTTTAGTGATTTTGGATATAGTAGATGAGGGAGAGGGATGACCTCAAGGTTCCTGGCTTCCACTACTGCCAGAAGGTGATTCTCTCTACTGGGCGAAGAATGGAATTGGATGCACTGGATTTAGTCAATTATAAATTATTTGCTTCCGATAAAGCTCTTATGATCTCTGGAAATAGAAACCCACTCAAACTAGTTCGAGTGAAAGTTTTTATGTAAAGATATAGGGAATCTCATGGAAACTGAGGCAACATGGGCTTGGGGAGACTGAAAAGTTATCCGGAAGTAAGACTTCTTTGTCCGGCTCTGTGTCTGTTTATCTCTGCTTCTCCCTGATTCTCCCCTCCTCTTTTCTTGACTGGATTCTTCTACTGGCTCTCTTTACATATGGCTCACTCTGGCCACCTTCCAAAATCTAATAATCCTAATTGATCAGCACCAGCATTCGTCTGGATTGCAGTAACTGTCTGCAATCTCTGTATCCTATTTCACATTACTGCTATGAGAGAGAGGCAGAGTAGAGAGAAGTGTTGGTCAGCTGTCCAGTATGTGCCCATGGTCCGATCAGCAGGGCTGTGTTATCATCAGTGCCGCCCCCATATCTGGGTGTTGTGAGCAGATAAGACAGTGGTCCACAGGTCAGTAAGACTCCTTCAGGGGAGGAAGAATATCAAGAATATCATGCCCTTTGGTATTTTTCAGAGTGAAAGCAATAACTGGTATCTAGTAGATGCTCAAAAAATATTGTTCTTGTTGAGTCACTGGAGACAAGATTCATCAGAATCTCTTGTGGCATTTTTTAAAATTTAGAGTTCAAGGTCCACCTTCAGAGGGACAGATCAGTAAAACTGAAGAGGGTGCCAGGAATATGTATTTCTAAAAAAAATAAAAAGGACCTAACATAAATTTTATACAAGTGGTCCATGAACCACACTTTGTTGGACACTGCTCTAATGTGTCCGTGAATCACGCCCAGAAATCTCTGTTATGAACTCTAGACATTGAGCTTCTTTTGGATTTGGACCTCTCTTTCTCTGTTTATATAATGGACCATATATTATCTCTTTCTCATATGCAAAAGTGAATTTGAAAGCTAATAAGATAATATTGGCAGTAAGTTTTGTCTTCTCATTCTCCAAGCCATAAATATGAAAGATGGTGTTAATATATATCTGGACAGCTTCTCTATTGCTTGAATTATGTAAAATTCTTTTTAACTATTCAGTGTTTCCTGATGATGACCTAAGAATGAATAAGATCTCATCAGTGTTTTTCTTCTGCTTCCAGAAACTGGAAATGTAACCCTTAAATCACTGCTACTTGTCCTGAGTACAGTTCTTACAGTAGGAATAGAGGAAAGTTCTTGGAAAGTCAAACAAATGCTACTTGTGACTGCCTGGTTTTTCAAAAACAAGCATTTCTGGTGAGAAAAGATCCCTTTTGAGGAATGCCACGTAACAAGATGGCCCCATTTAGTGACAACTCCATTTGATTCCTACAGGGTCTGACTCTAAGGCCAGAGAAATTGCAAAGTGAGGTGAGCATGGAGAGCTGCTTGCCACCTCTTCGAAGGTGTGGGCCCTTTAGCCTGATTCCAGGCCCTCACTCTTCGCCTTGCCTTTTGCAATCTGGTTCTACTTCTGTCATTTCTCCGAAAATTTCTCTCCGGGGTTTAAAAGATTCCTGCTTTCGAGTGCAGTGGTGTCTTTTGAAGGGTTTTGTATCTTAAGTGCTCTCTCTCTCTACCCTGCTCCTTGAAGCTCTTGCCTCTCTTTGCTTTTGAGATCTTTCTTTTGCCTCAACTTCTACCACACGGATGATTACTTCTGAGTCTCTTTGACTGGTTCTGCCTCCTTTTTCCTTCAGTGTTTTTCAGTTTCAGACTTGCTGTTGGTCAGGCCATCATCTCCCTCTTTTGCTATAAATATAATTTGCAGTCGATTCTCCTACACTTACCTCCTACCTGGAATTCTCTCTTGAGCTCATATTTCCAGATATTTCTGGGATTTGCCATATGCGTAGCATATAGAAAGCTCGCAGTTAGCAGGTCCCAGCTGAAGCTCATTGTTTTCTCCCCTAAACTTATCACTCCTTTTCTTATCTTTTTAATTAAAGTCACCAGCATCCACCAGAAACTTCTCAGTCATTCTTGCCCCCTTACTAGTGCACTTCTGTCATCTTTTCTCTATCCTTCCTGCTACTATCCTAGTTAAGGCCTTCATGCCTTTATCATCACTCGTAAGGACTATTATAATATCTAGTGTGGTTTTCTTTTTTTTTTTTTTTTGCTTTTGGCCTTTTCTTACTCCAATTCAAGGGTCACACTATTATTCTAAAATACAAACTTGTTCATGTCTACTTAAAGTCTTTGCTGTTTGGTGTACATTAACTATATTATATAAAACACAGTTATGTAGCAGATCTCATAAGGATTTTCACAATCTGGCACCAGCCTGCCTTCTCAGCCCAATCAGTTATCTTTCTTCTATAATAACATTTGCTTGAGTGATAACATGTCACATGTGATGGGACTTTAAATACTAACAAAAGATATGAACAAAGTATTATTATTAGTCTTCTTTTACATATGTAACTTGCCCAAGGTCACATAAGTAGGAAAAGATGGAGAATTGGTAAAAACCAAACTCTCCTTAATCACTCTGCTACTCTGTCTTTACTGAAGCCTCATCGAAACTTTACATGAGAAGGTGCCTTTGTTTATGCTGCCTCTTCAGCATACACTGTTCAACTTCTGTGTCCAAGATCTCTGGTATATTTCAAAGCCCTGCCCAAAAGTCTGTGAAGCTTATCAGTCTTCTTGTACTATAGTAGAATTAATAGCTTCTTTTTTTGACTTCTCCCAACATCTTGGGTATTTTTTAATTATATTACATTGGTTTGTATAAGATGAGCTGCTTTATGTGTCTCTGCTGAATTCAAGTGAACTCTTTGATGATGCTATGTCTTAGTCATTTCTAGGTCCCCAAGTGTCTAGTACATAGTAAGTCCTCAGGAAATATTTTCAGAATGTAGAAGAAAGTATTTTAATAATCTATTAAATTATTACTGGCTAATCTAAACATTTCTACTAATTAAAATAGTTTTAAGTATTAACATATAAACATTAAGGCTTCCCAATAGGTTGCTCACCATTATTAATATGCCATGAGCAGGTATTTTCAAGAATGTTAATTGAGACTATCTAGAAAGCACCCAGGAGCCTTGATACAGCAACCGTGTTATTGAGACACCTCTCGGTTATAAACAACAGAAAACCTGACAGGCAGTAAAGGGTATTTATTGCCTTGTATTACAGAAGATAACAGTGGTAGGATGAGACTTGATCTGGTGAGACTAAAAAAGATGTGGTTTCTTTCTCACTTTTTTTGGTGGTGTTCCCACTTTCAGCAGGTTTTTCCTCTTGTGCCCACAAGGCTGCATGCCTGCTCATTCATACCAGGGGGAGAAATGTGTCTCTTCCTCCAGTAACCAACAGGTTTCAGTCTGTTTGGATTCATTTAGTTTACACCTATCCCTGAAAGTCAACTGTAGTTGAGGGATGTGATTACACTGATCACAGATAGCCCTGTACCTTACTCCATCCTTAAATCTGGAGTAGTATCAGCTTTTCTCAAACAAATGGGCTGCAGGTAGAAAGGGTGGACACCTTAACAGAAGCCAAGTGGAGGATGCTAGACAGCCAAACCAGTAAGATAACCCCCAAATGACTATTATGATAATGCAGGGATAATGCATGATCTGGAGGTGATTGCCACGCCTTCTGCAAAAGATAACACAATTCAGTCATATTTCTGCGGCAAATTAAGACACACCATGTAATGCATCACTTTTCTACATCATTCTGGTGTTTGAAAAGGTGACATGCTGGATATTGTCTTCTCTCTGCCATGGAAGGGTGACCTACATGGTCTGCATCAGTGAACTCTCCAGATTCAGGGTAGATTTGGCCCTGAATCTGGAGAGTTCACTGATGCAGACCATGTAGGTCTCCAGATTCAGGGAGACCAGAAGGCAGGAATAGATTGAGATTGGGGAATTTTCTCCTCTTGCTCCCTCCCTGCTGGGCCTGAAGTTAGCCATGTTCCTGCTCTGTCAAGCAGCCCTCTGTACATGCCCACTCTCTCTGGATTCTAAATCACTGTTTGCCTTTCTCAGTCTTCATGACGTTGACATTCCTGGATTCTGCATTGTTGTTATCTCTAAGCTCTGCCTATACCTTTGTAAAGATTCTTTTTATTAAACTTGTCTCAAATTACCCAGTCGGAGTATGCCATCTGTTTTCTGCCAAGACCTTTACTGATACAGTGGTAAATATCTCCCTCTTAGCATATTTTTAACATTGCAGTAACACTTTTCCAAAATAGAGTGATTATGATATCAGCCAAAAGTCAATTTTCTTTAATTGGAAGAAACCAAAGCTTCTCCAGTCAACTTTGATCATTTGTGGTTCAGTCATCAAGAGATTTGCAACCTGAGGACAAAAGCCAGCCAGGAGGGGCATAAAATTTTTATAACAGTTGTTAAAAGCTGCCTCCTTTTAGTTTTCATGCTCAATTGCAAATTGAACAAGAGTTCTCTTGACTCGATTAACTCTAAATAATAAATAACAGTGCAAATTTCACTTTAGCATTTTTGTGTTTTACAATGATTTTAGCAGGAATATTCTCAGTAGTATTAGTGTAGTTTCTAACTACTAAAGGAAGAATATTTGTGTAGTAGACAATTGGTCGTGACAATGATATTTACCACTAAAATTACTGATATAAACTTTCATATCTATACAACTTAATATAAATGACAACTTGCAAGAGCAGATTACCTAAAATTATATTAGCATTCTCTTAATAAAAATAATAAACATTTTATTTCTTATATGCTAGGATGCTAGTCTTTTATAATGACTCTAAACCAAAGACACCAATGGTTGGGATTCATTAGTTTGGGCCATTTTATTCAGTGCTTACTGGATTCAGTTTTGTCCCATGGTTTGCCAGTTCTTATTATATATTTCTGATGTCATTAATGTTTGTAAGAGTGACTGTTTATATCTTAAAGTCCTTTTCTAATGTAGGGAAACTTAAATTTTTGAATACTTAAAAATAATTTGGGAAATACTTTGTTGGGTCCCATTTTATTTTTGTGATTCTTGAGTAAGCCCCAGACTTTATTTTTCCTGCTCTTCCCCCTTGCTCACATGTCCTAGTCTCGAAGGCCCTCCTAGTTTTCCTCAGTCATCAAAGTTTTCCTGTCCTAGGGTCTTATCCTGAAAACCATGAGGTTACACTGATATCTCTAATTCTAGTTTATATCACAGGGCTCACTGACTTTTTCCCCCTTTCCATATTTGTATTTTCCTTCGTTAGTGGGAAATTGGGCTTCCAGTATCCTTAATATATTTACTTATTTGCTTAATCTCCCAAATCATAGGCAAACTCATTCCCCCAGATGGTCTGCTGTCCTATTTTGAACCCTGTCCTTGTACAGGTCCAATATCCACGGTGTTGCTTTTCCCACCCTCTTCAACCCTGTTGTGGAGTTTTTTTTTTTACCCAATTTGAAGAAAAGAAGAAAACAAAAAAGGAAGAAAACAACTTCATCTTTTTAAAATGAGATTATAAAAATTACATACTTTCAGTATAGGTTTTATTTATTTATGATTTATTTATTTATTTTTAAAATTCAGTTTATTGGGGTAACATTGGTTAATATAATTATGTAATTTTCAGGTATACATTATAATTTGATATCTGTATATTCTATTGTGTGTTTACCACCTAAAGTCCAGTTTTCTTCAGCTACCATATATTTGATCCCCTTTACCCACTTCCCTCTCTCCCTACCCCACTGTATTTGACCCCCTTTAACTGCCTACTTAACCCCTCCTCCCCCACCCCTTACCCTCTGGTAACCACTAGTCTATAGTCCATGTTCATGAGTCTCTGTTTGTTTGTCCTGATCATTTGCTGCTTTTAGGTTTATATCCCAAATATAACTGATATCATGTGATTTTCAACTTTTCCTGTCTGGCTTATTTCACTTAGCATGATTATTTCGAGGTTCATCCAGGTTGTCGCAAATGGCAGTATTTCATCTCTTCTTATGGCTGAGTAATATTCCATTGTATATATGTACCACAGCTTCTTTAGCCAATCATCTATTGTAAGACACTTTGGTTGCTTCCATGTGCTGGCTACCGTGAATAATATTGCTATCAACATCGGTGTGCATATATCTTTTTGGATATGGGTTTTCAAGTCTTTGGGGTAAATACCCAGTAGAGGGATTGCTGGATCATATGGTAGATCAATTCTTAGTTTTTTGAGGAACCTCCATACTGTTTTCCATAGTGGCTGTACCAATTCGTGGTCCCACCAGCAATGTATGAGAGTTCCTTTTTCTCCACATCCTCTCCAGCATTTGTTATTACTTGTCCTGTTGATTATAGCTATTCTAATAGGTGTGAGATGGTATCTCATTGTGGTTTTGATTTGCATTTCCCTAATAGCTAGTGATGTTGGGCATCTTTTCAAATATTTATTGGCCATTTGTATGTCCTCTAGGGCGAAGTGTCTGTTCAGGTCCTCTGCCCATGTTTCTTTCTTTTTTTTTTTTTTTTTTGATTGATCATTTGCTTTTTTGTTGTTATTGAGTTGTATGAGTTCTTTGTATACTTTAGATATTAGGCCCATATCGGAGGCATTGCTTGCAAATATATTTCCCATTCGATGGTTGTCTCTTTCCCTTGTTGACAATTTCCTTTGCTGAGCAGCTTTTTAGTTTGATGTAGTCCCATTTATTTCTTTTAGCTTTTAGTTCCCTTGCCTTTGAGGTCAAATTCATAAAATCCTCTTTAAGTCCAAGGTCCTTGAGCTTAGTTCCTATGTTTTCTTCTATGTTTTTTATTATTTCAGGTCTTTCAGGATAGGTTTTAGAAGCAATTAGTACTTTATAATTTTACTGCGAAGTGATATTCAATAGTTGTTTGCACCCTAACATTTAATATAATGTTCACTTAATAAATAAATGGCATGAATTTAGTAATAAAATATCCCTAAAATTTAGTAGAGCTGAAAACAAAGTCTACTATCTAGTCTTAAATATACTACCAGTTCTCTAAGAATTTAAGCAACTACTTAATTAATTAAAGAAATACAATTTAAGCACCTTTCCCATTCCAGAAGATATTGTAAGAGCTAAGGATATAAGAATTGGCAAGATCGACTTGGTCCCCACTTGTCATAGTGCTTGTGGTCTGGCTGAGAGGACAAACACCTAACGAGTAATAGCAATAAAGTAGAGTGAGTGTTTTGTTACAGTGGTAGAGAGAGTTTTAAGAACACATTTGGGAGTGCTGAACCACATCTTCAAGAAGGTTTTCTGCAGAAGATGACAATTAAGCTTCAGCCTCAAGATGAGTAGGAGTTAGCCAGGGAGGAGGAGGGAGAAGAGTCTTTGGTGCAGAAGGAGCAGAATGTGAGAAAGTGAGGAAGAGCATTTTGTGTTTGAGGAACTAAATGAAATTCTGTGTGGTAGGTGCAAAAAGAGTGGATGCCATGGAAAAGATGTGGTTGGAGAAATTATCAGGAGTCTTGTGAGTCTGTTATGGACCCTGGGCATTAGAGTGTGATGAAAAATCCACAAAGAATGTAACATGAGAGTAATGGAGTTGGCTCTTGAGAAGCATTGCTCTGGCTTCCTCACTAGGAGGGGGTACAGTTTGAGGCAGGTAGGGAAAATGGAGGTAGATCAAGAGCTTAGATGCAATCACAGTCATCCAGGGAAGGTGAGGTCTGGACAGAGGCCATGGGAGAGATGAAAGTGGATAGGGGACAGGGTAAGATGAGTAGGTTGAGGTTGGGAGGATGATAAAGGGGAGATGACAAGCTCATTTTCCCAGCAGCAAAACGAGAGGATTAGACTCGCAACAATAAAATTCTGTGATTATCTTGTTTTGTCTTCCCGTGGCCAAAGACAGAACAATTTTAGAGCTGTGGAGGGATTCTCTAAATATTTCCCTTTTCCTCCTGCTTTTCAGGCATCTAACCAATCTAGCCTTTAGTTAGCAATTAAGTTAAGGGAACAGAAAATGTTTGTATTGCTTAGTATTTAAATCAAAACAAAAGAAAGGGAGTGGAGAATCTGGTAAATATGCTTATGCCTTCATAAGCATGAAATAACACAAAATTTATCATTCCACGTTTTATAACTTGGGTGATTTTAGATCTTCTGTGGCCAGGCAGACTTTATTGTCCTATAATTCTCAATCCTGTGATTTTTTTTTTTCTCTTAGCTTGAGCAACTCTCTGATTGCTTATGACTTTACAGTTGCCACAGGAAGTCGTTATACGTAGATGGCTTTGAGGAAGGGGGGTCAATTTCCTTGATTACAATGCCTTCTCTCTGCACTGATTGTTATAAGAGTGAAGATTCTCACATGTCAAATCGTGAAAATGTTTCCAGGCTCTATAAAAAGGAAGGAACATTGTACTTGGCAGATGATCTCTGTATGACTATGCTCTGATGAAAAGGCTGCCTGGTTCCTTTAATTTACTCAGATAAGTTTTTATAAGTGATAAAACCAAATCAATATGAAGAACCAAATGGAAAAGACTGAGCAGAATTTGCAATGGATACTATATATCGATTTGAGCATATAATTACATCCACCTTGTTATATGGTTTCATTTTCATCTCCTGCAACCGTGCATATAAGTATAAAAATTTTATCAGACATTCTTGTACTTTTTTTTTTTTTAAGTTCATTCAACTGTCCTTCTAGGAGAGCAAAGATAGAAAAAGAAATAAATACTTCATTTATTGGAAGCCAATTTTATTTCTTTTCTTATATTACTTTTAAATCAACTTTTTATTGCACAGTTGATTCAAGTTTATTACAGAAATACCAGAAAAGAGAAGCCAGTGTTTTTTACCTAAACTCATTTTAGTTTGAGGAAAAGCCTGATCTGCATGAATGATCTTTGAGTCCAGAGTTAGGGGAGAATAAAAAGGACACTGTCGATCAGCCTGTTTGTCTTACATTCAGAGATTTTTGTGACCTATAACAGAAAAGCCATGTCACTGTTACTATTTCTGGGTGAACTTTTTCATGAGGATTAAGAAAACAAAATTAGGTCATAATGAGTGATTTCTCCAGTTTTCTTATCAGTTGCCAAATTGTGAGACCCCCAGAACAAAGCAAAATATGTTCTTGTTTGAAAATCTTCTTTCTGAGGTCTCACAAGAATGATGCCAGGTGATTGAGCTTTTGCTGTGTGTCACTGACGTTTCACATGTGTTTTATTTTGTCCTCACAGGAAGCCCATGAGGTAGGCGTTTCTCCCTCTTTAACAAAATAGATGTTCTGGTACAGAAAGATGAACTTGCTCCAGGTCACAAAGCTTGAACTCTTACCCAGGGGCTGAGTTGTGTCTCCTCCTCCTCCCTCCTCCTCCCCCTCCTCCCTCTCCTCTCTCCTTCCTTTCCTCTCTTCTTTTCCTTTTCCCTTTCCTCCTTCCTTCCTTCCTCTTCCTTCCTTCCTCCTTTTCCTTCCTTCCTTCCCTCCTTTATTATTTCCTCTCCTCTGCAGCGGAAGCATGGTCCATCTCATTCAAATGAGAATGGGCATCTCTTCAGATTTCAGTGAAAAATAGCTGAGATGAAGAGGTGTCTAATTCTTGAACACCGGACCATCACCACTGAGTGATCCTACGGTTGAGGGAATCATGGAGGCAGGGGAGGAGATAAGGTGCTCTTCTCGGCTCTCCCTGAAGCCGAGCCAGTTTGTCTCTCTGGCCAGACACCCTGTGATCTGCCCTGATAACCAGTCCCTTCTACTGGCTTCCTCTTTCCACTTGATTCCTAGTGTGATTCTCCTTCTTCAAGTTCATGAATTTCCACACAACTGTTTTCTGTTTCCCTCCTCACAAGTCTGTGTCTTGGATCGGGACACATACACCCTTTTATTTCCACATTGCTATCTGCAGTGTCCTTCCTCCAAATCTTGTTTAAATCTTGGAGATCATATTTACTCACCTATGTTTTAATTTTGAATTTTCTTTGATGAGTGACTTTTTTTTTTTGCATTTGCTAAAGGTACCAAGTGTTAAAATAATTGTTTTCAGCTTATTTTCTGTTTCTCAATTAGTTCCTTGTAGAAATCACTGTTTTCCTTTTGCTCCTATGTCATTTCCTTGCTACCACGCTAACTTATAACAATTGCAGAATGTGTGGAAAATTGGAAGTATGATGTTATTCACTTATATTTTTTATAATATAAAAACTTTATAATAACTTTTGTAATATAAACTTTTATAATAAACTTTTATAATATAAAAACTTTATAAGTTTTTATATTTTATAATTTGCCAAACTTTTTTTTTTCATTTGAAGTAATGTTATTCCCAATTTATATATAAAGAAAAAGAGGCCAGATGAGATTGGCAGACAGATGGTATTATTTCTACCTCCCCATCCGTCTTGCACATTGTCCTTCTTGTTGTTACACCTGCTGTGGCTGTTTTATGGGTATTTATCAGGATGCTTTTTCTTCTTCCGCTTTCACATTTGGCTTAAAACCCATTTAATCAGCTGACCCTCATTTTCTTCATCTGCACATCCAGACACCTTATCTTGCTCTACCTAACACAGATAGTTTTTTAATCAAGTGAGAGCTTGGGTATGGATTGCTTTGCTATATGAACCTCATGAATGTAAGATGTTAGTGTATCATTTTACTCACCATTGCCCTCTCTCCTCTAATATATGTAAGGTGGTGTTTTTCCAGCCTTAGAGCAAGTAAGACTTACTTGAGAGAACTGGTTAAGCTTTCAGATTCCTGGGCTCTATCCCCAGAGGTTCTCAATCAGTAAGTAGAGTGAGGCCCCAATGTCTGCATATTTAGCAAAAATCATAGGTAATTCTGACTCAGGAGATGTGCGGATCATGTGTTGGGAAATGCTGTTGGTTTAATGGCCCTTATTTTATTTCACAGATGAACAACCTCCCTATGATGTAGAACCCAGATATCTTTATATTCAAGTTTATTACAGAAATACCAGAAAAGAGAAGCCAGTGTTTTTTACCTAAACTCATTTTAGTTTGAGGAAAAGCCTGATCTTGCTGTGTTACTTTTTACTTCTTTGTACATGAATAACATTGGATAACTATCAGGAACAGGAGAACCACTGAGTGAACATAACAAAAGTTATTCATTATGACATTGAAGTTTGTTTTTCTCTTATGACAACATTTAGTCATCTGGAGAAAGGTACTCTTTTGGGAGTGGGAACTAAGCAAGTGTGGAGTAGCTGCTGACATTCAGAAGCAGCCAGCTGGACTGCAAAAAAAAAAACCCAACACATTGGATAGGTGGGTTCTAGTCTTGGTTCAGTTACTAATGTTGGCTGTGTAACCTTGATCAAGGCCCTTTCCCTCTCTGAGCCTGTTTTCACATCTGTAAAGTGATACTAGATCAGTGTTTGGGAGACTTTCCCACCAGAATAGAGCAGAGGAATGTGTTCAAGTCCTCAAAGAACTTTGACTACAGCCAGAAGTAGTCCACTACTGGCTGAATTTTCTTTGAAATATTATGTTTTACCTTGAAAAGCAGGAGTTTTTGTTGTTTGTCTTCTACTCCATCATGTATGCATGCTCACGTCAGTGTAAAATTAATGTAAAAAATTAAATACTATTGAGTAAAACCTAAACCCCCATGCCTTTCCCTCCCGCTGCCTCACATCCCAGGGGCTTCTATACTTGAGTTTTAGAATAGACTAGATGATCCCCAAAATTCCTTCCAGTTCTCGGATCTAAAAAAACTCTTTAAGTAAATTTCCCATTTAATGCACTGACCTCTGTCTCCAATTCAGATGTTCTCTGATGTCTAGGGACTAGGAAAGTGTTCGGAAGGAAAAAATACTCACCTAAAAGGTGACCATCATTTTGATGTAAACGATCCAGTGCTAAATTTATTGACCTAATTCACAAAGAATTTTGTGATTCTCTAAACCCTCTTTGAGCTCTGTATGAATTCATTGGCCTCAAATTGAACTTGTACTTGCAAATAGTTATCAGAGTATGGGTTTGAAGAAAGAAAATCCAACTCGACTTGAGCACCCATGCTGAAATTTAATGCGACTAAGGTTTGTCCAGGGCTCTTTGTTACCCTCATTAAATTTATCGATCTTTCTAAGTCTCAACTTACCTCTCTGTGAACTCATTGGTCACTATTGAGCCCTCTAAATTGGACATTTCTTGACCTCTTTGCGCTTAGAAAGAAAAATGATTTTACAAAAATTGTAAGTAGTTTGAATTCTGCTATCTTCCATAATAAGACTCACCAAGGTTCCAGTGGTACAGCCAGTGAACTTAAAATGAACTCTATTTAATTTTGTGGGGAGAAGAAGAGGTACATACCACCACAGAGAGACATGTTTTATCTTTGAGAAGTCAGCTAGTCCCTCAGACACATCTCCAGAGGCTGGCAGTAATTAGCTGTGGTCCTAAGCTAGATTCTGGTGACATTCTAGTCTCTAGAATGGACTTCATTGTACTAAACTCACAAGCAACTGATATATAAGATAACAGAAGGCAATTAATTAGTTTATGTTAAGAAATCACTATACAAAACCAAATTATCTGCAGTTTGCTTGGTAAGCATGGGATTAGAGCAAGAAGTTTAATTGAATGATCGTAATAGTTTATAGGACATTAAATTATGACAGTATGATGCATCCATCTCTACCACAGTGAGCTAGCTTTATGTACTTAAGTGGATCCTTATAGTGGTAGTAGGTATTAACCTGGCACACAATCTGCCTGGGATCAAAGTCTCACTCTACAACTTAATAGCTGTGTGACTTTCTTAACTCTGACCCTCACCTTCCTCTTCTGTAAAATTCTGCTCTACTTCACTCTATTCTTTGTGTAGATTTTAATTTGTGGTAGAAAAACCAATCCCCTTATTGCCAGGTTTTTAAAGTTCATCTCAGTGTTACCCCCCTATAGCCACTCAAACTTCAAATTGAAATTTCACTGCCCTACCTAGCCTCAGAAAGAAAAATTGATGGGAAGAAAATTCTTATCTCATAAAAGAACCCAATGACCAACTTTATGAACTGTTTAACTTGTGGGAGAAAAGTAAAGCCTCAGTGCCCCATTTCTTTCTAGATGACCTCCGAATGTGACAATTACTGATAGTCAAGGTTTCCTAGAGAAAAGTTGTTAGAAGGGGGAAAAAAAAATGCCAATTTCAACTCAGTGACTGTTCTCAAGAACTTATTAATCTCTCCATGTTTCCCACGGCTGCTATGTGAACCACTGGCACTCTAAATTGGAATTTTACTGGCTACTATTCTTTTGGAGAGGAGAAAGTTAGAGAAGGAGATAAAAATGTGAGTTCCCTCAGGTGATCTTAGCAAATCACTTAAATTTGAATAAGGCAGTGCAAATCATTGACAAGCAAATAAACCAATCTCCTTAAACATTTAGGAATCAATGAAAGGCCTGACTGCCAGGAATTATACTAAAAGGATAGAGCCACAATTTAAAGTCCATGAAAAAATATATTAATTGATTACCTTCTCTGAGGCCCAGACAGCACAATAACATTTAGAAAAAAAGGAAATATTGTTAAAATAAATGCCCTCATTTTCTTATTGCATTCGACAGTATTTATGGGATAGTTTTTAAGCACCTGCACTGTGGTAGTCATGAGGTAAACTGGTGAGTAAAAACTGACTTGTCCTCATGGAGAATATAGCCTAGTGGGGGGTGGGGTCAGGTAATATTCAAATGATCGCACAATCAAATGTGACATTTCAAATAGGATCCGTGTCATGGGGACGGGGTAGCTGTGATACTGGGTGAGCATATAGTAGGAATATTTGACCTAGGGAGGATGGTCAAGAAATGCTGTCTCTGAGGAAGTGACAAATGAGCTGAGTTGTAAAATATGAACGAAAGGCAGGAAGAAAAAACTAGTGGCTCGGGCAAAGCCTACCTGGTAAGAGGGATGAAGTGAGTTTAAGGGACCAACAGCAGGTGAGTAGGACTGGAGGTCAGAGACCTTGGTACTCAATCTGATAGGATTCCTACCACCAATGCAAGGATACCAGAAGTGTACCATGTGCAAAGGAGAAAGAAAGAAACAGATAAAAGAGAAAAAAAACAACTTGCACTGTGTATTTACCATTTATATAGTATGAGTTTTACTGAGAGAGAGGAAAAAGGGGTTTACTGGAAGAGAGGAAAAGTTGCTGCAAGAGGCCAATGTCAGCAAAACGAAACTGCCCTGCATACTGCTTTTTCAGTGAAAGGCTTATTTTCATTCATCACATGATCCTTGGGCAAAGCTATCAATATCTTTATTCTTTTCTTGGTTTCCAAAGCCTTGGGGATTGGGGAGTTGTTACTTCTTACAATAGTGGAAGTGAGAGCACCATGAGGACGGGGCCAGGTCACCTGCCTCAGTGCTAGAGCCTCTGTGTTTATCGAGTGACTGGCACAGAGTAGGCAACCATTAACATGTGGAATAAAGGATCTGAAATACAAGAAACTCCATTTCTCCATTTGAATCTCCACTTTTGCACTCCGAAATTGGGAACAGAATTGTGACTGGGAGACTCCTTTCCCTTTCTACCTGCCACTCTGGGACAATTAATGCTAGCCCGTGGAGGTCATGTCTGCAGGGAGCATACTGCAGTTAGGGTGGCCACACTCGGTGCTGTTTCGGGAAAGGACTGGGGAGAGTAGAGGACCCACAGATTGAAAGGTGGGCATAGCCTTGTTGGGGACAAAAGGGGACTGGAGGGGACAATTGAGGGACAAATCAGGGACAATTTTACCTTCAAGGTGTATCCTCAGACCATTTTTAAAAATGCACATATATTTCACATTTGTATACTGATTTCTAAAACTTGACAAAAATACATAATTTTTTACTTACTGTGAATTTCCTCTGATGCAGAACACATTTATCTCCTTTTTCCCTACCTATAAATATTTACATATAATTTAAAAATTGTGTTTACTTATGAATATGACAATAATGTTTTTGGGGCTTTTAACCCAAATAATTCTTCTTGATATAAAAAAGCCATTCGTGCACATGGTAAAAAAAAAAAAAAAAAAAAAAATCAAAACAATAAAGACAGGAATTTATAAAAACTAAATGTCGGCCACCCCCAGGTTCTCTTCTCAAAGCGAATTACCTTTATAATTTCTTGTGCATATTTACAACCCTCACAATGCATGAAACACACACACACACACACACATATGCAACACAAAGGGGAGCCTACTCTGTAAAGTGTCTGCACCCTGATTATTTCTCTTGATAAAACAGCTTGGAATCATCTTGCAGCTGATGAGCAGCAGTGGTTCAATTCTCTGTAGTCTGGGTTTGAACCCCAGCTCTACTGCTTCCCAGCTATGTGACCTTAAGCAATTGTTTAATCTGAGTGCCTCGGTTTTTCTGTCTCTAAAATGGGGAGGTGAAAGTACCTTTCTTAAAATGAAATACTATGAAGATTAAGTGAGTTAATCCACAAAATACATTCATTACAGTGCCTTGCACTTACTAAGCTGTGTGTACTAGCTGCTAATATTATATCAACATGTACTATTATATCATTTAATTATATTTGCTATGACTATTTTTATTGCTTATTATTTTGTTATGTAGACATCTAATTATTTTTTAAATTTGCTTAAAAATTTTTGTTATGGAAAATTTTAAACAAACAACAGTGGAGAGAAAAATATGAAGAATCCTCATATACCTATCACCCACTCCAGAAATTATTAACACTTTTTCACACTTGTTTTACCTATCTCCTCCACGTTTTTTAAACAGAATATTTGAAAGCGTATCCCAAGCCTCATTTCATTTTACTTACGAATACAGTTTAAAAACAGTTAAGTTTTAAAAACGTAATCTCTGTGTCATGATCACATCTAATTCCTTAATATTTTCTAAAACCTAGTCCATATTCAAATTTCTGATTTCCTCAAAAATGTCTTTCACAGTTGGTTTTTCAAATCAGGTTTCAAATACAATCTGCATCGCATTTGGTCGTTATGCCTCTTTATTCTCTTTTCGTTCCACAAGTCTCCCATTTCCCTTCTCCCCGCCTTTTATCTTTGCCATCGACTTCTTGGAGGAACAGAGTTTTATATAATGCCCCATAATATGCACTTGGCTCATTGCTTCTTCCTCGTGTCATTTAACTTATTCTTCTGTTTCTCATATTTTCGGTAACTGATAGTTAGATCTGGAGCTTTGGGTACTTGTACTTCCTAGGTGTCACATTCCGTTGTTCCATCATGAGACTTATCTTTCTAACCATCATGGGATATTCCTTTGGACAAATGTGCCATAATTTATTTAGTTGTTCTGTGGACAGTGCCACGAAGAACTGCTGTGAGCAGATATATTTGTACACATGTGTGAGTGTTACTGGAAGCGAAATTTCTGTATCAAATGGCGGCCCCCAGATATTGTTTATATGACTTAACAACCTAGAGCATCTTATTAAGTTTCTAATTCTTTTAATTTATGGATGGATGGAAAAAAAATATAGGGAAACTCAGTTAAAGAGACTTGCAGAATATTAAAGCTAGGCATCTAATTCCAACAATTGCAAACAGAGTAAAGACAAGTTGTGTAGATACACGTTAAGGCTGATATAATTTAGGACTGAGATGTAGGTCAGTGTGGTCTAAATGTATAATACAATATAAGACACTGAGACTTCTAAAGTGGTATTCTTTCCAATTATATATATTTTTGCATGCTAATTAAACAATTGGAAATAGAAAAAAGGAGGAAAAAGAAAAAAACAAGTATTTCGTTAGAGGCAACTGCTTTTATTAACATTTTGGTCTATTTCTTTGTACTTTTTTTCATTTAATATTAACATTTTTCATAGTTGCAAGCATATCTTGTAAAGAATATTGTATTTTTTC
Source organism: Pteropus medius (assembly GCF_902729225.1). Classification (NCBI taxonomy): domain Eukaryota; kingdom Metazoa; phylum Chordata; class Mammalia; order Chiroptera; family Pteropodidae; genus Pteropus; species Pteropus medius. The sequence goes on along the minus strand of NW_024349802.1, from coordinate 14,630,136 downwards.
ACTTAATAGTATACTTTCTCCCATCTTACTAAATACTTTTTGCAAACATAATATTTAATACATGCATAAAAAACCATAGAGTGAGTTTATTATAATTAACCATGTTACTATTATGAGGCATTTATTATTTACTAGAGATCCAGTATTATAAACATTTTTGCGAATATAATTCAACAAATATTTATTAATGCTTTAATTGTTATAATGTGAGTATTTGCAGCAGACATAACACCCTTCCTGTGTTTTGGGGTATGTTCTCCATAATTCAAGAAAGGGGAAGAGGAGAAAGAGGTAGAGGAGGAAGAAAGGCAGATAGGGATAGAGCAGGAGGAAAGCACAACCCCCTGGCCAGCGGTCCTCACATTTCAGTGTGCGTAAGAGTCATCGGGGGTGCTTCTGAAATACAGATACTTGGCTTCACTTCCAGATGCTGGTGTAATAGGTCTGGATAGGCTCAAAAGTCAGATTTTGCTTTTAAGCAGATTCAGGGATGTTTTTGACATGAATGGTTTATGGCACCCACTTTGGGGAAAGTGGCCATAATTAGTTCTTAGGCACTAATATGCTGGCAATCCTTGGCTATGTATGCATCCTCAAAATGAAACTGGTTAAGGGCTGGTAATAGATGTGCCCTAACTAACTCAGCCTGGCTCTGTTTACCATTCAGACCGCACCCGTTATAAAAACACGCTTTAAAATATTCTGCAAAAGGCAAAGAGCAGGTCTCTGGTTACAGAATAGTTTCTCTTTGAGATGGTTGAGCTGAGCAAACATCGGGGGGTTTGAAGAGCCCCGTTGTCGCCAGACAGCCCTGCTCCAGTGGAGACAGGACAGCAGAAGGCCCCTCTCTTTGGAAAAGTAGGCAGTTTGGCATGGCCATCATTTTATCTCTGAAGCCAACTCCTCCCTCTCTCTGCCTATCTCTGACTTTCTTCTCTCATTGCCTTCTGCCCCTTGGATGCCCAGCGTAGTGCTTTTCCAATTCCTGCAGTTAAGGTTGCTGTTTGGCTCCCTGGAGGCTCCGTACATGATTGGTCAAGATGATTTGTGGTGGTGCTGTCATGTCTACTGAGTTATGCAGTGTGGCTTTCTGCTGATGGAGTATGTGCTTTTGAACAGAAAATGGCCTTTATAAATCTTTTCTTTAACAAGGGCTTCAAAAATTTGCTTCATTCATTGAAGCTCATAACTGTGTCCTCATATCAATAAACTTTGCACAGGAAAGATTGGTTGCTTGAAGCCCTCCTCTGTCTTTGGATGCCACTGAGCACAGGACAATCCATCCATCCAGGCAAGGAAGCTTTCATATTTCTCCAGGTAACTCCATGAATTATAAGCAGGAATAAATGAAAGTAGGAATAACCCAACACCAACTACTTCCAGAATTAAAAAGGCGTGTGAATGATGGCAGACAGGGTAACGCACACAAGTAGACACCCTCTTCTGGTACCCCGGATGTTATAGTAGCTGAATGCTTTAAACTAGTGCTATCCACTAGAACCTTCTGTGATGATGGAACTGTTTAGTCACCTGCCCTGTCCAATGACATAGCCACTCACCACATGTGGCTGTTGAAAAGTGGCTAGTATGACTTAGAACTAAAAATTGAATTTAACTTAAATAAATTTAGATTTAAATAGCTACACATGATTAGTAGCCACCATATTGGCAGCATACCTTTGAACTCTTCAGTGGACATTCCTCACAGCTTTGAATTAATTAGAGAAAAGGTCAACCGGATTGAGTTTTTAAAATAAACGTCTGATTTATTGTATACGTAACTCCCGTCTCCTCTAATCACATCCCTAAAACTTGAAGAAACTCTCACAATTGCAGTGAGATAGTTAGGAGTCCAGAGATAGCTCTAAATCCTTCTCTATTTTTCCATTTCATCACCCATCAGTCTACAGAGCCCGGAATCCTGGGTTCCGTTCTTCCTTTCTCCTGCCCCGACCTCCCTTCAGAACTTTTATGTCTCTCCATTCCTCTAGGATCAAAACACATAACGGAGTAAAACATACAGGTCACAAAACTATATGCATAGTCTCGTTCAGTTTTGGTAAGGAAAAACTGCATCTATGCATAGAAAATGTTCTTTGACAAATAAATGGACCATTTGTTAGCTCTAAGATGTGGGATTACATTTGATTTTCACTTTCTTCTTTTTAACTTCTTTCTCTTCTTACCAATTTTCTACGTGCTTGTGTTATTTCATAATTAAACACATTTTGTGTAAAACTATGAAATGTTTAATTCTCTCCCCCACAACAGAGTTCTTAGAACTCCTGCTCCCCCTTCGCCCCTCCCCACCCTTTTTTGTTTAGTCCTCCATGGACTCAAGTGCTCATGAAATAGAAGCCAAAGGAACTGGAAAAGAGACACAAAGTCTATGGCCTTTAAAAAATTCACCCTTCGAGTCACTTTATTATTTTTTTTAGGCCTTGAAAAAAATAGCCGTGTCCTTATTTTCATGTGGGCATTAAAGCAGATCTTTCATTAGACCCCATACGAGGCCAGGACCAAGTTAATTGCCTTGAATTCCACAGACGTAGCCTGTTCCCTATGGACTCCAAGAGACATGGCACTGTATCTTTTCCTCTTTCCCGGTCTTTGAAAGACACAGGATACGAGCCCCAGCCTTTCCCCTACATGTGAGATAAACGAGAGAGTGCTTTACAGACAGTGCTGGGCACGTTAGATTTTGCAAAATCATGGAGGAATGGAGACTTTTACTCACCAGTGCCAGCCAATATCGGCAAGGATGAGCATTCTTGGCAGCAACATTTCAAACTCATTGCATCCATAAAATGATTTACTGTCTTGTTGTATACAAATGAGCGAAATCGCATACTTAATTTTAGATTCTTCAGCAGCGATATTATTTCTATTCCAGCTCCACTGCTCATAATTTAAAATGGAGAAGGCTTATCTGCATTCATTTCTTAGATCATTGCTTTGGCACTTTCAAGATTTTATCCAAGCATGACTTTTATAACCTTGTGGAAATTGCAGTGATAAAGGATGCATCAGCAATTTCAAACCCATTTCTTTTTGTGGAGCTGTCCCTCAGCCTCCCTTAACAGAGCAGTAGAGAGAAACACAGGTCTTTTTACTGTCTTCATTTTTAAAGAGCTTTGTTTTAGTCAATGAGACACATACTGTGGAAACAAGGCCAATACAAACTTTGTGGTATTTTTTCACTGCACATCTAACTAACCTTGATTAGATATAAGGCAAGGGGCTGGTCTGCCATCTTAGCCCCTAAAATCGGTTTCAGAGGAATTGGTTGTAATGGAAATGTCAAGCCCTTTAAATATCAAATCTTTAAATACCATACAGGCATATGGATGTGAATGTAACTTTGCCCATTCTTAGATTCTACTATGTCACATGTCAGAACTAAAGGAAGAAGCGATAAAGGGAAATAAACTCTTGTTCTGGAAGAAGTAACTGAAACAATTGGCTATGATGAATGAATGATTCCAACTGGTTCATCTTTAGAGGAAGAGCTTTTCTCTGAAAGGCAGGACCGAAATGGGATCTGTAGGATATTGGCAGTTATGCAATTACCCACATACCTCATTGTTTCTTCCATCCCACTTCTTCTCATGCCCCAGCAGACTTCTTTTCATTGAAATTAAGCAATTGTGAGAACAGCTCTTTGCAAATGAGTTCAGGAAGCTTGCCCTTTGAAAATAATAATTTAAAAGTATTCTTTTATTGGCGAGAGCAATAAAATCTACTGTTATGTACCTAATAGATATTAAGTACTAAATCAATATTTATTGAGTTGAACTGAGTTCTTCTGATGACTGGGGATTGTACTATGCTGGGGAGACATGGAGTTGAGTCTCCTTGTACTTTTACTTAGCTGTGTGGCCTTGGACAAATTACTTGAACTCTCTGGGTTATAGTAAAATAGTGATTATAAATATATACCTTGTGTGTGTGTGTGGGGTGGGGCGTGTGTGTCTAGGAACATGATAACCAACCATCTTTGAAAGTACAAGATGAAAAAGAACAAGATGAAACCGATGTGCAAAGAGAACCATTTAAATGAAGAGCAAAGTGAAATTTTAACAAGTTCAAGTATAATTGAATCAATTGCATTTAAAGAAGATACACAGAAAGGAAAGTCCTGTTAGTCTATACTAGAAATAAGGGCTCTAGGAGGCCTGAAAGATGCAGAGTCTGTAATTTTGTGGAATGGCAGAGATGAGCTTACTCAATGCTGCCTGAAGAAAAGGTCTTACATCAAAGGAGGCCTGAAAACTCTGTCAAATAAGATGTTAGAAAAATATCAAATATTAGTTTTAGATTGAGGAAATGGCAAAATCCTGATGAAATGGCATTTCTCATAGGGAAAAAGTTTTTTAAAGTCACCTCACATAGTGAGCTGGCTCCATTTACAGGCTGGAGGTATTTTGCCACACTGGAGAGACTTTTTCCATTGGTAAAAATTATAGGGTGTGGGATGTTCAACCACTTCTGCAGTACAAATCAGCTTGATCTTCTCAACTCTATTAGCACAAAAACAGAAACTAACATTTATTGGGCAACTACCATGATGAACCAGTCATATTGCACTTATTATCTTGCTTAATTGAAGAAGGTCGGTTGGGTTAATTATTGTCATTTTGCAATTGAGGAAATGAGGACTCAGGTTTGGTAATTTCCTGGTGAGGGGGGAGCCAGGGTCAGTCAGCCTTACTTTACGGCCCATACGCTTTCTAGTGCACCAGTGTCTTTCCAAACTCCATCTGCTGAAAGGCTCTATGATCAAATAATTTGGATAAACTGTATATGCTCTGGTCCCTGCTTAGAGACTTGCAATACCTATTAACAAGCAAAAGGCTCAGCAAAGTCATATGTTTAAGAGAATTTTAAAAATATATTTACATAGTTATTTTTTCTTTTTTATAATTGCAAAATACTCATTTCCTATGTTTTTTAAGAGACATCTTAACTCTCAAGAAACACATCTGAAGAACTGTTGCTTGTCCACCATGGAGCACAATTTGAGAAAGACTTGTCTCTTTCTACCTTGAATTTAAGCTTGTTTAGTGTAAAAGTCTTACCATCCACGAGTAACGCTGGATGAATCAAAGGACCTAAATAGGGTCCATTTGTTTTCTTTGATAACTATATACCTTTGTTCATGATAATTAGCTTTGCCATTTTCTTTTACTATAATAAAAGTGACTAAAAAAAATTCGGAGTTTGGGAGTCCAAATTCACACCCAATGTAGACTCTTCTTCAGTCATGGCATTCATTAACTGATGCTTGGACACTTCTGTGACTGGCGAGCTCATTAGTTGACAGCCTCTATAAGACAATATGAATAGCTTTTTGTGTATTTAAGACATACAGAGAGAAAGATAATCATTCAATCATTTGGTCACCTGGATGCATGCTCTGAGTAGCAATAGACAGCTCAGATATTTTCCAATATACAAATTTTTGGAATCCTAAATACAAAGCTCCAAGAGGCATTATTGATTGAATCTGTCATTACTTTCAACTGGCTGTGATGCCGATAATAAATAGCTAGAGAAACTTTAAATAAAGATAGAGAATATACTTCTCAAGAGAGAAATACATATTTCAGCACTGTCTCTTACAACTGGGTAACGTTGGATAAGTCAATCTTTCCAAGCCTCAGTCACATGTGGGGCTTGTAATTGTATGCTTCTCATAGGATGTAGTATAGAATAAATGCGATATTGCATGAAAAACACTGAGCAAAGTGTGTAACACCTAGTAAAGGCTCTATTTCTAGTCTGCTCGGAGAGTGTTACTCTACCTGACATTCCTTCCTTGATTTTCACCATTTATAATACTAGAGAAAACAGCAACGATAACTTTGAAATCTTTCTCTCATGCTTTCCTAGTTCTTACATAGGGTTCTACATCTGAGCTTAAGATATTAGGCTTAAGTGTATAAAGTCTCCTTCTCTTTATTCCTTTTTCCATCATGGCATCAGAACTGTGAAATAGAACTCCACCTTAGCCCTAGATCCACCCAGATTCTTGGGGAAAGAGATCCTAAGGAGTCATGTGTAGAAAAATAAGAGTGATGCCTTATCCCATTCACACACCTTACATTATGGTGCATATCACTGGTGTGTTGGCAATTAAATGGGGCTGTCAAAATTAGTGTTGATGATAAGGATAATAATAATGACATGTATTATGTGTCAAGACCTATTCTAATAGCCTTACATCTATTAACTATAATAGATTTAATCTTTCCTCAAACCCCATGAGGACATATTGTTATTAACATCCTTATTTTATTGATGAGGAAGAGTATTGATCACATACCTAATGAGTGGTCCAGGTAGAATTAGAATGCTGATTCCACCTCTTATCCTTTTATCACTACACCAGAGGCATAGTCAAGAAAGGGAAGGATAATGATAACAATGATGTCAATAGTAATCATACCAGCAGACATTTATCGAGGGCTTACTATGTGCCAGACTAAGTGCTTTACTTGTGTTTTGTCATCTAATCTTTACAACACTCCTGTGTGATAGTTTTTCTTGTTACCAACATTTTGCTTTAAAGAACAAACAAACATAAAGATGCTAGAAAACTTTCTCAAGGTCATGTGGCTTGCAAGTAGCAGAGCTAGGATTTGAATCCTTTTTTTTTTTTTGGATTAGGTTAATTTTTCTTATGGTATAAAAGATTTCTCAGTAGAACTTAGACAGTTGTTGGTTAGCAAGTTAGAGTAGGTATTTAGACTTATTCTATGTCTAGAGAAAATTGTTGTTGATCCAGGCCCTGTGGATTTGTTTTTTTGCATCAGAACAAAGAATTTGTATCTCCAAACCTGGCACAGAGGCTTTGTGGAGCCTGGGGAGATGGCTTTTCTGATGCATGTTTTGCAGAGAGCTACATGTCACCAGGAGCAGTGGAGCCTTCCAGATTCCTCGGTATTCTCTTGTCTCCTGGCCAAAGCTGGGCGAAGACTGCTTCAAGGCGAGTCACATTCCCGGTGTTGGAGGTGACCAGCCAGACACTTTCCCAGCCCTTTTCTTCAAGGTTAGAGTTTGGAACCTTCACCCTTTGGGGGAAGTGCCTAGTCCACACATGTTCGGCAAAATGCAGCCTTTGACACGAGCCAGAAGTAAACAGCAATTACCCATCACTTATCGAAGCAGTCTCTTCGAGGAGAGAGGAAGCAAGTGAAGAAGTGGGCAATGCCTTTCCGTCTGTGTCAGAACAGCCAAAGGTTAGAGACCCAATCTAGCAACTGGAGGTGGGAATCAGGAGGTGTCTTAATCAGATTTCCTCAAGATTAGATGACTCAGGCGAGTGCCCTGCAAGGTGACTTCTGGCTTGGGATGTACTCAGTGATGCCAGGGAGGCATGTGACAAATGACCATTATTCATGTTATGAGGCAGATCAAAGGGTTCTCTCAGGGGCTGAATATACATGTATATGGACTCTCAAAAAACAATCAAATTAAAGCTCAGGGCTTTAATATTCTTTTAGAAAGTTTACTTCTAGTTAAATTAAACAAACAAATAAACAAACAACTTTTGAGACTATACCAGAACCCTGAGAGGGCTTTGATAAAAATAAGATGTCCATCTATTTGCTTTCTCTTCTTCCCATTATCTCTCCCTCCAAGATGGAGTGTTAGCCGTCTTTGTAGCTGGCACTGTCCTAGTTCGGGACCTCTGCATTCCAGTTGTAACTATTACAACTGGTCTGTCACCAGCCATGCCTGGCTTCAACTCCTTCTCTACTCTACTTCCAGAAGATCTTTTCTAAGCTATTGATTGTATGCTGTTACTCGCCAGCTATCAATATTCCAGTGACTTCCACTTCAAACAGAACGAAGTCCCAGTTTCTTAGTAGATCATTCAGTCCCACTGACAATCCGGTTTCTGCTTACTTTACTGGACCCATCTTCTGTCTCTCCCCACCTATTCTCAGGCATCTGCCTCAGTCACAAGAATCTGATTATTGTTTTGCTAACTCATCATCGTCCTTCCTGTTTCTGTTTCAATTTAACCAATTTCTTTTGGACCAAACTGCCTTGACTCATTCTCTCTTTGGTAAACCCCTACTCATACTTCAAGGCCCAGGTTAAATGTTATCCTTGTAAAACTCTGTCTCTTACTTCCCAAAGTGTTAGCCTTTTCTAATGAGTTTATAATTAATTATTTAAATGTTTTTCCAATGAGACTTGGAGCTTGGTAGATCAAAAGTTGTGTCTTTCTCACTTTGAGAAATCTCCATTGACTGGCAATGAACAAAACAACACGTTGATGTTGATTGAATTGAATGGTGTTCTCTTTACTAGAACCAGATTCTGGAAAGGGCGTTGAACTAGAAATCGGCAGTCTTGAGTTTGAGTCACCCACTTGCTGTATGACTGGAGACAAGCCAGAGGTTCCTCAATTGCACAGTAGAGATAACATTACTGACTTCTCAGAATCAAAGGGAAAAATAGATGTGAAGATATATGAGAATAAAGTAACACTTTAGTGCAAATTACTGCTTTTAGTAAAGCAGATCATTGTGGTTATATAGCACTTGCAAGGTGTGAGCAGGAAGAAGGTTGATATAAATGATTATCTTAGGCATTTTGATTGTTATCTGTGATGTAAAACACATGCCAGTAGTTTAATCAAGAAATTACTAAGCCTGAAGGAATAAGATGTTTCTCAGACTTACAAACATGAACTTTAGGACTTGTGCTCAAATGTCTCCTCAGCGAGTTCTTTCTTGAACATCCAATCTATAGTGGACACAGAGTTATTCTGTACAATACATTATTTTGTTTTTCTTGTATTTTATATGTGTTTGTTGTTTATATCTGTCACTGCTGTGTCAGCCTTCTCTAACAAAAACATTGTCTTTTTCACAGCTGTGTTCCATGCTTAGAACAGTATCTGCGACATAGTAGACACTCAATCAAAACTCATTAGTAGATGAATTGTCTGTCTTTGAGGACAAGTGACAGGCTTGTTAAGTTTCATACGTAATCACAGTTCTAAAGATATTTCAAATGATATAATGTACATTAAAGTACTTCATAAACCATTAAATTGTACAATCTGATTGATATTTCTGATCTCTTGAAAAATTCTGGTCTAACCATTCTTCTACCATCTTTTTTCTTTTTTAATTCTTAATTAACTGAGAGAGGTTGGTATTATTTGATTGTCATCCTCATTTCAAAAACGAAAATGTAGTAATAGAAGTTCCTGGCACGTAGTAGGCACTTGACAAATGCTGATTCTTTCTTACAGCTTTTAGATTTTCAACGGTTTAAATTCATAAATTAAATCAACTATGCTCAAGTCAAACCAGAGTCTGCAGCAGTCATCCCCACTCAAGACATTTGCAGGTGTCCACCTTGTTTTGTTCCTCTAGTTGGCAAACCAAACACCTAGACTGGTTCCTTTTCCTGAGATCTGCCCCCGCCAAACTCCAGACCCTGCCTAAAGTGGCAGCTGCTGTCTAAGAAGAGTATGTGCAGAGAGTTACATGAGGACACAATTTTAAGCATATAGCCCCCAAGCCAGCCCCTCTTTCTCACCCCAAGAAATAGCTGAAGGACAGATGATAGCAGTGTTTCTAGGTGTCCTTGCAAATGGTGGTCTGTTAGATAGAAATACCTCCATTTGCCCAGGTATCTGGTCTTTCTTCTAGGGCTTTCCCACCAGAGTGTGTGGTTGTAAGGCCAGGTCCTGACCCCTCCCTTATACCTGTTGTTATTATTATTAATAATAATAATAACTATAATTATTATTATTGTCATTACCATTTTTACAACAATCCTGTGAAGTAGGTATTATCAGCGCCTCCTTATAGCCAAGATAACTGAGACTCAGAGGAAATGATTTGCCCAAGGCCACAGAGCTAGAGCCAGGATCTAAACCATACACTGGGCTCACTGTATGTGTTCTTCCCATGTTAAGTTTCAGGATGATTATTTGTTTAAGAAGAGTAAGGCTAAGTTTTGTTTATTTTTTTCATAGTTACCATTTCTGTGTGTGTGTGTGTGTGTGAGTGCGCGCACACGTGTTGAGAACACTTAGGATCTACTGTCTTAGTAAATTTCCAGTATATAATATTATTAGCCATGGTCACCATGCTGTCCATTAGATCTCTAGAACTTAAGCATCTTATAGAACGGAAACTTTGTACCCTTGGATCCACATCTCCCATTTCCCCTGCCCTCCAGCTCCAGTTAACTACCGTTTCTTGTGCCATCTTCTCAATTCAAGGAAATAAGAAAGATTGAGTTAGTCATCCGTTTAGTGTTTGGTCATGTGTTTTACCATTTCTTGGAATTATACAGAGACTTTATAACTAGTTTAAATGCTTTGACAAATTCAGTATGATTGCCTCTGGTTAGCGCAGAGCAGTAATTAAGTCTGCAATTATATGTTCAAATTTTCATATTTTTCCTGTATGTGCATTTTGACAGTAATTGAACACGGCAGTATTTGCAATATCCATTCTGAAACTGTTTTACAATATTTCATTATATGCCAGATTAATTTGTTAAACTCATGTAGCAAATGAAAACTTCGGTGTTGATCCAATTAATCCAACTATGGGACCTTTCTGCTAACACGCCTTTGCAGGGAAAACAGGAGACGTTGGGCAAAGTGTCTAGAAAGATTAAGGGTGTAAAGGGGGGCTGGAGGACTGTTCAATGGTAAGCTTCATTTTTCCTCTAAGTTACTCTTTTTTCTCATTAATTACTATTTACTTCCTTGAGAATCAGTACAGTGGGGATGATGAATAAACATTGATGAGCTATGCATCTGAATCTTGAAAAGACCTGGGGAAATTTAATTTTCTTGTGTGTGTGTGTGTGTGTGTGTGTGTGTGTGTGTAGTTTAGAATGAAAGGGTATGGCCCAAAGCAGAATGGCACTTTGATTGTCTATGGCTCTATTATTTTTTCATGTTTCCAGGCTGCCTTACAAAGAATAAGTGAGTTAAAAACTATTTTACTGTGATAAAAACTTGAGATGAAAGGTGTGGGAATACTAGATGGAATATAAGATCCCTGTGTGTCTAAGTGCTCTCTCTTGCGAGCTGATGATGGGGAAGGAAACTGCCCTCCGTTGGGTGATCGGCCTTCATTATAAAGTATTATGTTTGTCAGCTTCTGTGATTATAGATTCATTCATTCATTTATTTATTCAGTCATTCAACAAATAGTTATTGATTATTTATAATGATCCTAGGCCTGTGATAAGTGCTGAAGACACTATGGAGAGCAAACCCGGATGCAGATTTTATCTTGCGGAAAGGCATATATCAATCACATAGCACTCCAGATGTATAATGAAACCATGTAAGATAAATACTATGTGGCATTGAGCTTCATAAGAGCTTGTAAAAAGAACATTTAATCTTGTGAGTGAAGTCAGAGAAGAATTCCCTGAGGAAATGATGTTTGCATGGAAGTTGGATGGAAGTGAAAGGTTAGCATGTCTAATGAGGGTGAGAGCTGGTGGTTGGGAGAGGGGACAGCATATGTAAAAGTTCTGAAGTGGTTAAAGCAGAGCAAAAGATTGGGAATACAGGGCGAGAAGAGGCTGGAGAGATTGTAAGGAACTGACACATGGCAGTCTGACAGATAATAACAGCTAACATTTTTGAGTGCTTATTATGTGCCCAGTCCTCTTATGTTTTACTATGTTAACCCATTTATTCCTTATGAGTGTGTATAAAATTATCGATTTCATTTTGCTAATTAGAAACAAACACACAAGGGTTAAACACTACCACTGACATTGCCCAAAGTCAGTGGTAGAGCTCTCAAATTGTTAGAGTCAGGATTGGAACATGGTTACGCTAGAGTAAAATCTCTTAATACAGCACTATCCTTGGAAGGGCAAAGCATCAACTCACTGGGTGTCTTTGTCTGGACCTGCAATTATATGTTCAAATTTTCATATAATGACAAAGTATAGGAATGAAGAGGAATTCCAGGGACTTCATGAACCTTACAAAATTGTATGAAAAATTTTTCATGTGCATTTTTGTGGGTAAAGAGCCTACAGTTTTTTTTTTCTTTTCTGGATTCTCCCTATAACTCACAATAAATTGAGAATCATGATTATTCTAGATTATTTTTAAAATATTATATTTTGAGATAACTGTAGACTTGCACTCAGCGGTAGGAAATAATACACAGGGATCCTATATAATTTTAATTCAGTTTCCCTCAATGGTAACATCTTGCATTAACTTTAGTATAGTATCATAACCAAGAAATAGACATTGATGTAATCTACCCAATTTTTGCAAATTTCACCAGTTTTCATGTACTCGTGTGTGTGTGTGTGTGTGTGTGTGTGTAAATTAAGATTTACCTGATTCTATCATGTGTGTTTTGCATAACCACCATTGCAGTCAAGATACAGAATAATTCCATGACAAGGATCCATTGTATTACTCTTTATAGCCACAGACACTTTCTTCTTTCAGCAATGCCTGTCTAGATTATTTTTAAGGAGAAAGGTTTATATATTAAACTATCCTGATTTATCACATGAGTCTGAAATATCTTTTTTTTTTCCTTGCCATTATTCTGAATTAAGTGGTTTACTTCATATTTAAAGAGTGACTATTGAACAAGATAAGTCAGTTGGCTTTGGGTTAGTTTTTTCTAATACAGCAGTATACTGCAAAAAATGAATAAAGACTTTTCCAAATGAGAAAATGTTATTTTTCAAATAAGAGGAGGCATCTTTCCTAAAACCGTCATTTACTAGCTATATGATCATTGCACTCTATAGAGCCTCTCAGGCTCTCATTTCATTGTGAATCATTGCAACATTGACTACTAGCTGCTGTTATTATCATTGGTATTGTTATTAGCCTGATATGTCTCCCATGATCCAGTTTTGCCATACTCTGGTACATTTTTCACAGAGTAGCCAGAATGATCTTTAGAAAAATAAAATCCAAGCATGTAATTTCCTTGCTTAAAATCATTCAATAGCTTCCCATGACTTTCTAGACCAAGTTCCATCTTCTTATTCTACTATACTGGGCTGTTCATGGCCCTACTCACTTGCTCTCTAGCCTCTCCAGGTACAGGTAAAGGAAGCTATTTGCCATCTCTTTCCACTGGGCCATTGATGATATTTTTCAGAACCAGGGAGCTTTCTCTTCTCTGAAGACCTCCCTGATTGCCCTTCACTACACATTTTGTGTCCTTTCGCCCTGTTTTCTTGACAGTGATACAACGTAATTAAGAAATCAGGTTCTGGAAATAAGTTCATTTGGACTTAAATTCCATCCCTGCCACTTAATATATGTGCAACCTTGGATGTGTCATGTCCCCCAAGTCTCCATTTCCATGTTTGTGACAAACCCTACTGGATTGTAAGAATTTAAGAAAATAAAACCCATGAGGCACAGGGCTTGGTATGGAGCAGAGCTCAATAACTAGTGGCTTTAGAACTATTATGTCACTCTGTGCTTTTCTCTGAAATAGCACTGGTCTCACTGGTTGGTATTAAGTTGCTGGTAAGGACTATGCTTTGCTGCCTTGATTCCTAGTGCCTCCCACAGGGAGGGTGCTTAGAAGCAGATGAATAAATGAAGTAGACCACGAAGGAAAAGAAAATGGATCAGGTCTTCAAATGCTTCAGTGTGTGTTCTTTTCAGAGACCTTCACTGTTTGGCACAAGTCAGTTTTTAGAATATTAGACATATCCACCTTTAAATGCAAGTCCCAAACTCATTTTAGAGCTCAGTTGAAACAATAGGTTGCCTACAGTTGTTGTTGTTGTTGTTGTTGTTTTAACACTCATATACTCATCCTTTAATCATTGAGAGTAAACCGAATCCTCTGATTCTTTGAATAAAACTTGATGTTTGTTTGAGAGAAAAAGCATTGGGTTTGAGAGAGACATAGAGGGAGATTGAGACTGAAAGCCTGTCTCATGTAACCACCACTGACCTGGTCTGGAGATGGCAATCACGCCTGGGAATGAAGGTTTATAAAGGAGTCTCCCTGTTGTGTTTGCAGTTTGTGGAGTAAAGAGATGAGTAGAATCAACTGCCCAGATATTTCAGGTGGGAAAAACCTCAACCTCTACATCATTTAGAAATTTAAAAAAGCCAATATCATTCAGGACTTTAAATTTCATTCCACTTTTGAGACAGTGTGTAGAATCAGATTCTCCCCAGAGATGGCTCTCACTGTGGTTTGCCTGCAGCAGGAGAAGCTATGGTGAGGTGGTCCATTATGGTGGAGAGGCTTTGGGTTTGCAGCATCATGGATGAACCTGAAGAACATTATGCTAAGTGAAAAAAGCCTGACTCAGAAATAAAAAAGGCTGCATGACCCCACTTACCTGTGGAATTGAAAAAAGTCAAATACATAGGAGGAGAGAGTAGAATGGTGGTTATCGGAGGTGGAGATGTGGGGAAATGTGGAGATGCTGGCAAAGGGTACAAAGTTGCAGTCATGTAGGATAAATAAGTCTAGAGATCTAATGCACAGTGTGACAGCTATAGTTAATAATAATAAACTGAACACTGGAAATTTGCTAAGAGAGTAGACTTTGGCTGTTCTCATTCCAAAAAGGAGAAGGTATATTAAGTAGCTAGACTGGAGTAATCATTTCGCTACATATATGTTGTTGTTCACCTTAAAGATACAACATTTTTATTAAAAATAAAAGAAAGGGATTTTGGAATTGGCTTAGTTTAGTTTTGAGTTCCATTTCTGCCCCTCATTCACTGTTGACTTTGGGTGAGCTACTTACCCTCTTGAGTCTGGGTTTCCTCATTTGTAAAAGGAACATGAAATAATACTCACATCCTGCCTGTAAAGGTTGAATGAGATGACATAGCCCAGTGGCACAGAATAATAAATGTTCAGTGACTGATATCATTAATATTGGTATTCATAATTGCATTAGGATTGTTCCGGTTACTTTGAATAGAGGAAAATAGAATAGCTAATGTATCGAATAATTCCTAACATAACAGAGACCTTACTAGGTGCTCCACATGCATTGTGGCTTTTGGCCCTCAAATAACCACACAAGATAGGGATTATTATTCTCATTTTGTAGAGGATGAACCTGAGGCTCAGAAGTTAAGTAATTTGCCCCACAGCTCTCCAGAAATGAACTACTACTGCAGTCCCTGGGCTGTAACCCTGAGTGGTCAGTGGGTCCCGGAACCTTGGAGTTGGGCCTTTTCTGGGGTGGGGAAGGATCTAATTTTGTGGGCTTGTGCATTTCCTGATGCATTTAATGAAGTCAATGGGACTTCAGATATGTCGGCTTTTGAGCTGGGCTTTAGCAAGGGACAGACTTAAAGAATTTCCACATAGAGAACTGAGCAATATTTCTTTCCTCTGTCTGCTTTGCTTTGCTTCTGGATCCACTGCTTCTCCAAGTCACTAATGGCTTCTGTTCTTTTTCAGATCCCCTGTGAATTTCACTCTTTAGCTCAGTCAGGGGAGGGTTTACCTTCATCTAAGTTCTCTTTTCTTCTCCAGGTCTCTCTGTGCTCTGGAAATGGCCAAGACCTTCAAGCTCTCCAGGGCTGGAGTGCCCTGAGGCCATGCGCTGATTCTTGTTCTGGGATCTGAACTTCATACTAATGAGATGGATGCCTGCCCTGCAGGGGTGGACTGCAGGTAAGTGGCAGATTGTTTTATGGCTGGCCTATGACTCATTCTTGTGAATGTCACTTTGAGACTAAGACTCTGGCAGGTCCCTGTTTCTTGAACAGTGGGTGATGGCATCAGCCAGGGAGGATTATCCCACTTAGCACAGAATGCGGTGCTGCCAAGGGTACCCTTGTTAGAGAGGCTTCAAAGGGATCTAGCTGGGGTTTCAGAGGTGCTTCTCCATGGATCTTTGACCCCTGGAGAAGAAAAAGTCCTCCAAGAAGCAGCATGGGATCCTAAAGACATTACAGAGCAAGAAAGTAATGTGCCGATTCTCCTTCTAGGCAAAGATGCCAGAGAAATTCTTGTTTTTGGCCAGGTGCAGGAGGAAATAAGTACCAGCTTGTTCACTGTTACATTGTTTTTAATAAAGAAGAATTAGGAACGGTTTATCATGTGCCTAAATATAAGTCAATTCCAAATATATGGTGAATACCTCCCATATTTTCAAAGAGAAAATGAAAGAAAAGAGATTTGGAGCCAAATCGAACATACAAACTTTTAGGGATGTATAAGAAATAGCCAACTATTTACGTAAAATGCTAAACATACATGTTTGAAATCATATATTACATAAAATATTAACAGAATTGTTGTTTTGTTTTCTGCAATTACATATTTCAGAAAATCATCTGACTTGTACTTCTATGTGCCTTCGACATCAGCAAAGAATCACTGTCTGAGTCATGTAAATAGTGTCCCAGTAAATAGTATCTGTAGTTTATGAATCAGTCAGTGATGTTTTCTCTGGAAATTTTATACCAATTTCAAGATCCATACACCTTGACGTTAGGAGTGGTGACTTAGTCATTTGTCCTGTAGTTATATATTTGCTCTCCATGCATAAACAGTTATGGTATTGATTTAAAGTGATCTTTAAAGGGCTTCTGTGTAATGGCACCCAATGCTGGCAGTTATGAAGTCTTACACTCATAAATAATTACTGACCTATGTTAAATTTCTCATTTTCTTTCTTCTTTGTTTTAAAGAGATATTTTATTAAGTGACCTCTTTTAGCACCTAAAGCCGACATTGCCTATTATTTCTGGATAATGTGTCTTCCCCAACAATATTGTGTCTGGAATAAAGTAATTGAAAGATTTCACCATAATATGGAAACCATAAAGTCTCACATATGAATCCTTCTTTCATTGAGAGATAATTTGGAGGGTGTTCTGATATACATGCCATTATTGGTAAAGGAAAAAATAAAATGAGATACAGTCATATGAAGGAGTACAATATGGAAGTTAAAAGAAATAATCTCTCTCTCTCTGTGTCTCTGTCTCTAATATGGATAGATTTAAAACACATAAATGACTGGAACAACATATTGCAGAATGATAGACATAGTATGATGACATTTGTACTAATTAACCACCCTAAGATAATGTAATATAGATGCTGTTTGACACATATATATGTATACAAAAATATACAAGAGACTGGATAGATATAGTTCCAATACATGGTCCTGAAGAAAGGAGATGATGATGAGACTGGGAATTGAGAGAAAGAAATTTTATTTTCATTTATAATTTTATTTTATTTACTTAAAGGACTTGAAGCAAATGGCAACATTTTAATAATTTATCCTTCTTGTGATGAGTAGGTGACTTATTCTATAGTTTTGTTATATATATTTTTAAATGTTTCAACACATGTGAATGAGTGAAAAAAGAAAAAAGCAGCATGGCAATTTCTTTCACTGGTAGAAAGACAGGCTGTATTGGAAAGGGAATAAGCTGAATGAGGTTGAAATTCTCTCCACTGGGGCACCTTCGTATGGTCAAATACAAGTTGGAACTGGTGATTTTCACACATATCGTGAATTAAGATTGCATTTGACCCAACCCGATTCTCAGAGAGAGAGTGAAGATTAATAAATTGTTGGCGATGGGGGATTAAAGCAATTTTCTTTGAACTGTGGTCCAAGAAGATGCCACCTGGCTGTGACTACTTTCTCTGCCCTATACAGTGCCTGGGTCTGCCCTGGGGAGCATTCTCACCACGGCCAACTGCCTGGTTCTTGAAGAATAAAGATAGGAATTCTGGAGCAGAGCTGGCAGACTGGTGGCCCTTGGGTGTATCCATCTTAGAGATATGTTTTGTTTGGCCTATACAGTGACTTCAAAAGTGGCTCTCATTTAAAAATTGGGATATTTCACAACCACAGTGTCCCCATTTTTAACATGGCGGGTAGGCTGCAGCTGACCTGAGTCTGAACCTTCTCATGAGATGTGAGCTCTCAGTTTGCTGCAGTGTCCCCTCCCCAGCTTCACTGGCATTAACTGGCCCCTGTAGGCATTTGAGCATGCTGTCCCTTTGTAGACTAACCATGTGATAGGCAATAGCTGAGACTTTACAGTAGATTGTGCCAAATGTTTACAGAAATGCTGGCAAAGCATTGTATGGGAAAGTTCATTTTAGCTCCCCACTGTGCCTAATTATAAATAAACGGTTGGGACATTTAAACATGCCACAAAAGAATGGCTAGAATCTCAGCAGCTGGCAATTCTTCTTTCTGGCCCGAGATTAACTGACTTTGCTCATCTTTAATTTCTGTGAATTAAACACTGTCCTAACTCATGCAGGCTTCAAATTTGTTAACTCCCTGTCAACTTAGGATCTATGTGCACAATGGATATTTATGCCTTGTAAGAAATATCTGGGGGACTCTTTTGTCTGACTGTCAAATGGGACCACTTTTAATGTAAAGTGTACTCAATTATATGTATTCAGGAAAGAAACAAACCAACAAAGGGAAGACACGGTCATAATTCGTAGAAAGTTTATTTTTCTTTATTCATTCAACATATACTGAGTACTATGTTCTAGGCATTGTGCTAGTTTCTAGGAATAAAATAATAATATAAAGCAGACAATCCTTGTCTTCTTGAGGTTTGAATTCTAGTGGGAGAAAGATATGAAAGCATATTTATACCGTTAATGTATTAATTACAGTTGCACCGTGCTATGGGAAGCCAAAGAAGGTTTCAACAATAGGAATTTATACCTAGTGTGATATGTCAGGAAAGGCTCCTAAGGAAAGAATGTGGTGGGGTAGGGGGAAAGGAAGCTGGCTGGGTGCAGGGAGCAAAGAAGAACAGCACCCGGGCGATGAGAACGTCAGGTGAGCGGGTGAGGTGGAGCGCTGCATATCTGAGGAACTGAAGGAGGCTGGTGTGTCTGGAGCACAGTGTGGGAAGAGCAGAGACACATCGTAAGGCCTGAGGGCTACTTCAGAGTGGACTTGGCAAGGGCAAGAGGTCAAGTTTGTCATTTTACCTTTGTGTTGCGGGTGTTTTTATAGAAAGATGATTTTCTGCTTTTTCCTTGTCTTTACCATCAATTCAAAAGACACTGGAATGGCTGTTTTCAAAACCACTTGGGACACCGCAGGTGAAAGTCCCTAAATGTTCCATCTTTCTGCTGAGTAGGCCATGTAGCAAGTGCCTACTTGAATTTCCTGTGCTGTATGACAGGAGCAATAAAGAAGAATGCAGAACGCAATACAATAATGTAGTCTTGGTTTGGGGAAAGTGTTTTTCCTTTTCAAATATTTACTACCCCCTAAAAGAAGAAAAAAAAAGGCTCACTCAAATAGATGGCTTTGCACAGGTGAGGTGGTCTAGGTTCTCCCCAGGTGCTTGTTCAGTTATTTAGAACCCATGCTACTGGCTCACTGTTGAGATTCAAGTTATCTTTAAATGAAAGTAGTTCAGTATTTAAATTACAAGGGGTATAAGTGTGATTTGGAAACCTAATATATGTCTTAATGAGTTTTACAATAATTTCATTTGAGATGTTTCGATTGTAATTTTAGATTAATTCTTCAGAGGTAACCTAGCACCTCCCATTTTATTTCATTTTTTTATAATACAAAACAAATCATTCTTGAAGTGGTTCAGCACTTTCAATTAATTTTAATGGTCTCCTGCTCTCCATGTCATCGGATTAGAGCCTATGAATTCAGACATGTAGCTGAGCTTTTTAATAAGTTCTTAAGAATCATACATAGATGATATTAGGTTCACGATAAAAAGGAACACCTGCTCGATTGGTTTATCTGGAGATTGTGTCTCTGAAATTAGCATGGTTAATAAAGCTTCACTGGAAGCAACTATATGACTTTTATAGGCAAAGCAAGTTAATGTTTTCAAATAGATGATCAAGAAAGTACAAGAAAGTGACCATTGGAGAGAAATCAAGTTGTAGTTGATGGGGTACATGGCTGTTCTTGACATCAGCCTCAAAAACGTAGGGATGTGTTTCAAATAGCAATAGATTTTCTGTTATAAATCCATCCTCGGGGATTTAGGTCACTAGTAATCGGCAATTTTGGTTACTTAGCAATCTAGGCTATTTCTTGGGGTGAAACATTATGTCCAATGTAGTAATTCTTTGTATGTGTCCTTCAGGTTACCTCCAAC
The DNA here is from genome assembly GCF_902729225.1 of Pteropus medius. NCBI lineage: Eukaryota > Metazoa > Chordata > Mammalia > Chiroptera > Pteropodidae > Pteropus > Pteropus medius. The sequence goes on along the minus strand of NW_024349802.1, from coordinate 14,610,014 downwards.
ACATTCAAGATGCCGCTTAGAGGCAGTGTCTTAAAAGTAGTGATTGAATTCATTTATAATAACTTTTTCTATGACTTCAATATTCAGGAGACTCTTAAATTGTAAACTATAAACCAAGTCGGGCTCCTGGTTCTAGGGAAGACTCTAAATGCAATTTTAATTGTCAATAACCGTGCTTATCTCCACACATCACCACCGGGGGAGTCTTTCTGCTGAGAGCCGGTTCTGATCAGCTGCTGCGGAATGGCGCTGTGGCTATGTCAGTGGTATGAGGGAGTTATGGGAAGCACAGAAACAAGACACTTAGGGACCCTGTCAGAAGTGAGTTTACCATAGAGCAGGGTTTCTCAACTTCAGCACAACCGACAACTTGGACTGGATAAATCTGTGTGTTTGTATGTGCGTGTGTGTGTGTACGTGTGTGTGTGCATGTGTGTGTGTGTGTGTGGTGGGGGCACGGTTGTCCTGTGCAGAGGTTTAGCAGCATCACTGGCCTCCTACCTACTTGATACCGATGGCACCACTCAGCTCCTCTTTCAAGTTTTGACACCAAAAATGTCTCCAGGTATTGCCAGAATCTCCTGGGGGATAAAATTGCACCTGCTTGAAAACCACCGCCCTAGAGAATTCAAGAGAACAGAGATATGGATAAAGGAAGGTAAAGAGTCCCAAGTTTATGCAGGCGACTGATAACTTATATCTCCTCTATCTTCAGCCAAGACAGCTTGTCTTACTTCTGACTCCTATATTTAACTGTTAAAATCTCCATTCAAAAGTTTTGAAGATACTTCATTCTCAACATATCCAAAAATATGCTCATGAACTCCCATCTCCAAAATCTTTTTCTTCTTTCTGACTCCCAATATCAGTGAATGTACCAAGTTAGAAACCTGGGATTCATTTCTGACCCCTCCTTCTTCCTCATTTCCCACATACAGTCAATCGACAAACAAGCTCTACCTGATGATTTTTACCACCAAATAACTCTTGAAGCCATCTAATTTTTTACCACGTTTACCATCCTTGCCATCCTAGTCCAAAGTAACATAATCTCTCTCTTGCCTGCTCCCACCATGAAGGTTAGAAAGCCTAAATACTTATTTTTCAGCTTTCCTTGCAGCTAGGAGTGGCCATGTGACTTATTTCAGACCACTTGTGGGGGGGCGGGACTTCAGAAAGTTCTGGGAAGACATTGTTTTCCTGATAGAAAGCACAAAGTGTCTGACACTGTCCCTTGACATCTTTCAGCCACCTTGACTGAATACAGACTTCATGCCAGAGCCAAAGCAATCATTCTGCAACCATTAGGGAAAGACTATTGGAGTCAACAGAGATGCAATTGTTTTTGAACCATTACACAATGGCCATAGCTCCCTATCTCCCATTATACTGTTATATAAGAAGCCTAATTGCCCTCTTGTTTTAGCCACTGTCAGTTGGCGTTTCTATTCCTTATAGATACTTTCATAACAGACCTATTAGCTTTGCGATTTCGAACAAGGTGTTTAAGAGTATTCTCCATTCCTTGATTTTCCCATGTATAGAATGAGGATAACATCATAATGATGGGGCGGATATGATAGTGTGAGGTTTAAAACAGATAACACCTATCAGTCAATATGCAATGGCAGTAATTTTTAAATTAGAACATTTGAACTCTCTGGCCTCTTTAGGCCCCACTTTAGGTCCCAGCTAGCCCTGTACATGTGTGTTTACAAGATAACCACATCACAAATAACAGATGGGAAGTAGCTCCTTGTGTTCCCATAAAGACAGGCATGATGTGCCTGCGTGCTGGCAGGGACGATTTTCACCAAGCTGGATTTCAGGAGGGTAGTTAGAGGCTGAAGCCACTACCCTTCTGAATTAAGGGGCCACATGGCTGAAATATCTTTAAGTGTTTAGCCTCCTGATGATATTGTTCGCCTGTATCTTGCACAGCATACCCCAGCCAGCCTTCTTTGCACTGCTTCCAGGCATCTGTGAACCATCTTGTTTCTTGATAGATCTGGTATATTTCTTGTGGAGCTGCTGAGTTCCAAAAATTGGCACTTGAAGGCTAAGTACAGGGAGCAGGTCTTCCAATCAGCTATACTGGCTCAGTGAGAAGACATTGCAAAGGGGCAGCTACAACCTCGAGCCGAAGATTAAATGACGGGACACCCAGCGTTTCCCTAGTTTAATTTGTGAGGCTTCCCCAGCATGTTCAGGAGAAAAAAAAAAAGTATTTAATAGAGGCAAAAAGAAAAGAAAATGTAAGAAATTGGCTTTCAGAAAACCGTCAGTTTATTAACTGTTCCAGGAGATAGCTGCCACCACCTCTACTTTTCCTCCAGCCCTCTGAAATTATTTTTAGCCATGGGAGAGAGGGATTCTTTCTCCCTCCCTCTCACATCAAATGCTGTGCTGGAAAGCGATCAAGCTTATGGCCAGAGCCAAGAATCATATGGGCGGTGTTTCTGAATAAGACCTAGGCCAAACGCAGCCTCTTCTGAGGTGTCTTACTGCCGGCCACTGGGAAGAGCCCTTAGTTACTGAGACCGTGAGAAAAAAGCTGGAACCTGTTGTAGGACTGTCTAGTCCCATTAATAAGCAACATTAAAGGGGAGAAAAAAATTCTCATAGAATATTTTATATTCTCCTAAGGACTCTGGGGGAAAGTAAGATAGGGATAAGGAGAGAGAGAATGTTGCTTTCATATGTGACACATCAAGTTCATGGAGTTCGATGCATAGACACATGTCAACAGTGTTCTTTTCGAAGATTATTATGAAATCAGTTTTGAGTTTAGTTATTTTATGTAGTGTATTTATTTCATTTAATTCCCAAAATAGCCCTGTGAGCTGGGTGATAATATCCCTTGCTGGACAGATGATGTTAAGAGAAGTTATATAACTTGGGCAGGGTTTGTACCAGTTATATATGGCTTCCCAGTGTGTTATAACTTCTTAGCAAAGGGAGCGGATGCAGCATATTGAATGCCTACTTTGTGCTATGGACTTTATGGACATGATCGCAGCACCCCTAAGGGTTGGATATTATTATCTCCAATTTCTCAGTGAGGAAAATGAGATTCTGAGAGATTAAGAGATTTGTTAATTAAGATGCTTGACGTGCCAGAACGTCCGTTTAGGTAACAATAAAAGAAAGAAAACAGCATCTCCTTTATAGCGTTTTGTTGTTTTGAAGAATAAAATGAAGGTGGGCGGTGAAGGAAGAAGCCATAGGTTAGGTTTCTATCCCGAGAGCCCAAGCAAACCAAAGTAGCACGGGAAATGATCAATACAGCCACGACTGTGTACTTTACAAGTAGTTATTAATTTTGGTTCCGGCAGAACTCTTTTTCCAGAGACAGCGAAAGGGAAAGGCAGAGTGGCCATGAGCCTTGGCTCGAGAAGCCCAGGTAGTGGGTGTTCAGACACGTGAACTTTTTCACTGTTGTGCAGGGCAGCCTAAGTGACCCTGCCTCTCCAAAAACCTCTTAGAATGCCAAGGCAAAAACAACAGCATCTTGTCGTAGCGTAGTTGGGAACATGGGCTTGAGGAATCAGGCCAACATAGTTTTATTCCTGGCTCTATCACTCATAAACTGTTGGATAAGTATTACTCTGTGAGATATACAGGACAAATCTGTTGTGAGAATTCAATGGGAAAGTGTATGCAGCACACTTAGCACAATGCTTGGCTCAGAGCATGTCTTTCACAAATGGTCATTGTCATTCTCTTTGAGGTTGTTGACCCATATCACAGATATTTAGAGCCAATTTCCTATGACATGAACTTAATTCTTCTAGTGCAAGGTAGATGGTGCCTGTTCCATCTCTTATCTCTTGCATGAACCCTCTTAGGTAAAATAACTGAATTCCAATGTTTGATCTTATGTGACAGAGTGACCCTCATTTAAACTTCTCCATAGAGTAGCACTAGGAATTTGGACTCGCAAAGCCAATATTTCAATTATGCTCTAATATCCAATGTGGAGAGACAAACCCCAGTTCCAAAAAATCCCAAAGAACAACACTGGTGTCCTCCTATAGGGGGATATCCGATGATGCTGCTACAAGGCCAGCCATTTTCTCCAAGCCAGAGATTTCCTTCTTGTTTGTTTTTTCCTTTGGCTCACATCATTTGAGGGTGAATTCTTCAGATGCTGAAGTCAATTCTCATTTCAGGAAGAATGTGTATGTTGTCTCTGATGTGGGAGCAAGTGAGGCAGGAACATGAACAAAAGTTACATGCCTTTAAATGTCTACTTTACACAGTTCTGTAGTAACAGGTACGTTTTCTTTTTTATTAATTAAATATGTACCAAGTAAATGAAAACCTACTCATGATTCAAAAATTTAATCATCATCCCTTAAGTGGACGGAGGGTGATTCTCCATCCTCTGTATCTTTGGCTCACCTATCTCCATTAACCATCCTGAATAAGTTTGTTGTGCAGCTTTCTACAATTTTTCTTAGCTTTTATATGTTTATGCCTGTTTGTTTTAGTTTCAAACAATGCTGAGAAGATTTATCTATATATAATCTTTATCCATCTATTTTTCTATGTAGCTATGAATCTATATATCGTCTATTATCTAGTTAGATATCATCTATCTAGCTATTATCTATCTATCTATCCTCTATCTATTTTCTATGTTTGTGTAAGAGTAACTCTAGCCTAGAGTCCAAGAAATGGAATTTCTTGGCCAAAGTGAGTGCACATTTTAAATTTGGATGGTAATGCTAAATTACTCTTGAGAAAGGTTGTAGACTCACACTACCAGTAAACAAGAGTAACTGTTTTCTCATAGCCTTGCCACAAAAGCATTATTAAATTACTAAATTTTGGTATTCTTTATAAAAATGGAAGAATCGATGATATAGAAGGTCAATACTAATTAGAGGTCAGTTTTAAAATAAGAGAATTAATCACATACTGTCTCGACAAGGAGAACTGACAGCAGGATGAGTTCCTGCTCTTTACCCTCAATTTAAGCTTTTTCCAAAATGGGGCTGTCAAGTTGATTTGTTACGTACTTCATCAGAAAATTAATTCACTAATACCATTCTTTTAGGAAGCAAACTGTTGAGAAATGATGGTCGTAGAATCCTCTAAAAAGCAAAACAAAGGTTTAATCTAGCTATATGTTTCTAAAATGGAATTTTATTAGACTCTGATGGACAAGTGTAACCATATCATTTAGGATTAATTTAGAGATTGTTTCACAGACCCAAAGTGATGGTTGGGAAAATTAAAACTAGTAAAAAAAAAAAAAAGGCCATCAGGAGTCCAGCACAGAGAAGTGTGAGCAGGCCAGTAGGGAATGCAGCCACCAGCCAGCCCCAATCTGAATGGCCTCTGTGACCAGAGGACCAGAGGTCTGCTTATCTGCTTGTTTCTAGGGAGAGCATAGGGGAAATGTGGTTGAAAAACTATCTGAGTTACCCATTGACAAACTTTTTACATTGTCCTAGAAGACCTCCATTGTCTGGGCTATGTCTGCCCTCCCCATATTGCTGCCTGCCCCTCTCCCATCTTTCGGCAAGTAGTGTGCATGCATCATCTAATTCAGTCCTTGCAGAAAATCTACAAACTTTATTCTCATTCCATAGTTAATAACACTGAGGCTTAGGTCATATGTTGCTGGAGCCCGATTCCAAATCCTTTGTTCTTATCACACTGTATTTGTAATCTTCGTCCCTGACTCTCTCACCCTGACAGTCACACATTTATTCATTTTTGACAGTGAGCGATTGAAAATATGCCAAGAGACTAACACAGAACTGAGAGATAAAGATGCAAGTGTTCATAAGAGTATAGGTTTCCAGAAGGTTCAATCAAGATTTATTAAGCCCTCACCTTGTGCCATGTGACGTTTTAGTTGAGGTTAAAGCAGTGACTAAGAGAGAAGACGCCTTGCTCGCGTTCCTGGTGAAGGGGGACATGATAGAGAAGCCAATAAACTAATTAATTAAAACCTATACATACAATGAACAAAATGAAAATGGATAATGGATGGAGTCTTTGGTGGGTACATGAGCTGTGGCCATGTACCCTCATGTATATGCAGAGTACATGTACCTTGGAAATACAATAGCCAGGGAGAGCTTCTGTGGAGAGGTGGCATTGAATCTGAAGATAGAAGGAAGCAGCCATGCGGAAATGTGAGAACAGCATTCTAGGTGCCTGGAACAGTCTAGTAGGTGGGACTATGGGTCCCAATGCTTCACTGCCCTAGAATAAGATTATGTATCCATCCCATTCACCAGGTGACCTTGTAGCACCCTCCCATTGTGGGGGGAGTATAGTTTCTGGTTCCTCTGAAGCTGGATATGATCATAGGACTTATTTTGGCCAATAGAATGGCCTCAAGGCTTTGAACATGTTTGCCTGGTTTGGCTTGGTCTCTTACATTCCCGCCACTGGAATGAAAATAATATGCCCTGTGTAGCACAGGTTCCAGAAGGATATGACACACATGGGCAGACCTGAACCCAACTCATAGCTTGAAGCCAAGCTCAGCCCACTTGCAGCCTAAAGCAGACCTGGTCCCCACAAAGCTGAAGCTGTCTTGCAGACCCATACACACACGTACCCTCACACACAAGGTTCATCATGGTGAACCACTGATTTGGGGGGTGGTTTATGATGCAGCTTAGTTGATTAAGAAGAAGAACAAAAACTCTGACATGGGAACAAACTTGGAGTGTTCTGGAACAGAAAGAAGGCCACTGTGGCCGAAACAGAGTGAGCGAGGAGGCAGTCAGTATTCACAGTGAGGAAGGAAGGGGCCAGATCCGGTGGAGTCTTGTAGGTTGTATCAAAACTATTGCATTTTATTCCTAGGGTGAGTATTTCAAGCAGGAGAGTCATATGATCTGGTTTACATTTTGAGAAGATCACTTCAAGTGCTATGTTGAGAATAGGTTATTGGTTGTCAAGAACAAGAAAGGAGACTGGATAAGAAGTTAGTAATTTAGAAAAAGATGATCAGGGCCGCCATGTACAGTCATTTGGAATGTGCGCTGCTGAGAGCTTCTAGAAGGCTGGGAAGGTGAGAGCTGAAGTCCAGACCTGCCCTGCGGTGTGTCCTGTCCTGAGGCCACGTCTGCCCACAGGGAGTGCCTTTTGCCAATTTGTACAACAGCATCATATGGAGTGGTGGTGGCCTTGGCATTGCAGTGGCCTTGGCCTGCACACTTCATTGCTTTCTCTTTACTGGTTATTTGATAGGTAGTACTGATCAGAAAGGGAATCTGAGGATTTCCAGAGGAGGAAATGTGTCAGATGAAATATATCATATGTATAGAGCATTGTAAAGGTGTAATTTGGCCTTTATGTATGCTCGGAAACATTCTGTATGCTATGGTATTGAAAGAGAAAGAAAATTAGTGGGTAAACTTTCTTAGATACATAAAGACAGAGGCTAGGTGAGGCCAAAGAAACTGCAGAGTGTTCATGTACCTATGTCCCAAATGTGAGGTGAACAAGGACATACTGAGGATCAGCGGTTTGGGGAAGGTCTGGGTAGCCTTCAGCTGAGTAGACACCACTCCCATTAGCCCAGGTTAAAGGGACCCTGCTAGGTATGATTACCTAGATAATGACAAGCCATATGCAAATGAAGTCAACAGTCATCAAGAGTAGAGTGAAGTATCTGTGGAGAGGGCCATCTCCCCAATGAGGGAGAATCTAGATGGAACCTGGAAAGGGCCATTAGAGGACAACGAAAGAGATCATCTGAGAAAGGCTTTAGTTATTAAATACAGGGGACATGCTGCACCTGTGTGTTCAAGGGTGTCTCCCTGTGGCAATTTACTGACCAGACAAATGAACCAGGTGTATGTGACTCCACATAGCCTTCTCTGTCCTACCTGTTGTCATCTGTGCATCCAAAGAAATTTCAGGGAGGACAATATCGTCTTACTTTGAAAAATAAAATTCTTCTAGAAAACATCAAATGATCTCTTTGGAATTAAGTGGATTTTTAGCTTATGTTTATCCAGCATTTAATGAGGGCCAGTTACTGTGCTAAGTCTTGCATCTTCATCTCAACCTCTGAACCTCTGGAATGTAGGTTTTATTGTTTCCATTGTGTAGATGGAAAAACTGAGGTTTGGTAAAGTTAAGTCCATTCAGCCCAAGGTCACAGCCAAGCTTTGTCTTCTAGCCTTTGCTGTTTGTTGCTATGGTAACATGCTGCTGTTCAGAGATTCTTGGGTGCTCACTGCTCTGCATGGGGGAGGCCTTATATTATAGTCCAGTAGTGCAAAGCATCACTTCTGGAGCCAGCCTGCCTGGATTTGGATTCTGACTCTACCACTTGGGCAAACTGGGCAAGCCCCTCAGTGTTTTCATTTCGAAAATGGGAGTAACAGCTTACTACAGAGCCTGTCCCAGTATAAGTGGCAGGTGATTTTTCTTTTTCTTTCCCATGGTGTGCTGTGAGGGTCTCAGTGCCTTCTTCGGAAACATCAAATAGCTTTCCAGAGACTTTGAATTCAAGGTAGAGGCTGAACCAGAACTAGCATACTGGTTCCACAAAAACAAAAGTGTGTCATGTTCAAAAGAGTCTACAAAATAATTCTTGCAGAACCGCAATGTGAACCAGCATGTTTAAAATGGTGAAATTGGCAGTAAATAATTTTTGTTCAGTTTATTATTTACTACATCGATTAGGCTGTGGAACTAGTTAATATTGAGACTCCGCACAGGACCATAAAACTCCTGGCTTGCTGTGCTCTTTCCCTTCGTCAGGTCTCTTCTCTGTACTTTCATTTTCTCATCTGTAAAATGAAAACACATATCCTTTATTCATAGGAGAGTTTGGGGATGAAATGTATGTAAAATGGCATCAGGTAGAATCTTAATAAATGTGAGATCACTGTTTTCACAACCATTCTTTGGAAGTCTGAACACTAATATCATTTTATATATACTTTTATGTGGCCCTAATATTTGATTCTCTTTATTTCTTCACTGTTTTTGTAGTGTGCCCTTTTTTGCTTCGTGTGGCTTTAAATTGCGGAATTAGATGGATGAGGTAGGGATGCATAGGAATAGGAATCAGGGGCTCACAGTTGCTCAGATGATTAAATGGGGTCAAGGACCTTGGAAAGTAGAAAGTACCACACCAATGAAATCATTATCACTCTTACTGGAGCTTTCAAACACTAGGGGCCGGGAGAGTTGGGTTCTGTGATAGGCCTCGTGGCGAGGGGGTGAGGGGCCTGCTGCCACTCAGCTCCCAGCTTTGATGACACTTCAGTCTCCACCCCCTTTCGAGTCCTCTGCCAGCCATTCGCTTGTCTGCTTCTAAAAGCTACTGCCAGAGGCAAGGAAATTAAAGCTCGTTTTTAAAAAGCGTGTACTGTGCGAGTCATATTTGCCTTTCTTTCAGTGAAAGATCAAAATAGGTTTTGGGCTCCTGGTTGTAAGCGTATCTCTCAGATCTCATTTATTTGAAATCCTTATTAATGATTTCTATACAGATATGGCAGAAATAGATCCTCTGAGGATCAAGAGCTAGGAGACCATTAATCTGCTTCCCTGCATAACCATTGGAGAGCAGAACCATGCTTACTGGTGTCCTGCTGATTATTGTTAATTAATTAACTGGTTAATGTGCTCATCAATTAATTAATAGTAATTAATATACATTAATTCATTATACGTATATTGAATGGTTGCTATGTATCAGGTACTGTGCTGAGCTTTGTGAGGGGAAAAGAAATGAAGGAGGCCTAGTGTCTGCTCTTGAAAATTTTGAAATTCAGTTGGGAAGAAAACGCATGTGCACGAATACCTTTCATTCAAGGCAGTTTTCCAAATGCGTAATAGATATGTGTCAGGATAAAATGTATTAACCTTGCAGTGGTTTTAATACATCCTCCCCTTTCATATGGCTTCCTGTTATTTCTACCTTAATTTTCCTTCTTCTATCCCCTGGAGAGTCTGCCTCTGTCAGACAGTTCTGAGTTGTGTGTGAGGAATGAGAGAGAGTGAGAGAAACAGAGACAGAGAGAGACAGAGACAGAGACAGACAGAGAGAGACAAAGGGAGAGAAGGGGGGCAGATAAAGACGGAGAATCAAAAAATGCACAAAGAAGGATAAAAGAAAGATTTACTGGAAAATTTTAAGCCTTATTTACATAATAAAGATGGAAGAGAGGTGTGAAATCAGTAAAGGAAGCCTCAACCAGTGTTGGGGTTGAGAGGCCTGCAGGGCGTGCTCTGATGCCCTACATCTGTGGTGAGCCTAACAGGAAGAACTCCGTCTGGAACAGCCTTCCCAACTTCCTCTTCTCCTCTGTGAAAGAGCAGCCTCTCCTTTGCTTCCCAGGACTTGCACGTGGTCCACCATTACACCGCATGCCCTGAATTGCAATTCTTTGATGTTCCCTAATAAATACATTTTGCCGGAGAAATACCTGGCTGTTTATTGGTTTAAGGTTAGCAGGGAAAAGCAGGAAATGAGTGCTGGGTAAGTAGCAGGCGTTTCGTGATAGAGAAGGTGTCCGGTGCCTGAGGGCTCCATACAGCTAAGGTAGGAGAAAACTTTTTGCCCGATGGGGCTGTACTTTTTCAAATGTAGCCCCACTCTGAGCCTGACCCACAGGCTTCCGAGGATTATAGACGTGGTGTCTCAGAGGAGTTCAGAGAAGATACACAGCTGCTCGGATAGGGATGGCCAGGAAACATCAGGGAAGGGATGGCTTTTGAGTTGGGTCCTGAAGAATGGAAGAATGGATCATTTTTGTTGTATAGTAAAAGAGTCCATAGAGAGACTGTGTTCTGGGCAGGGGGAGCTTTTAAATAGTCACAGAGTGGGGCAAAATCTTCAGAAGACACTGCTGCAAGTTGCCTGAGTTTAATAGAGCAGTGAAGAGATAAACCCAGAAAAGCTGGTTGAGGTCAGGAATCAGTGAACCAGCTCCTAACATAGCACTGATTTTTATTATGATATTTCCTTCTTCAGTCGAATAGATGGCAGGGCAGCCTAAACTCTTTGTTTGGCTTTTTGGGGTTGTGAGATAGAGACACACCCAGATTAAGGGGGATTATGTTGTCCCTACTGTGTATGGGCTTATTGGCAGGGTCATTCCAAAGAACCACTTTCCACTGCAGTTTTAAGGGAGCCAGATTCTCCTTCTTCTCGCCTTTGTGAAATCATTAGAGAGGGACATTATCTGTGCTCCGCCACCTGCAGCACTGTAACTTGAGTGAATGACCCAAGGACAAGAGGGAACGCTGGAGATGATTTATTGTAGGAGCAGTGGTGGTGGCATTAGCAGCAGCAGAATGAGCTTCACTTTGCAGCTGTTGTAGTTACAAAGCAGTTGTCATCCTGCTTGGACGTCCAGACTTAATAGTCCCTGCTCCTTTTGAAGCCAAGTGTACCAGCCCCTCTCCTCTCTCTCCCACTCTCGATACCTTTCCAGTAAATCTCGTTTAGCTTACATTATTCAAAATATATGTCTATTACTCGCAACCAAGAACTTCAAATTGGACTCTTACATCAAAAGCTTTCCTTCGTCATTTTGTGAGCAGAAGACCATCAGCTCAAATACATGCGAAGAAGAAAGCCCTTGCTTGCAGAGCCCGGAAGGTTGATCAGGTCTCAGGGAATTATACCTTTTGCAGCTATTTTTCTACCTTGTGACATAATCTCCCCGGGATCAAGGGTGGGATAATTGTCTTTTCTGGACACCAGAATGGGAAGTCCTGGGAGGTTAAGTGAGGAGCCCAGAGCACCAGAGCTTTTAACCCAAGATTAAAATCAAGTTTCTGGCTTACAGGTGTGCGAGCAGACAGTTCAGCCTCTGGAATGTCACGTTTGTGGAATAAGAGCACAAAGCCCTCGGTTATATGTCTTTAAAGGAATTAATCTCTTTTATTTGAAGAATTGTCAGGGTAGTTGACTGACATCCTTCTGTGACACTCTTTTGTGGCAGTTGACACATGCTCCCTTTAGCAGGTTTGTTTTCCTATAACCCAGAAGGTACTTGATGATCCCTTACATCTGTCACTTATTCTTCTTGCTGGGCAGAGTGACCATACCTTCCCTTAGGTCCTGCAGACAACTCAGGACACAGAAGAAAAAACCCGATGTAAACTCTCTTTTGGCTGATTCAATGTAGGTGCCTGACTCCTGGCTGTCGGCACACTGAGAATTTCTTTTTCTTTTACTAACTAAAATATTTATTCTTTTATTAACTAATACTTTTCTTTCTTGATACCAAAGGAAATCATATTCACTTTAAAAAATTGTGAATTTTAGAAAAACAAGAAGAAAGTCACTGATAATCCTACCATTCAGAAATGACTATATATTTCTGTGATACACTGCTAGTCTTTTTTCTATGTACAGACATACAAACACACACACATATGTACTCATACATATTTACATATATGTATAGATATACGTATATGTAAATATATCTGTAATATGCTTGAAAAAAAAATTCCACAGAGTTCTATTTAAAGGGACACAAACATTCAGACTGTAGCAGCAAGTTATCCCAAGATGGAATGGGCTGGCATGAGAAAGTTCTTAGCCATAGAGAATGGAAAATTGGTAACTGAAACTCAGGGCCTTAGAGACTTAGCAGTGGTGCCCATGGAGCGCGGGGCTTTCAGGCTCTTACTGAGCGTACAGTGGGTTGGGGATATTGGGAAGGGCAGGCGTAGATGAACAGAACACAGGGTCCAGGGCTGATCAAAGTGTACCTTTTGGAAGCTGGGGACTTCCACAGATACCTTTCGATAAGGTTATGACAATCTTCAATTCTTTGACAAGAGTAATAACCCTATTGATGTCTGGCCAGCTGCCCAAAGCATCCATCTAAATGAGCGTTCCAGCGTGGGCTCACTTACTAAGATTTTCTCCATTAATTGCAAAATCTCCGCATATGCATAAATTCCAGAATATTTCAGCCACCTGTCATGCTGATGGCTCTTGGGATTTGGAGCATAGAAATCCCAGACACTGCTCAAGTGAGCACAGCAGCTTCGTGGCCATATGGGTCCATGGTAATTTGAAATTTACACTTACCTGTCTACTGGCTGTTATGTGGTATTTCTGTCTATTTGAAGGGTACCCCCTCCAAACAATAACACCCTTAAGTTACTGCTGGAGAATACTTTAAAAATGTTGATCATTTCTCTCCCTAGAATACCTGTCTTCTTAAGGATTTCCCCAGAGACAAAGTTTTAAATGCAAGTAGTTTATTGGAAGGTGCAAAGGAAATGGGTAGGTAAAAGGCAAGTGATAAAGGGAAGCAGGTAGCCAATAAGGAGTATGTTATTAGTCCAGAGGCACATTGGATGGCTGGGCTTAATCCCATGGGCAAACTCTGAAATATGATGCAAAATACAAGTCTCAGAATTATCCTGGTCTGAAAAGTAGACACTAGATGGGAACAGACATGCAAGGGATTTATGGGGGCAAACACCTGTGAAAGGATCAAGGGAGTGTGAGCAGGAGTTAGACGGGAGAACTTTCAGACCACGTGGCAGGTCTGACACTTGTGAAAGGAGAGAGGGAAGGAGAACTTGTGTAGGAAGATCCCCAGACCACACCACAGTCCTGAGAAAATCTTAGGCCAATAGAGAGTCCCCAAGCAAAATAGCCCATTCAGGCGGGAAAGGGCTCGCATTGGCATTCCCACTGTGCCCAGTCACTGGCTGGGAACAGTCCAGGCAAAGAATGGTCTTGACTGGAGACAGTTTTCCTTGTGGCCACTCCCTCTCAGTTCCTTTGCTGGCTTATCTTTCTCTTCCAGATCTCTAAGTCTTGGTGTTCCCCAAGCCATTTCTTTTTTAATGTACATATTCACTCAGTAAGTTCCCTGTTAGTGTCAGGGCTTTAAATATCATTTATATACTCATGACTTCCGAATTTATATCCCTAGCCCAGATCTCACCTCTGAGCTCATCACTCATATCTAACTGCCTCTTGAGATGTCTAACAGGCATCCTAAAGTTAATAAGTGAAAGTAGAGGCCAAACACAACTTAACATTATATATTGTTCTTATTTATGCTTTTAATTTTTTTCTCCTCTACCTGAATGTAAACTTCAGTAAAGATAGGGATTTTGCCTGTTTTATCATGCTCCATCTCCAGGAACAACATATAATAGTATACGTATATATAATAAATAAAGGATATTCTCTAACCCTTGGGACAAACCTTTTGTGAAATTGACCACAGTCCGAGCTAAAGCTGTAAAACAACTCAGCGTTATCTAAGGGGCTCATGGGCCAAGCTAATGGGCCCAGACAATTTTTATTCAATGAGAAAGAGTGAAGCGTTGACGCAAAAATCCAGAGGCAGTAAAGAGTTCAGTGTTTTAAAGAACACACTCTGTCTTAAAAGAGATAATGAAATTACCATCCTAGGAAAGTCCAATGAGCACAATTAAACATAACAATATTAATGCATTACACTAAACGCTTCATACAAATCATTGCACAGAGTCATCACAACAGCCATATTAAAGAGACTAATGTTATCTCTGTTTTATAGCTGAGGAAACTAGGGCTCTGAGAACTTAGGACATTTTCTTAAATAAAAGGATCTGGGTTTCGATCGCGGACTTAGCTGATCCCAGATTCCTTTTTCTTCTCGTGCTGTCTTCTAAGATGTAAGTGAAAATTCAGAGGGCTAATGTGAAACATTTTTAAGTTCCGAAGGTGAGGCTGGGTCTATTCACGATGAAATCGTTTTCCTGAGTGGAGCCAAGAAAGGTTTAGCATTTTGATTTTTTAAAGCAAGATGAAACCGAGTAAAACATATGAATCGTAGAGCAGTTTTGTGTCGGGAGGAAGCTTGGATGGACTGAATGTGGCATTCAGTGCCCCTTTGCCTGGACAGTCCCATCTAAAAATAGATCTTAGAGCAGATTCTGTCAACGGTCCTTTCATACCCTCTTGTATCTCTGCACCCTTCTCATGGACTCCAGTCTATTTCCAGTGTCCAGGCTGCCAGAAAACAGCGGGGACCAGATTGCCTGATAATGGCGACACCGATGGACCTGCCCATCATGCAGAAAGGCCAAGTTAGTTGAGGAGTGACAAATGAACACTGGATTTAGCAATAAGGAGGTTTTCGGTGGCCTGGAGCAGAACAGTTTTAGTTGAGCGGTGGAGGCCAAAATTGTATTGGAGTGAGTTAAGGAGAGAATGGGAAGAAAGAAAACAGGGATAGTGAGATACACGACTTCTATGGATGATTAAATAGTGACATCCATAATTAAAAAAAAAAAAAGACATGTATCAGGGTATTAGAGAGGAGCAACGTGGTGGGAGCTGAATTAGACATCAAAACCTGTGTTGCAGGGCTAGCTTAAGGTCTGACTAGGTTTCTGGTTCTGAGAAAGTCTTTTCCCATTTTCTTAATCCCTTATCTATACAGTGATGGTCTTTCCAGCTGTAGCTGTCTGTGATTCAATTATTTACCCAAAGCAATTAGTTTGAATTTTTAAAAATAAAATTTAATGTTTTCTTTTCACAGTACATTAATGTATGTCCATTTATTGCCAGTATCTTTAAAAATATATTTTTTGAATGTTCTATTTTTTCTCTTTTATTTTTTTTCCTGGCTCACAGTCATTTCTATAGTGGCCTAGAGTACTTAATGAGCTAACTCCTTATGTTTGGATATAAGCTGTCAGTTATCATTAATTTATGTGCATGATCTTGTCAAGACGTTGCATTTATAGAATGGCTTTTCATGTAGGCCACCATTAAGTAATTATGACATAAGTGTTGACATTGAGACTAAAGTTGAAATTTATCATATCCCATATTATGTTCAGATAGAAAATTTGCTAATATCTGGACAATATATTAAGCCTTTTTAAAGACTGCATATTGCTTTGTGTCTGTTTTTCACTCTTTAAATGTGCACAGTTATTTGAAAATTTGGTCAATGTTATATTTATTTATTTGCAAGTTAACTTTTTTTTTTTTTTAGCATAACATGGAGTAAAGTTTATTTGGGTATGGTCTTTGGAATAAAGCAATAGGTCGGAGGATGCAGGAGAATCTGGAAGTCACATGTTTGGTCAGCAGTCTGTGAGAGCAGTTCAGATGAGCCATAGTTAAAAAACTGGGTGGGGGCATTTAGAGTTAAAAGAAGGACAGAAATAGAGAGATATATTTTAGAGTTAGACTTGAAAGGACATGGTGACTATCTGGATGGAGGCAATGAAGGAGAGGGAAGTAGTAAAACTGATATCAAGCTTCGAAGTTATGGGGGATGCAGGAAAAGTTTTGAAAACAGGTGTTGGTAGGAGAAGACAGACTAGAGGCTGAGAGATCTTATGCCAGGAGGGACCAGACAGGTAAAGAGAGTGAATGAAGTAGGCTCGACTGTGACTATGACAGGGAGAGGCGGGAGCTGTGAGACATGCCCTGTCTGCTAATGCAAGCAGCCTCTACTCAACTTTGACCAGTTGTTACCTGGGAGGAATTTCTTTCTAAATACTATCAGATCTTTCCATTTACAAGACAAACTAAAATTTCAAATTTAAAGTAATTACTTCTGACTTATTTCTTTAGATTTGATTATTTTTAAACACTGTGTGCATCAAACGAAGTAAGGGGTAAGTGTTTAAAACTTAGGATGCATTTGTAATTTTCTTGATCGCCTGATATTCTCGTCTATGTGTCTTGCTTAAATTACTGCTGATGTTTCCATTTAGCATTTACATGCATTTTTCCAGTTGCGTTAGAATGATTTACTTACTGATGACTATTAGTACACATCCCATGTAAATGACCCATTTGTGCCTGTTTTCACAGGATCTTCTGAAATATCCAAAATATGGATGGTTTTTTTAGACTGGGGGATATATGTGGGTACATGTATGTTTGTGTGTTGTTTTTGTAGTTTCAAGTATAAGAAAGTGTGGAAAATTGCATTTTTGAATAGACTGAACTTTTGGGATTCAAAATGTAATAGCGCAAAGAAAGGAACAGATCCAGGTAAAAGATATTTTAACTGGATAATAACAAGCTGATTTGTTAACAGAATCATAAAATATCCTATATCTTCCATATGGGTGCTGTGATGATAGCCAATTGACATTATTTTAACCAACATCTTTTATGAAATACCAAGAAAAAAATACATTGGTGTAATAGAGGTATTATTTACAAAAATTCAAACAGATTTTTCAAGATAAGCATCCACATCAAATCTATGCAAAATTGGTCTTTATATGGCAAGCTTTGATGTCACTGAAATAATGAAAAAAAAATTGGTGGAAATATAATCCATTCAGGTTTTGAGAAAATAAGAATATGTATCTCATTACTGAGAGAAAGCTAATGGCAGAGAGCACGGTCTGAGGCATATTTCTGAAGGTAAAATGGATCAATTAATTCTCCTCCCAATCATTTCATCTTCCCAGTGTGCTATTCATCTTTCAGCTGGTTGCCTGGTAACCTGGCGATTATCAAGGACCATCCTATCAACATTAATGATACAGGTGATTGTGCATGTGATCCCTGTTCTTTTTTCAGGCCAGGGTGGCTCTCAGGTCTGAGGAAGGGAAAGAATGCTGGATATAGGATGATAATCCCACCTCTACTACATACTGTCCGTGTCTCTTAGGGAAGATATTTGACCTCAGTCAGCCTCAGTTTCCTCATCTGAACAATGTAAATAACCTTTGTACTTACCTCTCAAAGTTATCATGAGTCTTATATGAGATCATGTATGTAAAATGTACAAATACAAGATACAATTGATTTTAATATTAACAGCACTGCTATCACTATTACTAAACTGAAGAGGGCTTGCTGCTGTTGCAGGCTAATTAGAGAAATTAAAGTTATTTGTTACTGGAAGATGAATTAAATAGCTAATGATGGTGCTTCATCAATCAGGTGGAATTCTTTAGTTGAGATGAAAAGAAAAGGCCAGAGGGTAGGGGGTTTGAGGGTCTGAGAGAATGGGGTGAAGGGTTAAAGATGTACAAATTAGTGGTTGATAGATGGTCATGGGGATGGGGAGCACAGCATAGGGAATGCAGTTAGCATTAATGTAAAGGTTAGGTGGAGAGCCAGAGGAGAGAAAAAGCAATCAGGGGGATCATTTTATAAACTGTATAAATGTCTAACTGTGCACTTGAAACTAATAATAAAATAAAATAAAACACACAATGCAGCCATAAAAAGACAACCTAATTATAAAAAAAAAGAAAAAGAAAAGAAAAGAAACTGACTCTGACCAAGTAAAGCCAGAAAGAATTTATTGGAAGGATATCTGTGCTGTACACTCAATGGATGGCTTAAGTCCTTTATTTCCATCTACTGGAAAATTGATGTAATATGCTGTTTTTGTGTGAATAGGTACTAGTCACATCCGTCTTAATATTGTCCTAGTAGGTACAGAAATCTATGACATCTACAAAGTCAGTAGGGTTCGGTCCCTCCCAGCCTGCACAGCTGTATGGATTCCTGGCCACCTCACAAGTCCTCTCAAGTCAGTGGAGGTCTTATATACTCTTTGTGGGGATTGTGGCATGAAGAAATCCTTGGCCCCTGAAAAGCCAGCTTTGAACACAACTGGTGGGAAATATCACTATGAATGGAGCAGTAGAAGTTATATTTCTACTCATGTATATAGTTTACCTTTTTTTTTGCCATTTCATTAATTTTATGGGCTATACACTGACAGCACATAACCTCATCCATTGTACATACATCTGCAATAGATTTTCCTCAAGAGCTGTCTTACGGAAAAATGTACTAGGATGCAGCTGATGGTCTTCCATGGAGATTGTGGTGTGTGGTGGCCAGAGTTGTGAATAGCAAGAAGAATTTAAGAGCATTAGACTCATTGTCTGAATTTGTTTTAGACTGTGGAATTGCTTCATTAATTCAACAAATTATAAGCATTTCAAATACTGGCTAGACATTGGGGATAAGATGAGCAAAATCAGTACAATTCTTATTTTTACTGATTTTGCATTCTAAGGAATACAAACTATAACAACTAGGTGTCATAAATTTTATGATAGAAAAAATATAGTCTATTGTGGAAATGAGTAGAAAAAACACCTAATCTGAGGGTTAGTATCATCTTACTTTTGACGTGGCTCTGTCCCCCTCTAATGACATAATTTGATTTTCGACCCCATACTTTAGGCATCTAAGCCAATTTCTAGATGAAATAGATTAAGGAACTCACAAGGAACATAGCTATCCTTATTTCCATTCCAAGCATTGGATCAGTGATATAGGAAGGTGGATGAAGGTTGGAAGTGTGTCTGACAAGGAAAGCGTGTATTCCTGTGTCATCAGTATAGGAAAAGATAGATCTACATAGATAACTTCTCATGGATAACATAAAAATTTCAATTAAGATCTCAGTAGGCATTTAATACAGAACTCCTAAATGAAGTTCATTTATCTTGATCAGCAAATTGTTTCCTGGGGTGATAACCACAAACAACTGGCTTTGGCAGGAGGATGAGCACACATCTTATGTTCATGGAGAAAAACGTGCTGGCTGATGGCACTGAGGTGCCAAGAAGTCTCTGGTCAGGGATGAACATGTGGTGGGTAGAATGGGCGGGTGGATTGTGGTGGTTGAGACTGCCATGTTGGTACAGGCATCCAGGGGTGCCAGGAACTTGACAACATGACAGATCGCAAGAGAGGGAGCCAAGCCAGTTAGGGGTGGCCTCCAATTCATGGTTGACAGCCAAGGATAATTTGTGGTTAAGAAAGCAGGCAAATTCACACTCTATACATGCATGCTCGCTTTGAAAAGGCTTTAAGTGAGATTTTTTTCAATGGAATCTGTGGCTAGCTTTGAACTTTAATCAGAGTCATCAGTATGCCAATATCTCTTTTTAAGTTATGTTTAAAGTATTTACCTCACCTGAAACAGTTAGCTTCACATGTGACAGTCAAATTTATTCTAGACTGAAGGCATTTGCACTTGTCACTCACACTGCCTAGATCACTCCGTCCTCACATTGCCCCATGGCTGATCCCTTTATGTCAATCTGTTCTTACCTTAAATCTCAGTTCTTCAGAAAGTCTTTCTTGAGCCCCTATTTAAAGACATTAGACTCAATAGCTTTTTCTCCTATTACATTATATTATGTTTCACTTTGGGGAATCATCTTAAAGTTTTGAATTATATATATTTTTTATTTTACAAATCCCTTTTCTGGTCTGGAAGCTCTATGAAGACAAGGATCTTCTCTGTATTGTGCACCACTAGGACCCTCAGACCCTAGAACAATCCCTGGCCCTTCCTTCCTTGAGGGCAAGGATCATGTCTTAGACAACTTGCTAAGGCTGGTGCCCAGCACAGTAAGTGAGCCTAGATGGTTCTGTTAATATGGAGATTTATTTAATGAGAAATACAGTTGAGCTTCTTGAAGTAACCGATAAGAACTTTAACTGAGCACCTTGTTGGAAAACAGGACCAGTTTTCTCTTAATCAACTTTTAAATTGATTTAAAACCAGCTGACATTTTTGTGTATTTGTGTTCAGCTTGCATTTGAGCACTGTTCTGTGACAGGTGCTTTGAGAAATGAAAAAGAGTGGTCCTTGCCTTTCAAAATTTTATACTCTGTTTTAGAATAAGTGGATGAAATACATTCTCCCTTCTAATCTTTGGAAATGGTATCTAGTTGTGTCCTTAGATAAATAATGTTTGTTGAAAGAATGAATAAATGAATAAAAGTAAGTATCAACGAATGAATAAGGAAGAGACGAATTAAGTGATAGGATTTAGAACCAGACAGAGTCAGTTGTTTACATGAAGTCTTTGGGTCATAAAGTAGACTGAATTTATTTTTGCATCCAATGGAAACCATTCAGTTTCTTGTGCTCATAGTGTTGTTTCTGACTTTTGTGGGTTGTTCTTGATGTCTCATGCTTGTAATATCCCACAGTCATAATCTTCATATGTTCAAAGTCCATGTACTGAAGATAAAATCAAACATAATCTCAGTGAAATATTTCACTAACTCCACTACAGTAAGAAATTTCCCCTACTTCTGAATTCCTAGAATGCTCTACTGATTCCTTGCCTGGGGCACTTAACCCTTTTCATCTTATATTACCATTATTTATGTCTGTGTTTGTTCTTCCCTTTTAGATTTTCAGCTCTTCAAGGCTGAGCTTCATTGCTGATTTATCTGAGTAGCCAACCTTCGGTAATCATTTAATAAATATTTATGGAAGATCTAATACATGTCAGGAACAGTGCTAGTTTTGGAGAAATAGCTGTGAGAAACTGACATCAACAAGGCAAACATTTGTTTCCCCTGTATTATAGAGTTTGGTAATAGAGCATTGTATTAATGGCTTTTATTTGTTGAGCGCTTCAGCCAATTTGATGAGATAATTATCTTAGCATATTATAGTAGAGGAGACATAGGTTTTAGATTCCACAGGCTATGGTTCTACTCCTGGCTCTATTGCTTACTAGATAGATGACCTTAAGCTGAGTGTAGCAAGTCATACTGAAGTAGATTAAAATAGAATTTATTAAGCTCATGAGTCTGTGGGTTGACTGGGTGGTTCTGCTGGTCTGGACCAGGTTAGGCTGGTTTCATTTTGGCCAGCTCCTGTGTCTGTGATGAGCTGATAAGTCAGCTGGGAGGATGGATCAGTCTAGGATAGCCTTGCCCAAAATAGCTTTTCTACACATGGTTTCTCACCATGCAAACTTGGACTTCTTAACGTGGCGGTTGTGGGGTTCCAAAACAGCTAGTTGTCTAGGCTCAGATTTGATAGTGTCACTTTTGTCACATTATGTTGGCTGAAGCAAGTAACAAGGCTAGGCCAGATTCATGGGGTAGGATTCCATCTTTGGGTGAGAATTACTACAAAATTGCAATGTATGGGACGTGAGTAGATGGGAGAATTAACAAATGTTGGCTATTTTTCTACTTTATCTACTACAACCTCGGTCGTAAAATAGAGATGATAATAATAGTCCCTACTTTATAGGTGAATTGTGAACATTATGAGATAATGTGGAACGAGATGGGGATGTTACCTGGCAGTTAAGAAATGTTGGAAGTTTGTTAATATTGTTATATCACTATCCCCACGATCAGCCATGCAAAGGGAGATACTGTAATCTTCTTTCCAATGAAGAAACTAAGAGTTGGTTACCTGTCTCTGATCACATAGTTAGTCAATCGCGGAGCCAGGTATTCAAACCAAGGTTTATTTGACTTCAGTGCTTCCTAACTGTTCATCATATCTGCTTTTTTTTTTTTTCTGGATATATAAGTAGACTACATTTCCCAGCTTCCCTTGCTATAGGTGTGATCTTGTGATTGGGTTCTAGCCCATAAATGTGAGTAGCATTGCTCAGAAGGAAAGTAGGCCAGGTCCCTGAGTCTCCACTGGGAAGAGAAAGGCATGCAGATTACAAACACGATTTTGGATTTTAGTAAGCCAGAAATAAACTTTTATTGTGAATAATCAATGATGTGTTGGATTTTGTTACCGGCAATAACAGACTAACTACTATAGTTTGATATTAACAAACTACTAGCTGTAACAAACTAATACTAGCTTTAACAAACTACCAGTAGCTATATCAAACTAACTATAATAAACTAACCAATACAGAGTTTACATTCTAAAACACCATGCTATAAAACTTAAGCTAGTGAAAGGTTTCTAAGCAGTCTTTAGCACACAGTCTCTAACATTCATTGAATAAATGAGAAGATTCCAAAACCAAAGATAAGCTTTCTGGACCCTTTATATCATGCCATGTACCATTTACACATTATCTTTCTTCTCTGTTTGTGATTTTCCCCCTTCCACTCAGAGAAACTTGTTCCTTTTTGGTGAAACCAGACTGAGTTAGGGTTAGCGTTCATCTATTTTGGGCCAGAAGATCAAATTCTCTGATTAGCGTATCATTATTAGGATCAGTTTTATGTACATAACAAAAAAATTAGCATGTTAAGGCAAAATAAAAAATACATAAAGGTCTTTTCCATATATTGAAAATGTTTGTTTCAGGACCTCCGTTGTCCAATTCTGAGGGTATTATCAAGAACTAGGGGCAGGGAAATTCTTAGAAGATTGTAAAAGTGCTTATTAAGCACTATTTTATGAAAAGAGAGAGCTGAATATTAAAAGTAAAGAAAATTAGAAAGGTGAAAAAAAGCTAGTGAAGACAACAAAAATACCCAAACCTTACTTGGAACCAAAGGGCATGAGATTTATTCTCCTGCTGGCCCAGAAAGAGGAGTCCACACTCATTGGCATCATTATAGAAGCTCTAGTGAGACAATTAGGGCTTTAAACTATGACAATTATAGGAAACCTCTGTTATTGACATAACTCAAATAATCTGCCCTCTGCCTTAGAGGATCATAGAGTTGTGGAGAGGCTGACTATATAAATTTGGAGCCATGGAATAAGTGTGGAGTCTAGTTGTATGCCTTAAAAGAAGAATAATAGCAATACAATGAAATATCAGTGAAATAGAATCCAACTTTTAAAAACTGTCTTTTCTATTCAGTAACCTCAGTCTAAAAGAAAGAATAATGATATAGGTAACATTTAATGAATACTTACTTTGTGCCAAGCATTCTCAATTGAATAAAAAAGAGGCAAATAATAAAATCAAGTTGAAATTAGAGAATTTGTTAAAGCAAACCTTTTTAAGGTATACCAGATTTGTTAAAGCAAATCTTAAGGTATACCAGGAGGTTTAAGGTAGAGGAAAGAGACTAAACTTAATGTCTTGGGGTGAGTCTCTGCTCTGGCAAGCATGCAAACATGCCAATCCTCTGATTAGGCAATGATAAGCTCCATTGAGTGTCAATGAGATAAAATGTGTGAAGGCATTTTTCAACCTATGAAATACAAGTTACACAATCATATTTAATTAATCTTTTATATTTATATGCAGATTTCTAAGAATTTCATTTACTGTTGGGTCTGGTGGGAAGAAACAGCGCAACAGTGATTTGAGAAAACTAAATCTTTTTGCAGCATTTGACGTCTAGGGAAACACCCTGTACATCACTGATGTCCCTTTACTGCCCAATAAGCAAGCAAAAACCTACAACAAATAAACACATCACGATAAAAACCTAGCTCCAAAACAAAGCAAGGGTCGGTATTCAAAGACATCCACAGACGATTGTTACATGATAGAAATAGTAAATGAGATAATTCACTAATATATTTCATTTCTTCCAGTAAGTTGTTAGATACTTACAAGAAGTAGATTGTGCCAGTTTTCTTTTCATTAAATATTCATATTTTCTAATGGAAATTGTTCTGATAAATTGGATAAATTGAGCAACTTATAAATTTATGCCTCAAAAACAGGAGTTTTGGAATTCCCAGTGAGCAAGCTAATGCTTAAATCATTAACACTCCATTGATTTTATAATCAAGACGCTGGAACGTAAATATAGAGTGTGTTTTAAATGTTATGATAGCTGTTTGTCTTGATGCTTAGACTGCAGATGCCATTAGCTATGCAACATGCTACTGTGGTAGAATTGGAGGATCCTCTTTCAGTTCTCTGGGGACAAAACTCCTGCATTGTGTCACCTATAGAGAAACAATGTAAATGAACCTCTCTTGCCTTTTAGGAGTGAAGATAAAGATTATAAGCATCAGAATATTTAAAGACCAGAAATATGAATACAGGATACACGTTTTATTTCTGGAAGGCAAGAGGAGCCTTGGGTTTCTGGGGAACTATGAGAGAGCAACTTAATCTCAGTTATTCAGCGTTAGCCCAGTAAGTATTTGCTGAGCACTTACTATATGCTAGGCACAGTGCTCAGGATACAGTGGTAAACAAAAAAACCATGGTACCTGAACTCAGGGGACTGAGAAGGTAGACAACTGAGCTAGTAACAACACAGCGTGAAGAATGTTATGGCAGGGAGTAATGAAAACACACAAGAGGGAACCGGAAGTTCAGAGATGGTGTCGCTGATAGGATGACTTTGCTGGGCCCCGAGGATGCACAGAGGTAGGAGTGTTCCAGGCAGTGGTGACAACATGTGCCCAGGCCAGGATGGAACGATCTAGCTACCAGAAGACAGTCTGGGTAGAACTGTGGTGGCTTATAAAAACTCAACGTTCACCATAACTGTGACTCATATAGGTAAATAGAACATATATAATTTTAAATTTCCTAGTAGTCACATTAAAAAAGGTAAAAAGAAATAAATGGAATTAATTTAAACAATATGTTTTATATAGCCCAGTATATCCCAGGTATTATCATTTCAATGTGTAACCAACAAAAAAATATTAATGAGAGAGTTTACATCATTTTTTCATATGAAGTCTTTGAAATTTTCTGTATATTTTTATACTTAGAACATATCTTAATTTCAACTAGCCACATCTGAAGTGTTCAATAGCCACATGTCTACTACGTTGGACAAGAGAGGGATAGAGAGTAGAACAAGGAATTAAACAGTGAGAGATGGAAATGAATATGTAGAAAGGAGCCACTTCCTGAAAAATTTTAAATTTCTTTATTTGCAACCCAATTAATTAGACCAAGTGATCTTTAAGGTCCTTCTAGCCCTAAAAGTCTATGAACCTCTATCTTATCTCGGTCCCAAGTGAAATGTTTTCACCTTAACATCTCAAATTTATTTTGTCACTGTTGTCTTCTTTTTTAACTACAAAGGTATTTATACATGCCTCTGACCCAGTAATGCCAAAATGAAGACATCTGTTCTTACGTGAATTTTTCTTTAAAGCCCTTTTTCTTGGTTCATTCAGTAGGGCTTTGGTTTGACAATGTCTATAGTAGACTTTTATATAGTATATTTTACCTGCTGGTAATAGCCCCTTAATTTTTCTTTGAGAACTACCATTCCTCCATTCGCTGTTTATGTTGTTAGGGTGTGGCAAGCCATGTTCCAAGTCCAAGGGTAAGTGTGTCTCAGGCCTAAGCTTGTGTCCTTGGCCACAATGATCGGTTCAGTGATGGGTATGTTGCCTAAGTCATGTTGTCCAGGACCAATCAGAACTCATTTGGGGGTGATTCTGCTTGAGCTCTTTGGATAGAAGCCCTCTCTTTTCTTTCTACTGGTGAAATTGCTGTTAAGATAGAATGTGGAATTGGAGCTAATGGTAGCCTTCTTGTCACTATGAGGAGAGAGCTTGCTTAAAAATGGAGCAAACAGAGAAATGCAGAGTAGAGAGAAGAGCTAAGATTTTGAAAAAAAAAAAATCTTTTGTGCCTCTAGATCCAGCTGTATCTAAAGTCAAAAGGATCCACTCTTGGTCTTCCCACTTTATAAATCTCTATATCTTTTTATTTTTTTTGCTAGAGCCTCTTTCAACTGGAATTTTTGTCACTTGCGGTGAAAAGATTACTGGATAAAAAATTAAAATAGCACATTGTCAACCTTAATATAGTTTTACAGCATAAACCCCAGAATTATAAGAAATCTTTGTTAAATAGAAAATTATGTCTTCAAAAATATATTTCTTATGAGCTACTGTTATTCAATAATTAGGCGTTTTTTTATTTTATTCAACAAATATTTGTTACAGATATAGTCTTTCTCATGCATTGTGTTCTGGTTTTTATATTATGTTATATCAATTATTAACTGATTCATTTTTCCATGATCTTTTGGTGGGCAGAATACTCTTACCCAATCCCAAATAAAACTAAGATTTTTGAACTAAAAATAGAAGATAATTTCTGTTTGAAAGTGTTTCATTCTTTTGAAAATTATGTAAGTTTCATGTTCTTTGAGAAAGAACAATTAATTCCCCCAAACTGCTCTTTTTCTGCCCCCTTTACACACATCCTGTATTAATTTTCTACACAATTTCCTGACTATAATTTTGGAACACTTTAGAATTGATTGTCTCCCCAAATTATGACTAGAATAAATGGTCAGCCCAAGAATAAATCTACATATATAGAACTTACCATAGTGCATCAGAAGCAGCTGGGATGATTATTTAAAATGAAAATTCCTGAACTCCTTTTGTTTAAAGGTGCTGAATTGAAGTCTTTTGGGTAGAGTCCCAGATTTTGCATTTTAACCAGCTCTTTTGGAAAAATCACATGTACGCTAAAGTTTTGGAATTACCTGGTTGCTTAGGAAACAATTCCATAAGCATTCCAGGATATAGAGAAGGCATCAGCTTTGAGACCTAGATCAGCAGCATTTAAATATTATTTATCTCCTCTAGTCTACCTGATAGCAAATAATTACTTTTCATGATCATAAACATTTAACACAGAAGAAATAGTTTCTAAATATTATTCACATACTAATGTGAGTAGAACATTAATTAATCATGAGTCAACACTATAGATCATGATGCCTATTAAATTTAATTATAGAGTATGAACTCTGTCTAATGAAGGATTAGCTGACCAATATTAACTTAAGCTGGAAATATTGGGTTAATATTACTTTTTTTTTGAACAACGACAAAAAAATGACTTGCTCCTAACCTCTGTTCTTATATATTTTATTCAGACTCTTAAAACATTTTGGTCAGAACCTTTTTTACATTAACTTGAGTTTGGAGTTTTGAAGTTTATTTGAAGTTTGTATTGGCTTGCAAAAAAGTTGGCAGAATGGATCCATGCAGTGAGAATCAGATCCTGTAATACAGACATAGCTACTTAAAGTTGAGATTTGAGAAGAAGACTGAAAGAGAAGCTCGGATCCCATGGATGCTTAGGATACTTCTTTCGTCAGTTTCATGGCAGGTGGGAATCTTATTATGCCTACAATAATTTCTGGGCTATGGTACTGCTCTGCCACAGTTATATTTGGTAAAAACACTAAAGCAAAATGAAGCAACTGGGAAGAGCTTTTTTCCTCAAGAACTGTTAGAAGATCACCCTAAATGTTGGCCTCCGATTCAGGTTAGCTAGGTTACCTGTATTGACTTCACTTATTCATTTGTCCACTTAACAATGTTTATAAAGTGCCTGCTATGTGCTAGGCCCTGTACCAAGCACTTGGGATGGAATGTGGAACAGCATGAATATAGTCTTGCCTTCCTGTCACTTACCATTTGGTGACTCTATTTACTGTCTATCTGGTCCTATGAGGAGGCAACCAGAATACAGTCTCTCAATTTTCAGAAGAACATTATTTTAGTTCCCATAAAATGTTAGTTTACTAGACATTTCATCTAATAAGCGTGCTGAGATCTTGTTTCATATATTGTAGTAATGTGCCTCTCAGTTCACTGTTCTGCATGAGGAAAATGTAGGTTATTCTATTAATTATCACAACCAAACTATATTCTTACAGAGAATCCTGCCATGGATAGTACAAGATGATTGTTGCATTTGCTTAGTTATGACTCCAAACTGTAGCCTCCACAGCCCAATTTACTTCATTAGAAAGAAGTATAAATATTCACACTGATCCCCGGAACAACTTTAGGATCAGGAGGCCTATCTTGAGGGGCCAGCTGTGACATGAACCTTTTATTGGGTTCCATCAGCCAATGTGGGCAATTATGATCAGTACTGCTTAGGAAAATAATTAGACCAGGTCAAGCAGATGTGAATACTTGCCTGCCACTCCAGAGCGTGGGTTCTGAAGGAACAAGTGCTCACACAGCACTGCTCAGTGAATTGCAGGGCCTGCCAAACGACTTGTCATCCAGGCTAATGAAGGTCTGATCAAGCTCCCTTAATTTTCCAGGCTTCTAAGTGGTCATGTTTTCACTGACAAGGAGATACAGTTTCAGGGATTGGTGCCTAAAGGAGTCAAATCCGTATTTTCTTGTTTTATACAAGAAAATTAATGGGAAGAGAAAATTGGTAGTAATATTGAGGCCATAAGAACGCCATATAGAGTTGACTCTAAGGTAATGTTTTAGTAACAACATTACACAAGAATAATCACATCTACATACTACCTTGCTACTTCTGTACTTTCTCACCTTTGGGAGACATTGATTAAGCAGTTTATTGTTGTCATTGTTTAATATTCTCATGGGCCTTGGAGTCACATCTTGCTCATGCAGGGACACTGCTCTGGACTGAATGCTTCTCTGTGCTATTAACATTGGATTGACGTAGATATAGATTTTTCCCTCAGTGGATCCAGAAACATTTTCCCTCATTCTCTCTCTATTACAGACTAAAGTAGCTTCCACAGACCTAGTTATGACTCAGCTCCTGGTAATAGCAGCAAAACTAATACAGTTAACATAAGTATACTCATAAAGTGTTTCATACTATACCAATATCATCATACACAGTTTTATATTTGATCTTTGAAGCTATTCCATGGGTGGTTATCGTTAGACTCATTTTACAGATGAGGAAATGAAGTCTCAGCAGAAAATTTACTTTGTGGTCACATGACTTGGAAGAGGTAGACCTAAACTAAAATCTAGCTTCTCTTCATCCAGTGTCCTGTTCCTTTTCCATAGCACTGAATGCCATTCAGAGAGAGAGCTGTTGCATGATGCGTTTTCCAAATTCTACTTTGGATTGTCATTGGATACATCTAATGATAAAGCTAATGAAATTGCAATAATATTAACAATAATAATGATAGCATAGTTTAGTATTAAAATCATGTGCTTGGATAGACCTTTCTTTAAATCTCAAGTTTACTACTTACTGATTGTTTGACCTTGTGCAAGTGATTTAAATTCTCTAACACTCAATTTCCATACCTGCTGAAAATAATCTCTTAATATTGTGAAGATTAAATGACATCATCCACATAATAATAATTTTGATGATGACGATGACACCAATGACAATGGCAGTGACCATTGGCTTGGGATCCTAGAAGTCTACCAAGTGCCAGATATTTTACATTCATTATCACTGGGTCTTGTAGTAATCCTGTGAACTGTGTGTTTTAATTCCCAATTTATATATGGGGGAATGAAGACTAGAGAATTTATGTGACTGGGCCAGCAAGAGCCTATGTTAAGATTTGAATGCACATTGGCCTGGTTATAAAACCCATGTTCTTTGCTTGTTAAGTTGTTGCAAATCATTCATTGAAAAAGATGAAAGGCTTCAGAGGATTCTGGCAATGACTTTACCTGATCAACTATCAATTTCCTCAAAACCCTTGATATTACATGAGTACCAATTCCATGTTACACTTATGGTAGAATGTCGTATACAAAGAAATGAAAGAGATTTTACGCATAGTGAAAGAGATTTGAATTTGCCATTTAACATACACACGTGGTTGCTCTGAATGAGCTTTTGTGCTAATGAGCCCACACGTTATCCTAGTTTCTTAAAAAAAAAAAAAAGCAAGTCAAATTTCAAAGAAACTGTGTCCTGGAAAAAAATAGTTTAATGAAAACCTAAATTGTGCCCCACGAAATTGTGATTCTGTACTTAGCAGACCAGAAAATGGTCATTCAGGCTTATAACTAAAGAGACTTTAGTGCTTTTTGAAGAACTTAT
This sequence comes from Pteropus medius, assembly GCF_902729225.1. Classification (NCBI taxonomy): domain Eukaryota; kingdom Metazoa; phylum Chordata; class Mammalia; order Chiroptera; family Pteropodidae; genus Pteropus; species Pteropus medius. The sequence goes on along the minus strand of NW_024349802.1, from coordinate 14,579,594 downwards.
ACCTACATCCTTACATCTCATTTCCTCTATAAATCGGGAAGCTAGTCAAGGAAAGTGTTCCTCACATTTCACAGCTGAGGAAGCTGAGGCCCAGAGGAGTTAAATTTTCTATTGAAGACCTCACATCAAATGGCATTTGGTTCTACTACCCATGCTGTATTCCTTGCTGACCTAAGATATGCACGAAAAGCTGGGCATTATTTCTTAGGCTGATTAAATCTGTGGATGAAAAATCCCCCAAGGCATTAGAAAGGATTATGATAGGAAAGTTTTCTTTCCAATTGTATTGGTCTTCCCTTTAATTAGTATAAACTGAGTCAGAGGGCTCAGATTCCAGTCCTGCTCTTTCATACTGGCTAATATCATTTAACCCATCTGGGCTACTATATTTCTTCTTGCTCATCATTTTGACCCCACAGTGCTCTTGAGAGTCTCAGTCATGAGTCTGTAGGTGATAAGAGGGTGACTTCGGTATCAAAGTTGTGAATACACTCTAGTCACCCAGCACACCTTTCTCTTTCTTAACTATGCCATGATTTCCTTTTTGGGAATCACCTCTCTTCCTTTCCGTGGTCTCTGAGGAGCAGTGGATTAGGGTCTTTGCCTTCCCAGGATGGCAGTGGTGGGTATGCTGGGGGCCACCACACCCTTTCTCTCCTTGCCAGGATAGCCAGAGGGCAGGCACAGACCTAACTCAGTCAGATGGGCTCTCTCTCGGGAACTGTCCTTAGCAGAGGGACAAAGAGAGAGGAAACAAAGGCCACTCAAGTTAATCATTTGATCTCATGGCAGCTCCATCAGGAGACAGGGAAGCAGCTCCTCTACCTAGTAAGTAGTCTGCTCTCTGGAGCTGGGACCTTCAGTGTTCCCAGCAATTTTAGGGGCATTCATTATCCCACTGATTTTTCTATTAATTTAAATTAGCCAGAGTTGGATTCTGTTGACCGCAATGAAGGAATCCTACATACACAAGTTGTTACCACGTTTGCTTGATTTCGAAATGCCGTAATTTTAAATTGCACCGTTGATTTTTTTTTTTTTCAGGGAAAAAAGAAGCAGCAGTAGCACTCTATTAAATAGTTATTATGTTATTATATTAAACACCGATAGACAAGATGCTTCCTGATTTGAGAAATGGGAAACACAAAAAGTGGAATGTGAAGAAATATGTGTTAGAGCTGAGGAAATATGGTACTCATATTATCATTATTAATAAATTATAGTGGAATGATAATTATGACAACTGAGCATTTTATGTAGATAGAACCCAGAGGAGTCAGGGAAGTATGCCAAAAGAGTTCACTCTAAAATTCTCTTGATTGCTGCTCTGAGAATTCCTGACTTTATTTGCCTTTTGGTGTGAGACATCTCCAGTTTGGGCTGCCAGCTAATTTCCAGAAGTCGAAGGCAGTTCTGGTTTACAGTGAGTGGGAGGTTTGCAGGAATATAGCACTGCAGCAGTTGGGAGAGGCTCTCTGAGGTTGTTCTGAATGGGCAGTTATCTTTGAGAGATATTTTTATAGCTTCCTACATATAGTTGTCGAAAAATCAGCCTGGATGTGGGAGGAGGAGCTTGTCAATTTGGCTTCTAATCAAACCCGACTTTGCTAAGCTGCTAATTCTTAGGTGTTCTTACAATTTTTACTAAGACATGTATGCCTGCGTTGGCAGCCTTGATTAATAGATTAGTGATCACCGCTCCCTGCAATGTAATCATCATCGTTGCCCCAGCAGAACTATACATTTACTTCAGGGGTTAGGAGCAGGTGAGGGTGACAATCAAGCAGCCATACACAGAGTGAGGATTTGGAGCTCTTTCACTGAAGACAAAGAAATGCCCTAAAGAAACAATTTTCCAAGTTGCTGTTTTGACTTGAGGGTGGCAGTGACTTAATTGGAAGACTGTGTGATAATGAACTGCTGCGGGATCAAGCGGAGGGGGTCTATTAGCGACTCCAGACCTTCTTGCTGTGCAAATCTTGCAACTCCACTTGTGTTTCTGCCTCCTCCTCTGTAAAGCAAGAAAAATTATTCATAATTTGACTGCCATTTGTATCATGCTTAATGATTCAAAGCCGCATCTTCACATGGCCCAGCTTATCACAGAAGGGCTGTAGATTTAATGAGGTGATGTATCTGTACTCAGTCACTTCCCAGCTCTATAAGCAAGGGCAGTTATGTAACCCTTTATATCTTAGTTCCTCGTTTGGCAAATGGAAATAGTAACAATACCCACCTCATCCTTTTGTGATAAAAATTACTCTAACCAGTGAGACAGACTTAACATGGTATTCAGTAAATGTTAGCTACTACTATTTAGTAGAAGACATAAACAGAGATATCTGAGAGATATCTATGTAGATTAAATGAAATATTTTATGATTCCTGGTAGTAGGAGTTTGACGAACAATGAACCCCCAGTGTAATTCGGCCTGCTGTGTGTTTTGGAATAAACTTTTATTGGACCACAGCCATGTTAATTTGTTTACATATTGTCTATGGCTGCTGCTTTGTGCTATAAAAGCAGAGTTGAGTAGCTAAAATACAGATCCTATGGCATGTAAACCTAAAATGTTTACTCTCTGGCCCTTTATAGAAAAAGTTGGCCAATCCCTGGTGTTTGTCAAGAAAACAAACATCCTGACTTCATGTAATTTTCATTTAGTAACAGTTTAGTTACATTCTAATATACTTAATAGTTACCCTACTGATAATTAATAGACATTCAGAAGTTTTCCATTTTTTTATTTGTAAATAATTTTGCTATAAATGGCATAGTGTTATAGGTGGATGTATCTGTAGGATAGGTTCTTACACATGAAATACTTAGGGATAATTATTTGGGTCACCTCAGTTGATGTCCTCACAGATTTACTGATGGGATGTAGTGAAATTTCTCAGCACTAAAGCTGTCAGAACTGAGTACAGAATTAAGCTGTCAGTTCTAATTCCCTCTAATAGAGTTTATCATTAATTAGCTTCTTTGATCGAGCCGGAGGTTGCAGTCCCCAAAGAAAAAAACACAACACTAAAGCTCGAGAAATTGACTATTTGTCAGATGAAGTTAGCTGTTAAGATTCCCACCCATCACAAATAATCGTGTGGCTGGTCACTGCTTCCATCTTTCAGTTCAGTGTCGCTGCCTTTGGGCTCTGTAACAGGTTGACTGGATAGAGTTATCAGGATGAATGTAATTCTCCATCTGGATTATTACATCTGTCATTTATAAAAAGCCCTGTGAACATACAACTCTGGAGAAGAGAACAGTAACATTATCCATTTATGCAAAGCAATATTATTCTCGAAACTATACTCCTTTGTGAAACATGCTCAGTAAGAAGACCTGATTGTGGAAACACAAGATTTAGCCTTAATACGAGGCCCTTCTGTATTTTTTTTTTTTACATATTTCCAGTGATGCTACCTGCAAAGACATAGTTCAGGACTCACTATTACTGTATAAGATCATTTTGTATTGGTTAGTAGATTGCAGAAGTCACCAACTCTGCCCAGATAGTATTTTAAGACAAGGTAATAAATTGTTATGTTAAATTGGGGTCTAAGACTCAAAGCCTCTAGTGGCGAGGCAGATAATATTAATGGTAAACTGGAGAGCCCATGTCCCATATGAAGAGAAGGGCTTCTATCTAGTCCTAACCACTTATTGCCACATCTTTCTAATTTTCCAAAAGAAGTGTAAAACTCAAGTTTAGAAGTCTGCAACTACTTCAAAATAAAAACAAAAGCATATATGACAGGCCAATTGAAACATGTCTGCTGGTTCGATCCCACGTATAAGCCATCAGCTTAAGATCTCTGCTTTAGAAATTAGTAGCAGAGCTGAGGAGGGGTGGGGTGAGGCTGACATAGGAAGTCATAGGACTAGAAAGCTAATCTTCTAAAGCAGTGGTCCTCAACCTTTTTAGCACTGGGGACCGGTGCTCCTATGAGAATCTAATGCCTGATGATCTGAGGAGGAGCTGAGGCAGTGATGCTAGTGCTGGGGAGTGGCTGCAAACACAGATGAAGCTTCTCTTGCTCACCTGCTGCTCACCTTCTGCTATGTTGCCCGGTTCCTAATAGGCCTCAGACCAGTACTGGTTCATGGCCTGGGTGTTGGGAACCCCTGTTCTAAAGCAAACTAGCACACCAGAATTCAAGGAAGAGCTTAAAACATGGTCAGGTATAGGCCAAAGTCATGGTGATCATAAATAGCATTGGTCAAGTGTTTTGTCTGTAGACAAATGGGAAAAAGAAAAGGAAGCTAGAATGATTCAGAACCGGAATAGCTCAGGATGAGACATTTAGAACTAAGGCCCCAAACATCTAGGACATCATCTGAAGAGCAGATCCTTTGTCATCAGACAGATGTACCAGCAGCGAAAGTAACTTCTCTAAGTCCCCATTTCCTTTTCTGAGGACTAAATGAGAAAATGTACGTAAAGCACTTGCATAGTCCCTGATGCATGGCAGGCGCTAAATACATTTTAGTTAATGTAATGTAAAATGGGCCTGTAGTTTGTGAAAAAATATTATGCAATAAATTTTGAATTAGAATTCTTTTATTCTGTCTTCAGGATCAGCCTATATTTAGACTTGGAATTATTTACAGTATCCCTCTTTCCTGGGTAGTCACCGTGAAATCCTGTAATGTTGTCATTTTATGACTGGACTTGTGAAGGACCTAGAAATCTCTGTGCAGCATATCAGAAACAGGAGAGCTGAGAATTCCATGATGCTGATGGAGGCTTCAGTGCCGTGAGCTAGTGTCATATTCTGTCCCTAAGGACAAACACCTTTTGCCCTAAGGACAGACACCTTTTGCTCTGACAGTGGTCCTCAATGATTTTTATGAGTTATGGACCAGTTTGGTGAACTGAGTCAGAACAGAGTTGTGAAGTATGTTTTGATGTGCAGAGGGTCTTGGGCTCTACAAACTTCTGTGTAAACTACTCCTGTGAGATGCTGTTGGGCATTACAAGATCATCAAAGTCATCATTGACCCTTTAAACTTGCTAGTGGCTTCAGGGAGGTCAAAGCTAATAAGAATGTTGATCTACTGCCAATAACATATTATATTTCTTTACATTTGGTACTAGATTAATTTCTAATTTTTATAGATAAGTGAAATCAGTGTGGGTGGCAGGACAGTGGCTGGAATGGTGGAGGTACACCTTCCTGGCTTGCTGTAAGTTGAGTGGATTGGGGTTGAGGCGTACTGGGTGGGTGAATTTTAGAAATCTCTCCTGAAATAATGTAGATCTTTGACTTCATTATTTCCATGGCTTGCTTAACCAAGAAACTGTTATTTCCTGGATAAAGCCCTTTGTTTGTTACCAGAGTGTTTCGTACAGGGTTTTCAAGTGACAATGAAATCTTAGATTTTCTACTCAGAAGTTGGAAATTTTAAATTCTTCCTTAGTGGAGAAACTCTTTTTCTATTGCATTACTCATGTGTTTTACACAGATAGATAGATAGATAGATAGATAGATAGATAGATAGATAGATATACATACATACATATACTATATGTAAAGTAATATATATTCTAATTTGACTTTAATTACTAGTGTATGATTTAAATTAATGTTATATTGATCACTATTTCCATGTAGTAAACTATATGCAGAATTATTCATTTTAATTGTGTCACAAAGCCATTTATTTTTTAAGTTCTTGTATTAATCATAATAAAAAAACAGCATTATAATTTCTCTCAAGATATTAATCTTGCCAAATTGGCACACATATTTTTATTCATACTTTATTTTCTCCTACTAAGATGAATTTCCTATGGAGAGTATCTATTTAGAGGTTTCTTATCTGTTTTCCTCATTCATTTTATTAATTGTGACCAACCTTTAAACTTTTCAACTTCCTAGGACCTTTTTTCTCCTCAGTGCCTTTAATGACTAACTTATCTGGAACAGCAGCAGAGAGAAAAATCTCCGAGGCAGAATCTGGTCACACAGATTTTGACAAGTCTCAGCTTAAGGCAAATTTCCAAAGGATAATTATAGATGTCACTAAAGCTGAATTCACGATGGTCAGATTATCAGAAATCTTATTTATAAATGCTATCATAATGCCATAGGGGAACCTCCCCTTTGGAAAAGAAGTGTGAATTCTGCTAAACTGCCTGAGTTTGCTTCTGTCTAGATCGCCCCTATAGTTTTGCATCAGTCAGTTGAGGAGCTTTTGAGAGCTATAAATAAAATTGAGCCACTGACATAAACTTTTCTCTGTCTGTACTCATTATAAACTGACATTGCTTTCACTCACTCACTCACTGTGTGGTGCTGTTCTGTGCATTTTAGATACAGCTTAAGTCATAGAGTTCTCGCGTCAAGCCTATGAGGTAGTTACTATTAAGATGACTGCTTTGCCAACGAAGAAACTGAAACCTGGAGAAGTTAAGTAGCTTGCCCAAGGTCACATAAGTACGAAGTTGTGGAATGAGAGTTCAAATCCAGGCAGCTCAACTCTTGGGCTCATGCTTTTAGCCATCATATCGTACTGCGACTCATCCTCAGCATGCCTCATGCCTAGGTATAGATCTCAGTTTATAAGGATAATATCACAAAATAGAATTCATCATCTGGTTCTCAGCTCTTACTAATTTGATTTGGATAGTTTCTTTTTGTCATTGTTGATTTTTAGGGGATCAGGTGTATTGGTTGATTACTGTCTAGTTTACAAACAATTGACTTAAAATTTTCCAGGCTGGACTTAATCAGAATCTCTGATAAGCGAGGCTTGAGCATCTTTGACTCTAAACAGTTTGTCTGGTGCTTCTGAGGCACATGTTGCTTGCCATCTAATATCAGAAGGAAGACAGATAACCATGCAGTTAATTTCAGCAAGAGGTAGACTGGAACCAGGACTCTGGAAAGCTATGAGAAGTACTATGGGGATGCAGAGGTGGGAGATATGGCATATTATAAAGAGATGGCATATTATAAAGTCTGTGAAGGATGAATACAAAGTAATAAGGACCATTTACTGAATACCTCACTTATGAGAAGGGCAAGAATTTTACTCCTACAGGGTAACCCGCAGTTTTTGAAGACAGACTTCTTATGTTTTTCAAAGGAAAACATTTCAGTTTCATTGAGGAATATTTAAACATTAAGCTTGCCAAGGCCTGAGACGGTTGTACCAGAGGCCTAATTTTACTCATTAAGTTTCTAATGTTATACCAGACTTGGCAGGAACTAAGAAAAGCGAACGGTGCTCCCCTTCCACCTGTTCTAACATTATCTCCTTAATGCAAAAGAGCCTCAAATGGCCACACATTACTATAATGGCTCCTCTATTTTTGCTTTATTTCTGTCTTTTCTCAATATCTGGAAGAATCTTGCTTGGGGTGATTAAAGCTCCTCTATGAATAAGCACGTGTATTAGAAAATGTACAGAATATATGATTCTCTAGCTGATATGTAAAATCTAGTGGATTTGATATAAATATATATATATATATTTAACACTTTTGAAGTTTTATTGAAAAACAATACAGAAACACCAGATTCTCATTTTAAAGTAAAACTGACAGCATTTTCCAGAACTTTCCTAGTACTGTACCATTCTTATCACTATTCAAAAACAAACCAAGTTCTAGATACAAAATAATTAGCCAACTTGCTGGTAAATATTCTTCTCACAGGTCTAGTTATTTTTCTAAATTTTACATTTGCACCTTGACAAGAATGAGTAGATTTAATATTTTTGATGTTTGACATAGGCTGTTGCGGGGTGCTGGTGTATCTGCCATTGGTCTCTTTGGACTACAGAGTCTAAAGTAAGGCCCTTAGAAAATGTAAAATTCTGCCCATCATTCTTTTGTAATGTGTTTTGTCGTAGTGATCAGAGAAGGCTGGAATTAGAGAAGCTGTTGTTTAATATTAGTGTGCATAACACCTTTGGTGAATTTTCGCTCTGCACTAGGCTCGGAGGACTAAATCACTATGGGTCACCCAAACATAGTGGACACCACTGCCTCGAGTTCTCGTAGCTGGACCCTGTTTTCCCTTGGTTTATCGTTGGATCTTTATGAGTTCGTAACTGCTAAGATGCAGAGCCTTAATACTGGCAGACCTTTAAGCCACATGGCCTCAGCCCTCTGGAGGCTGCCAGTACATTCTTTTCTCTCTTAAAGTTTCATGCCCAGAATGGGTCACAGCAGACAGTGATTCTCATATGTCCAGGACTCATGTCAGAGTCATTGCAGTTATAAAGTCACATAGGGGAGGACAGTGGTCATAACATGATAATATTCACTACCTAACTATAATTAATATGTCCGTTTGTCCAATGCAAATTAATTGCAATGTTAAACTGAAAACTATATAGCAAAGATATAGAATTCTGTGAAATTAATTAAAGTGCAAATGGAGAGCTGCTCCAATCACATGACAGGATTAAAGAAAATCATAATATGTGCTTCAGATAGGATGATTTGAAGAAAAAGTGATTAGATATGTCTTGTTGAAAATTGCAAAAGAAATAAATTTTTTTTTGCAAAAATTTATAATTGTGAAGAAACTGTAAACAAAAATAAAGGGTGGTCTATAATAATGCCATAAAATTATGTTGGTAATATTACACCAAAAACAAACAAAAGACTGTATTTTTCTTTGTTTATTCTAAAAAAGGAACAAAGTTGAAATTATAAAATAGATTCAGTGCACATAAGACAAATCTATTTTCCTTATGTTCAGTTTCATTTTTCAACATAAAACCCCTAATCAAAATATCTTTTTGTTTTCTGTGTATTATAAAATTTTGCTTAATTTGTATCAGTTAAGGTCTTGGCAGGAAGCAGAAGGCACAGTCATACTACTAATTGAGAAGAGTTTACTATTTACAAAGGCCTGGAGAGGTTTTAGAGAAACTGCCAAGGGATAATACAGTACCCTGGGGCTAACAACGGTGAGATACCATAACCTCCTAGGATTGAGAAGCCAATTGGAGAGAGCAGTCACTTGAACTCAGAGAGTAATTGCATGAAGAGCGCCATCTTTGGGAATGAGAGGACACAGCCAAGTCACAGGATCAGTCAGGGAGGAAGCCAGGAAATAAACATTCTTACTTCACTCTCCTCCTGTCCTCTCATCTCCTGCCAGTGCCTCCAAACGACCAAAACTCATTGGAAGCGAGAGTTTAAATAGATCAATTTCCTTAGGCACAGAACAGAGTGGAGAAAGATGGAGAGTGGAAATTATGAGAGCAAATGGAAAAGTCCAGCACACCCTTTGAAATGGATTAACTTTAAATGGACTTTTATTTCAGGACCTATTATCCTCAGATAAAGAAGATGGCTTCCTGTACTTGAGAAATGTTTGCTCAGCATAAGAGAATGGGACTTTTAATGGTTTACTTAGGACACATTTTCATGTAAGATTAAATTAATTTTTGTAGTTACAATGTGTACCTTTACTGAACATCTACTGACATGATGATATCCTGCAGAATTCCTCATACACACTGCCGCCCCATCATCTCTGTCCGATTTTGTATTTTGGAGCCACATTTAAGACGACATTTATGCAAATTAAGTTTTATGGTTTTCAATTTGGATCATTGTTTCAGCCTCCTGGGATCTCTCTGGAGCCTGACATTTTATCATTTCTTTTCAGCTGCTCCTCACAGCTTTTTGTCATGCTTGCATACGGTCAAGCTGCTAAGAATCATCCAATCATGGATAGTACTGTTATGTCGGGCATGCCTAGTGATGGGCCCCGAAGCACACCACCACACACTGCACTCTAGGGTGGCAATAATTCAGTGTGTTAGACAGGTTACATTAAGTTGTGCTACGGTGGCAAATTAACCCCTCACCTCTCAGTGACTTTCTACACCAGAGTTTATTTTTCACTCATGCTCCAACTTCCTCCATGTACTTTTGCTCACAGTTCCTTGGCTGGAGCTAATTGTATGACCCCAAGCCAACCATAAGGCAGTTCAAAATGTGGGGGGATGCAAGACTATTTGCTGAGCATTAAATTTTACTATCATCTAGATGCAATCATCTGGCCAATTTTGAATCTACCTGACAATACTCTTATCTGTATTTCTCTATCTTCTATTTGATAATGATTAAGTATATATACTTTAATTTAATCTTGTGGTCATTTAATGGGATAGGTAGCTTCATTTCCCTTTTATATATGAGAAAACTAAAGCATAGAAGTTAAATATCTTGTCTAAGAATACACAGTCAACAAGTAAGTGGTAGAGAAAAGATTTTAACCAGTCAATTCCAAACACACATATTGCTTCTTATTACCTATCTATCTAATCTCTTGGCCAATAATGGAATAAAAGAAAGGGTAAACCTTGGGTCAGCTTGAAAATAGAACAAATTGATTTTTCATACTGCCTAGTAATTCTTTCCTTGTGCTCTGACTTGTACCAGTTTCTCTTAGTTATATTCACATACGCTGAACTATCATTCTCTCTTTCTCCATTATCAATTGCTCTCAGAAGAGATCTGGGAAGTCAATCACATTAAAGTGAAAATGACTGAAATAGCTCCGTCTTTAACTCTTGAGAGCTATTTATTTATTAAAGATAGATCATCTTGCAACTAAGAATAAATCTCTAGTTTTGGGCTATGAAATATCTTTGAAGGAGCTTATTTGAATGAAGACTTATTATCATTACCCATAAAATTATATCGTATAGCTGTGGTCTTAGGAGACAGTATAGTGTATAGAAAGCATGTACTTTGGACTCAGCAGATGAATTAAAACTGTGTTATATTTCTGGTATTTATGTGACCTTAAATGATTTAGTTAAATTTCTGTGGCTTTAATTTTCTCATCTGTGGAATGAATTAAATAATGCCTACCTTATATATTTTGGGGAAGATTAAAGAGTTATTGCACATAGTAGGAACTCAAAAATATTTGTTGAGTGAATTAATGCATGAATTAATGTTCATGATGTGCCTGGCAGTCTCAGTACAGAGAAGGCAGCAAATACTTGTAAAACTGGAACAGGGGCCAGGGTAGGATGGGTTAGGGAAAGAAAAATTGGCAATGGAGCCAAGTATAAAAATTAAAAACTACAATTCGATTTGAATCAATTTTTTTTTGTAGTACAGGTCTATATGCTAATAGAATAGATAATTTGTTTTGGAATCTGTTAACCAGAAATATTTAAATACATGTTGTATGTCTTACTGTTATAATTATAATTGAGGCCAGTTTGCTAAATAACTAAGAGAAACTGGTACAAGTCAGAGCACAAGTCAGAGCCAGGACCCTTTACTGAAATCACTGGCCCAACTTGAGAGACATGACCAGGTGCCATAGAAGATAATAGGGAAGTATAATCAGGTTGTTGCTGTCTCACTGTTTGACAACATGAATTGTGATGAGACTTGGTCATTTTTACACTGCTGCAGTAACAACTTCAAAATGTTCACTTGTAATTACGTACCTATTTTCTACAAATTCCATTTAGAAAACTATTGAAAATAATGAAAAAGCAAGAGGATGGCATCCAGGAGATGTTGGGGATATGACTGAGCCTTTTTCTTCTTTTTCAATCATTGTGCAGTTCAGAATAAAGATATTTATTTAATTCATTTGCTGAGTCCAAACTCTATGCTTTCTGTACACTAGACTGCCTCCTAAGACCATACTGCTATGAAGGATAGCAAATCTGTAAATAATTGTGTATAGCAGGAGAAGTTAAATTATATGGATACAAAGGTCAATATGTTAAAATAAGATGTGTCTCTGACTTAAATGATTAATTAGTTTAAAATTATTTACTGGTAATCATAATTCATATCGATATTAATGGTAAATTTATGTGGTAGAATGGACTTTATGGGGACAGGAAATACACATTCTTTTCCCTTTTCTCTTGGAACATTACATGAAAGTGTTTTCTGAGTCAGCTTAAGAAATTTTATCAATTGAAAATTGAAAAAACGCTATTGCTTACGCTAAAGGGGCAATTGCAGTGTCTCAAGAGTTCTCAGTTGTGCTGTAGCATCTAGAGAAAAACAGATGAAGAAAGGGTAATTGGAAAATTATGTGTACTCCAAATTGTTGAGTCTCTCAGAGATTCCAGAACACACCTCCCAGAGGACATCTGAATTTTCTGGGGATATTTTAGATATGCATTCAAAGCAGCCTATCAGTCCTTGTTCCTGGCCCTCTTGTGATGATCTCTGCTTGACTCAAAATGAAGATCAGTATCTGGATCACAGAATGGCATGCTGCTTTTTATTCCTAACACCCCAGGTGGCTAATGGCATTTCCCCTCTTCCTTCTCCAAAGAGTTTCAGAGCAGATACAAAACTCTATGATAGTTCATATTCATGCTTTGTTGATCCTCTGCCTTTGATATTCTGACCAGTTTCTCAACCTGTTTCTATGCTGACCTCATTGCTTATTAACTTATTTCAAACAGGAAAGGGCAAATTTGGACTTTTTCTGTTATTTTTATTTGATTATAAATGAAAAATACGGTCATTGGAAAACATTTGTAAAAGATTTCTGTGTATTACAGAAATGTACAGAATCAATAGTTAAAATAATAGATAAACTGTTATAATTGAAGTAATTTTCTTCCAATATTCCCCCTATATATCAGAGTTTCTTTCCCAACCTCAACACTATTAATATTTTGGAGAGAATGATGCTTTGTTCTTAGGGTATGGCTTAGAATTGTTTACAGCATCTCTGGCCTCTGCTTAGCAGAGTAGAAGTGCCAGCAGGACCTCCCTGCCCAACACCCAGTCATAATGATCAAAAATGTCTGCAAACATTAACAATGTCCCCTGGGGGACAAAACTGTCCTCAGTTGGGAACTACTTCTAAACATTAAAAAAAATTAGAATTTTATTGTCTCTATAATTTATATTCTGCTTCTTAAGCTAACATTGCATAGTGGAGATTTTCTTATGTCATTAAAGGCCTTGAAATGATGGTATCTATGGACTATATTCCTTTGTATAGATAGAGTATAATATATTTAATCATCTCAATGTTGACTAGTTGTTTCCTAATTTTTTTTATAAAGAGAAATTTAACGAACATAAATATTTGACCCACCACTAATACATAAATATTTGTATTAGCGATATACAAATATTTATACATAAATATTTATACATAAATATTTGACCCCATCACTAATCAGAAATCTCATGTCTTTTAAAATCTATGAACTTATTTTCAAGTGACAAGGTAACTTTGAAACTAATAAATAATTTTTTCAGAACTTTGAGATCTTAGTGGAGTGGTAGACATCTTTTACTCAAAACAAGTCAGTGGCTAAACTCCGAATCTGTTCTTAACCTCTTTTGAGTAAAGAATCAAAGGGTTGAGAATCCAATGAAAGCTAAGGACACTTATGCTTGGAAAAAAAAAACATTGTTACACACACACATACACAATTTTGTGTGCAATTTTAGAGGTTCTTGGATCTGTAAAGAGAGTGCCATGGATCTTAAGTTAAGGAGTTCTGCTTTAAAGACCCTGATTCCTCCTGAACCTTTTACAAAGGAGTAGGTTTGGCATGTATTATAACCTCCCGAAATGCTGAGGAAACCAAAGTTAAGGGGCATGTCCATGACCACAGGCATGTCAGAACCAGAAGCTTGATGCTCCATGAGCCTTATAAATTTGGTGAACCACATTAAGGAGAAACTTTGGAGCCACAAAAGTGAGACTTTTTTTTTTTTGCTCCTTTAGGCTTGTGGTGGTTATGGATGAGTAAAGTCTGAGTTTTCTGCACTGACCCTTCCAACCTGTGGAGTCATTTTCTAATGCCACCAGAAGTTTCCAGTGAAGGTAAAACCAATGCAGAGCACTAAGCTTCAGAGAGCATTTATCTACATCTGTCCTCCCTCTTTAGGCTGATTATAATTTACTCCTCAGTATAGACTGAGAAACAACTGTTTCTGCAAGCAATGAATTAATACAGTGACTGTGGTCATGGCCATTGCTTTTCAATGAACAGGTGGAAAAAGAAGAAAGGGAAGGTAAATAGCATTTACTGAGACTGAGCATCCACTCTTTGGCAAACACCGTTCAAGGGACTTTCCTTACATTCTTTGGCTTAACTGTCACAATAACTCCGGGAGATATTTGATATTACCACTATTTTACCGATGGTACTTCAGATGGGTTAAGCCATTGGCCCAGTGTCATTCGGAAAGGAGGTGGCATGTGAACCTAGAGAAAGCTCATGATGTCTTTGTTGCATTGTGCCACCCAAGGAAAGCAGAATCAAGACTCTCCCCATCTCCCTCAGCAGCCTACTACTCCCACTTCTAAAAATGCTTTGCCCTAGTGCTCTTCATCCCCTTAAAAACATGCATCACTTTTTTGAGGGCCCTCTAAAGCGCTCGTAGATGGTTATGTTATCTACTTTAATAGACAGTAATCTTGGATTTATGAAACCTGGCTTGTCTTTGTTTTTGTTTATTTTTATTTTTATTTTTTTTTGCCCTTTATCACTTAGTTATGAATGATGCTGGGCTCATCATTAATTCTCTGAATATTATTTGCTCATATTTATGAAAGCGCTTTCTTAACTTTAAAGTAAAATGAAACTGTAAAAGATTGCTTCTTTGAGAGATATTTAAACTCCCTGAGCTTCAATTCCTCATCTATAAAATTGTAAGTATAACTCCTGTTTCACAGGGTTGTGAAATCATTCATTCAGCAAATACTTATCGTGCATCTACTATGCACTAAGCACATTTTGTTTTGTTAGAGAAGAGATAATGGTGGTAGAAAAATGATCAACAGAAAAGAGCAAATATGATAATTGCCCATTGTGATAAGTACTATAAAAGATGTAAAGAAGCAGTTGGGCTGGAGGTTGAGGGCGCTGTTTTAGGTAGGGCAATCAGGGAAAGCCTCTCTAGGGCTTTTTGTTTGTTTGTTTAAGGGTTCTGAATCTCTGATTTATTAAGGACAGCATGGAAATGACAGTTTAGATTATTTTACAAAAAGAGCTCAAGCTGCTCGGAAACAGCAAGTGGGCTTGCCGGGGAGACACGGGTCATCTGATGCCTGCAGAGGACACCGAGATGCCTCGCCTACATGCGGTCAGCACGATGAGAGATCACCAAGAATGATGCTATCCAAAGGCTCTGAAATGTGCACACCAGTGTTACTCAAAGATACTGACAGAAGGCAAAGGGCTATGTGTGTTGCTGTTTATCACATGGTCTATAGACTAGTGGTCATCTTCAACAGTCTTTGTTACTGGGCTGCGACAAGCTTAGGAGCCTTCACAGGAATGTAAATCAACATGATTCTTCCTTCACTGAGGACAGCTTGCTAAAAAAAAAGCCAGCTGAATATAGTAGTACGCTTAGTTAGGCAGCTGATGTACATTCCAGTGTTCGTAACTCGTCATGTCCCAGTTACAATTTGCAGACTGGCTACTTTTTGTAGCACTGATAAGATGAAGTTGGAGAGCTGGAGAAGGCAGAAACTAGACCATGCAGGGCCGTGAGGCTGTAATCAGGTAGCTGGGTTTTATTCTAAGAACAATGGGAAACCATTGGTGATTCTAAGCAAGAGAGTAGAATGATCTGCTGTCGAGAGAAACAGATGCTCTAATACACTTGAAAACATTTCATAAACTGTAGAGTGATGATGAATGTGAGTTTTGACTGGATAATCTCATTTAATCAGGGATTCTCTAGCCATTCTGCCAACAGTCCCCCCTGGACTGGTCCAAATAACATATGTCATGAATCTCTTGAGGGCATGTTGCAGCACATTTTGTTGTTGTTTTTGTTGTAGCAAAATATATGCAACATGATTTGAGGTTACCTCTTTCCAATTCAAATGAAATTCCGTGCTTGAGAAGTAAATAAGTTACATGCCTCTAGCTCACGGGTCTCAGATCTTAAAATAAATCCCCTTTTGGCAGCATTAGTATTCCATGTTCACACCTACAGAGCTTATTACCCATTTGCACATATTTTGCTAAAAAGAACAGCTGCTTAAAATCTAGAAATTTCATATCTGCGCTTCATTCATGGAAGGGGTTTTAGTGTTTTCTGCAATAGAGACTGAAGAGTTCATTTTCTTATCACCCAGGAAATGGCTACATCTTTTGGAAGAACTATAGCATTGACTTGCTTGCCCCAAAAGTGATAATTATTTTTCCTTTCTTTCCTCCCTTCCTATTTTGCTTCTTTCCTGACTTCCTCCATCTCTCCCTCCCCTGCTTCTCCTCTCTCCCTCTCTCCCTCCATCCATCCATAACTACTTACTGAGCATTTATACTATGGGCTAAGAACTATGTTAGGCTCTGAAAATACCTCAGTGAGAAAGATGGACACAGTCTCTGTCTGAAAGGAGATTATAGTCTTGAAGGAACATTGACAAGTAACTAGAAAATTGTAACCCAATGTGATCTATGCGACAGTGGGGGAAAATATAGTGTATACCAGAGAACATAAGTTAGGCATCTAACTTAGATTGGAGCCAGAAGAGCTTCTGGGAAAAGAAGATGTCAAAGTTTCAAAGTCGAGGTCTAAAGAATAAAAAGTTAGTATGTTGAAGGTCTGACCATGGGCAGAGTATTCTTGGTGAAAATTTCACATGCTCATCTTGAAGATAGGACAGTGAAGTAAATAAAAGCAATTAAATCT
Organism: Pteropus medius; assembly: GCF_902729225.1. Classification (NCBI taxonomy): domain Eukaryota; kingdom Metazoa; phylum Chordata; class Mammalia; order Chiroptera; family Pteropodidae; genus Pteropus; species Pteropus medius. The sequence goes on along the minus strand of NW_024349802.1, from coordinate 14,562,954 downwards.
GATTGGAGTTTTGAGGTCAAAGGGGGAGGGTTGGGGAGAGAAATAAGAGATGTGAGTAGGAAAGAGCTCATGAGGGGCCTCATATGCCATGCTAACGAGTATGGGCTTTATCTTTAATGTGGTGGAGAGTCATTGAGGGATTTCAACAGAGAGTCGATGTGGTTATGTCTACTTTTTAGAGAATTATACTGGATCTGGGAAGGAGGATGGGTTAAAGGGATAAAGTTGGAGTCAGAAGACCACAAAGGATGACATGTCTGTGAATAACATTGTAGAATGAAAAAATTGGAACACTATGCATGCAGATGGTGGGATATTATATTGATTAGATGCTCAGAAAGCTGCTGACTGGTTTTTCGAGAGTCACAGGGCAAGAACAGATGCCAGGTCTTCCAGTCTGCTTTTCTGTTAGGGCTGTGTTGAGACCAGTCATCACTCATTCTTCTCCTTGCCCCTTTACCTACCTCAAATAGCTTGTATTTTTCTTAGTCTTAAAGTGGGGAGTTTCTCTTTGATGATAATTTCGCTCTTGGGAGCTGTCCAATATTCTATTGCCATATTAAAATATAAACTGGCTTTAAAAAATAATGAAGAGGATATTATACAAGCAATGTCAAGGGAATACTTGGCAATTAGTACTGAAATTCTGTTCTATCAAACCCTGCAGATTTTAATATGTCCCACTCAAGTTTTTCTCAACCCACACCCGTGATAGAAAGAAGGGGAATTAATCAGAGAACAAGTGTGTTCAGCACTATCATGAGCTCGGTACAAAATGAACCACCTTGGGGGACAACGAAGAGACATGAGACACTGTCTCTGCCCTGAAGTTGTCTAGTTCGAAAGATAAAAACAAACACATGCGAAAACATCAAGCCACTTAAAATAATATCTAAGAATACATTATAGTTATATGCTTAAAAGTGTAATGTTCTAGTTGCTCAGAAAACAAAGAGGACCAAGTAGTTAAGAAAACCCTTCCAGAAGAAGAGATATGTGAGCTAAACCTTGGATGGGAGGAGAAGGCAGTAGGGTAGGGGGCTGGCGTGGGGAAGATGTGCTGTATCCTGCTGATGGTACTTAGCATGGCGTGTACAGGAGTGGTGGGCAAGTACTGAGAAACAGTGGGGAAGAAGTTCAGCCAGGCAGAGGGTGGGCAATCATGGATGACTTTGAAGTCAAGACAAAAAATACTTTGAGAAATGGGGACCCAGTGAAGGCTCTCAAGTAGAGGTGTTATGGGAAACAGCAATAAGAAAACCAGATGAATGGTCATTCCCAACTCTTACTATAATTCAACACATCCGCTATCATTCATCTTGACCAATTCATGTCTATACTTCCTGTCTCTGAGCCACCTTGTTGATTAAATGAAGTGAATGATATGAAAGTGCTTGGTGGATCCTAAGTGATCACCATAATTACTGTTGCCACCATTGCTGCTACCTTCACGTGTTCCATGTCTTTGCTGAAATCTCTTTTCCAAAATTCAGTCTAAGTAGCGGACTCTGTGCACCTCACCCCCGCCCCCTCTCGCCGCTGCTCCGTGCCAGCATCCTCCGCTTCACCACATTGCAGAGTTTTCTCTCCAGCTTGAGTCAATTGTGCCTTTAATACATTTTCATCTCTAGCATCTTATACGCATCTGGTTTGACAGAATTTAGTCTGATCAAACTACTGAACAAAACAAACCATAAACCAAATGCGACATTAAAAACAGTGGGGTGATATGATCTAAATTAATATTTAATTTTTGATCTGAGCATAGGGATGTATTGGTCATGGCCTGAGTCTTCTGCTTAAGAATTCCCAGCGGGACATCGCACAGCCTTAATAACTGATGGCTTTTTTATTCAAGTTCCTGACAGACTGCCCAGGGGGTAGATTGTTGCTTCTCCTTGTGCTGAAAAGTGCCGGCTTAGCAGCTTTTCCATCATGGCCTTCAGCTAATATTTTTAGATGGCCAAGATGTTATCAAAAATAGTATTTAGTCATGTGACTTCAATTATTGCCTTGCACGGACAACAGGACTAAAACTTATTGAGCTCAGCTGTGTCTGAGTCCTCAATTTCTGTAAATTCCTTGCCAGATACTGCTCTGTGTGTTTTGCAATAAGAGGCTGTGCATTTTTCAGTAGTTTCCCCATGTAATGAAGATCCACAAAGACATGACTTTTGATTGATGACTGTATTTAAGAAGCTATTTAAGGAGTATTAGGTTTCCATGTTCTTTTGCTTGGGATCAGCTTTTTAAACTGCTCTTTCTCAGCAGCTTCACTCTGACAAGGAACATTTTGTTTGCATTTCATTTTTATTTTTAGGCATTTGCAAATGAGCCTACCCTGAAACAGTGATCTGCTCTATCCAGACGGGGGCAGACCCGTGTCACGAATTTATGTATTCACTCCGCAAATATTCACTGAGCAAGTGAAGCAGGGCAGGCCCTGTTCTAGGCACCGAAGATATGAGGGTTTGTCAAGGCAACCCAGTCTTCACCCCCAGGCAGCTTACAGGCTTGCGACTGTGTGATTATTTAATTATAATGATGATAACTGCTGTGGAAGGGAAATTCTGGGAGCTATTAGAGCCTCTACTGGGAGCTCATCCAGTCTGGGGGCCTGGCCCTAGGATGGACTTCTTGAAGAAATGAATGGTAACTGAACATTTATCTGAATGATACATAGAATTTAATAAGATAAAGGAGAAAAGTGGGGGAAGTTTAGGGGTGTTCAAAATAAGTAGAATAAATGAATATACTGAGGTTGGAAAGAAACAAAAAGTAACTTGAAATGGAGGAGAGGCAACATGTCTGGAATGTAGGGAATGAGGGTGAAAATGTGCATTGAGGCTGAGGAGATAGGCAGGGGCTGGATTATAGGGATGCCTAGTAGGTTATTAAAAGGATTATAATTCTTTTCTTCAGAGTATGGAGGAAGCCAGTGAAGAGTCATAAGCAATGGAATAACAATATCTGACTTGTATTCCTAAAGCATATCCCTGGATCTAGATTTCTACTGTAGTTGTCTGGGTTAGAGGTGATGGTGGCTCGGAGTGGAGTTGGCTGTGGAGTTGGCTGTGGAGATGGAGTGAAGCAACAGCTTGTGAGATGATTCGGAAGTAACACCGGCAGAATTGAGTGATCGGATGGATGTGGTGGGCGAGGGCTAGAGAAGTATCAAAAATAACTTCAAGTTTCTTGGTATCAAGGGGTGGGGAAATCAGATGTGGGCAAATGTGTCACCCTTTTGCCAGACTAATAGGAAGAAGTCACCACCCACTGTTAATGCATAGTAAGCATCTCAGCTCCTAATTGTCAATGACTTTATAAATATAACTTCTTCAAGGAGAAGGGATGCCCAGAAGTAGGAGAGCTAAGGCAGAGATAGCTACTTTAATTATTCTATTCTCCAAATATACGGTCTCTGGTGGTCAAATTATTTCCTGATATTTTCCCATTCCTTTTAGCTAAATTTGCTGCATCTCCTAAGTGTCCCTAACCCTCTCAGCACATATGATTTAGTCTTTACTAAATCACATTTTAATCATGTATGAATGTGCTAGCCTCTTCTGATGGTTGGTTGGTTACTTGAACTTAAGAACTCTCTTCTTTATAGCATCTCTAGAAATCACACATCTTTTCTTTGGTAACTACACCTTGATTTTCATTTGGGGACCACTTGTCCTCCAGTCCGCGTTCACCAGGGGCTGAAATATTCTTCCCCCTCTATCTCCATGGCCACACTGTTTGGTTCGAGGGCTCTGACAGTGGAACTCATTCTCAGCATTTCAGTTGGCACTACTGAGAAAGAGGTGGTCTCTTTCCTGTGGATTTTGAAGACCCAATAGTCATTTTGAAGCTGCTGGTACCCATTTTGTTGTTAAATAGGAGTCAGCCTGAGAATGAAAGCAACACAGAAGAGAGCAGAGATGCAGAAAGGTGTCCTGATGACATCATGTGAGCTTCTGGGCCGTCCGGTCTACATGCCCTTAGCTTTTTCAGTAATGATCCAATTTATTCCCTTCTGCTTAAGTGAGTTTTGAGTTGGTCCCTTGCAAATGAGAACTCTCTCAAATATAGTTCTCTAAGAAATTGAGATGAATAGCCAGAATTAATGACTGATAATGATGAATATTTATTTACCTCTTACTATGTGAAAGGTGCCGTGACACTTAACATACTTTATATAAATTTAATCGTCCCAACAACTCTATGACATAGATATGATAATCCCCAGATAATGAATGTGATAACTGAGAATCAGGATTCAAACACAGGCACCCTGACTCCAAAGCCTATGTTCCACTATACTTCCCAAGAGTAAGATAAGATTCTGTCATTACAGATTTGGTGACAGCACCTGCTGGAGAATCATATATAGCCAGTTTTTCTACTTGTCTAGCATCTTTCCTGTAATGCAGAGGAAAAAGCAGCAGTGGAAGCTGTCACTCATGTTCCCTAGGTTAAGTCATGTGAAGTCTCACCATTTAAGGTATTAACACCATCAGGTTTTGGCTATTGTAGAAGACTCTTCAATCTCATCCAGCATTGCAGACTCAATGTAGGCTAAGATCTCTCCATCTGGTTTCAGAACTATATAACCAACTATCTCTTTGATGTCTCAAATCAGTCGTCTCACGGGAGTATCAAACTTTACATGCCAAAAATGGCATCCCTAATTCCCAGATGCCACTTATACCTCTTCCTCTTGCTGACATTCCCATTTTAACCAATGGCAGCACCAGGTACTTGGCTTCTCAAGATGATATTATAGAAAAACTCCCTGAACTCTCTCTTTCCATTCAGCAGCAAGTCACCAGTCCTATACACAAACTGTATCTGAAAACCATTCACCAGCCACATCGGGCTTCTCTAGGTTCTTGGAATATTCCAAGCTCTTTTGTGTACTAGGACATTTATTCTTGAGGTTTCTACTCCCCCAGTGCTATTTCCCTGGTTCTTTCCAGGGCTAGCTTCTTCTTATGTTCCACTTCTCAGTGTAAACATCAGTCTTCCCAGAGCCCTTCCCGGACTGCTCTGTCTGAATCAATACTTTTCTTCACTGCCAGTCACTTTCTGTCACATCATTTTCTTTATAGCTCTTATCTCAAACTGGAATTTTTTACATTATTAATTTGCTTACTTATTTTCTGCTTCCAACTAGAATGAAGCTTCTTGGAAGTAGGTCCCTTATCTCTTCGGCTGACCTTTGTATTTTCCATACATAATGCGATGCCTGGCACATTGTCGCCACTCAATAATTATGTAAAATAAATGGACAAATGAGCACACAGTGATAGGAGCGACATAATTAGAGAATCCTACCCTCCTCATTGTCTAGGTATAAATCATTGGCTAAATCATGGCATCTCTCCGGATTTTATTTTCTCAGTCTGTCAAAAAAAAAAAAAAAAGAGTGAAATGGCTAATGGTGACCATATTGCCCTCCTCAACCAGCAGGACTGCAAAGCCTTTAAGTGGAAAGGGTAGGAACTGTGCAAATATTTAGGGGAAATTGTTAGCTCATGACTCATGACTCAGGAGTCAGGCAATCAGAGTCATGGAATGATGGCAAAAATGACAGTGTGGGGACAAGAAAAGAGCCCACTTGTAACATTTGCAGAGTAATTAGTGCCACACAGAGCAAAACATTATCTAAAGTTGTTGCAGAAATACACTCAGCCATGGGGAATTATCTTTAAGTATCGGAAAGAATGTTCCAGAATCCAGTGGTCATGCTAATATTTACCACTCTAGTCCAGGGTTGACTGTTCGGGGTCCTTCCACTCGGTATAGCTTTTGTGCCCAACAGAATTAAATTATTGGGCAGAATAATTACATATAAATGTTTCTTGGCTATTAGTCTCAAGGGGCCAATTTTCTAGCCATTTGTTGCCATCTGAAATGTTGAATTTATTATACAGAGGGCACGGTAATACATACAACATCCTCTCCCAAATAAGATATGAAAGGCGCTCATCAGTACTCTGGCTGCAAATGGTGAAGGCAGTAAGATGTTGCTTTAGCTAACAAGGTGATCTAAATTAATTACATGGATTATTTTAATGAAAATAAAAATTCTTATAATGGAGGTACTACCTGAACACAGGTTCCTCAGTTCAAAGACTGTCTGCTTTTGAGAAGACTGATTATTCCCACCCTTTCAAATTTTCAGAGATTCCCAGGACACAGGAGAAAAGATACTATGCAAAAACAGAAGCTCCTGCTTTAAGTCCTGGCTCCACTATTTATTGCCTTATTTTGTGACCTTGGGAAAGTCACTTCTCTATTCCTCAGTTTCTGTTTCCTTACCTGTAATGGTAAAGCTTGTGTTGTTTTGGTGGCATCCTGGTAGATTCAAAGAAGGGAATTGGTAGTTAAGTACCCTAAGCTGAAAATGCTATATCAGTGTGCAACTGTGCTCTATGTAGTGGGCGTTTGTTGATTTTGCCTGTCCAGTATCATTTCTACCACTTTTATTTGTGATAAAAGACCCTAAACTTCATTTTGGGGAATGTTCCTTCGTTTTTTTTAGCTTACATAGTTTAGTCTGCTTTTCCAAAGAGTTCCGAAATGGTTATGTGACTCAGGCTTGGCCAGTTGAGTGTTCTATCACCTTGGCCTCAGTGATAGGTCCATAGATGGCGTGTCACTTAGGCCAGGACAATGAGACTTAATTCTGGTGTACACAGAGGGAGATGATGGAAAAGAGACAATTTTTGCCTTTGAGAATGTAATCTAGCAGGGTATAAAAACATGGTGCAGAGCAGAGATAGGGTGATACTGACTTGTAATGGCACCTTTTGAACCCTGGATGCAGACAGTAGCTCTAGAAGCTTCACTGAGTGCCAGATCTGGGCCAGGCACTATAAAGACATTCAAGATTCATCATCATATGAGACAAATAAGTCTTGCTTTCACGGAACTCACATTTCAGTGATATGAGCCAATAAATTCCCAGTTTGAATTAAGATTTCATCATTTTTGTTCTCTCTTGATCCTGAAAGTCCAGGATTTTATTTCCTAAGCTATGAAATGAATAAAAAATACCTAGTTTGCTGAGCTGTTGGGAAGGTAATGCATATAAAGTCTTTGGCATGTAGTAGGTGCTAAATATATGATATTAAAGTAGACATTGGTCAATATTTTTGACTGTCCAACATCTTAATCCCTTTCCTTTTTGGGGGAAGTCTCCCACCTTATGAGTCAGAGCTGATTTTAGAAGCTGGCAAGCCAGCACCGCCCCCCACAGCTAAGCTTAACAAACTGGATGCATTCGAGACAGACTTGGAGTCTGAGACACATTATGGAATGAAGTACCAACCATGTGGACCTCTTTCTGGGGAGAGTGGTCCTAGTGGTGGCAGCTGCATGTGATCATAGTCAGCAGAGGCAGCACTTCTAGCAGCAACATTCAAAGCCCTGCCTTGGAGGTGCTAACTGTGCAAACGGCAGAGTCTGTTTGGCAGTAGAAGTTGTGTGCCTTCATTACACCATCCCTGAAAAGAAGAGATTCCTGGCTGTATAAGCTCAGGTGTGGTTCTCTGGACTTCCTAGTGAGTATGGATACTACCCAATATGCAGTAAGTACAGCTTAAATTAGCCAGAGTTCATTTCTCTTGCTTGCAGTTAAGACCTGATTGATACTTTAGTTATGATTATATAATTCAGTGATGATGATTGTGATAAGAACTGTGTTGTAGGGAAAAAAACAATTACTCAGTTTGTAATGTCGAGAATAGAGAGGAGAGGGGTGAGATGGGAAGCATATATTAGTCTGAGGCTGATCATGCATACTCAGAGTGATGTGGGACGATAAGAGATGGTGAGGGATGATATGGGCTGATAGTAGGTCTCTAGCTATGTGGATGGGGAAAAAGGAACATATTCAAGACAGATATTGGAGATGAGTTGACATGACAGTTTTGTCAGCCATTGGACCATTCACAGTATAGACATATTAAGAATTCTTGGCCTCAGATGCGAATGTTATTTGTCCAACTAGAGATATTTGGACTGCAGAGAGTATAATTCAGCTGAATATCATTTAAACTAAGTCAAGAACAACTAGAGGTGAAGTTCAAGGTTGGATTCCTTCATTTAGGTGGGGTACCTCAGCCTTTCTCACTTTTGTCTTTTCAAGTGGTAAGCTAGACATTTCTCTAGGAATCCCATATGTTGATGACGTCCAAGTATTTTTCAAATGGTAAATATGAAAGAAAAGTGCTCATGAATAAAGGGCACTACTCGTCACAGTTTCCTTTGGTGCTTTCTCACTGTCTCAAATGCCTTAAGGCCAATCTAACAAGCCACTTGTGACCACAGAGGGAGCATAGTACAGAGAGGATAATCGCTTTTTTTTTTTTGAGATGTATAATTTTCCTCTTAAATTCATTAAAAGTTTCTGAATAAATAAACAAAGCATAACTGATACAGATCCAGTCTTCTTCCCTTCCGTAGATCATTAAGAAGTTGTAATTGCTTCCCAGCCCCAGGAAGCTCTTGTCTCTAAGAATAAAGTGTTAGTGTGTGACTCCCTGGCAATTGTTATTATTCTGAGGAATTAATTTTCTCTAACTAGTTTTAAGCCCATTCACAGAAATAGAAAGCTGAGCAACAAATGGGAGGTCTGAAAACAACACTTTCCTCAGCCAGTTGTGAGAACTTTTCATGTGCTTAACAATTTGGCCACCGAAAATTAAGCCTTGTTAAAAACCAAACAAGACACATATAAATCAAGATAATATTAGTATGATTTGTACAATGCACATTAACCTTATTCTATTTTCTGAAAGTAAGAAATCAATTATAATTTTTCTCTCCCAGGACCCCCAAATCAGAGAAACGAGTGAAATCGAGGCTTACGAAGGGCTGGTTTTCTTCGGGAATATTGATGCTTGTTTGAAATGGCTCAGGAGGTTTTGGGCAAGTTCTGTTCTCCCAGAAAATGGCTTTCCCATTGCAAGTCACTGTGGCTAGAATTCCACCCTGATAGAAAGTGACATCTTTGAGTTCCTTTTTCCAGGTCTTCTTTAAATGGCCCATTCACCCAGGAGGGGCAGCACATTATCCTAATGCTCATGGAAGGGCTTGCACGCCATAGGGCTCAGCCTTGGGGTGGACTGGTACAGGGCGGTTTTGAAGACTGGAGGCTAGTCCACTGGGATAGAGCTGTCTCTGGAAGATACGGAGCTGGTATGGCCTTCAAGGTAAACTGGGGGCACACGATGGAGGCCATGGCATTCAGACTTGGTTTTGTAGGCAATGGGGAGATTTGGGAATTTTTGAAGAGAGGAGTGAGGAAGACAGAGCTCTGCCACTTGGTGGAACACAAAGAATGAATTGGAAGAAGACAGACGGAAGGATGGGTGGTAGGTTAGGAGATCCCATAGAAGTATGGAAGGCCAGAAAGTGGGGTGGTAGGTATGGCAATGAGGAGACAGTCTTTGACAATGTTACTGGGGTAGAATGGACAGGATTTAGTGAGGGGCGGGGTGCAGACCCGGAGGCTTTGGTCTTGAATAGCAACTGAGGCCAGCAACTGAGACAGGAAGGGAACAAAAAACTAGCACATTCCCAGAGTCTGAGACAATGGATTTGGTTTTAGGCAAAACCACTAATACTGGTATTAGAAGTGACAGACTTCTAGGGAGAGTAATCTGACTTTCCTGTGAAGCAGACATTGGTCAAACTTACAGACTTTTTGAACCAGCCAGGACATTTATAAATGAAGCTGACTGGAACTTAGAGCCACTGGTTTGAGAGCATGCCCCGTATAAAGGGACAGCTACCACCCAGCTCCAGAGACTTGCTGCTGTGAGAGAATGGGGCCAGGACTACCAAATCATCCAAGTCTTTAAGAGAAGCCAGAATCAAACGCTATGTAAAGTCTCCTCATTCTTAAATGTTGGCAACTAATCCAATTCTTTTTTTTTTTTTTTGAAACTCAAAGTAAGCCAATCCCACGCAAGTTGCAGAGCAGCCCAGGGAACATGAGTTTGAAACTGGATGAACTAATTTGTAATTTTACGGAGTGGCACAGAAGAGGAAGCCACAGTAAAGAGGGACCAGTGGGGAAGTGTTTTCTGAGCAGCTGTAACTGAGCTAGCACAGTGCCAGGTACTGTGAGGGATGTCTTCATTGGCTGCTGCCCTCAAGAAGCTGACAGCTTAGCTGAAAATGCCAGGCTGATGAAACAACCAGAGAAAAATGCAGCATACTATGTGATGAAGGGTGATGGGAATAAGATTTCAAGAAAAAGAGAGATCAGCATCGGACAGATGAATTAAAGGACTCAGTATGAAAGCCCTGGGTCTCACATGAGTGAAGGGGAGCCTTCAAGAGGAGGCAGAGGACACACAAAGAGCTGGAGAATTTTCTCCAGAGCCCATTTCCAAGCCAATAACTGCAATTCAATAGCTTTTGTGATTTCTCCAGGGAGGCAGACATGGAGTTTCAGAGAGCAGGAGGAAAGAAGCAGGTTAGGAGTAGAACCTGGTTCCACACTCATGATCACTAACAGACCAGTTTGGGCTTTTTATTTTATATATCACTTTTTAAAGGTTTTCTTGCTCTAATTGCTAGGCCCTTGACACCCGGCTTAAGAATTAAATAAATAAAACCCTGATGGCTTACATTAGGCGATGACACATCTCTCTAAAATAGTGAGATGCTCCCTGAAGCTGGAGCATCTCCTCTGGTGTTGGCTTGTTTAGGATTGCCCAAGGAGTGTAGAAAGGGGTTAACAAAACAGTGGGATTCTTAGAACAGAGGAGAATGATACAAAAGGGGAGATGTGTCATGGTTTCTATAACTGGGCTTCAGGGATGCAGCAGAATGTCAAATAGACTTTTCCTTGATAATATACCCTTTGTGTTTGCTTCTTGATTTCTTGTCTTTCTTTTTCTAGTCTTTGCTATTCCCCCCACCCAAATCTCTGACATTCGCAAGGAGGACAGATTTATTTGTTGAGGGATAAAGAAAATAGTGCCTTTGTCCTGAGTTAGTATCAATCATTTTATTTAAATAAGCTTTTTATTGATAGGCAGAATCAATTTGTGAGCCACATTTGATTACCTCAGTTCAATTACTGCAGAGCTGCTTCCAGGCCCAGGTGAGGAGAACCGAGAGGATATTTTTGCATTTCCCCTTCTGCAGGGGAGGACATGAGAGTGTAACAACCTCCAAGAAAACAGCATGACATTTGTCTGACTGTTTGGCTTTGGGGATGAGTAGCTCTTGAGGAAGGAAGCATTTTCAGAGCTAAGAATCACTGTTTTCCATTAATAGGTAGAGATTTGCATCTTCTGCCTTTCCAACCAATTTCCATTATATTTGAGTGAAAAATTTCAGATCATATTTTTCTCCCAACAGCGTGGGTTCTCACACCTGATGCAGTTTTGAGATTACTGGGCCCTTATCTCTGAAAACAGAGGGAAAGGGAGGGAAAGGACCAAGGGGAGGAGAGCCACACTGCAAAACTCTGAAGGGCACTGTTCCTCCCAGATTTCTCTGGGACTGTCAGATGCCTGTGGAGTCATGTGGTTGACTGAACCCAAGGTTCTCATGAGTCCTTAGAACTAAAACGCTATCCCTCCCAAGAGATACTGTCTTCTCCATTATAATGAGGACTATTTTGCTTGTGCACAGTCAACAGATACTTAAGAGAATGGTTAGAAGTCTCATTTCAGAGAAGGCTAAAATACTAATGACATTTAATTGCTTTCTGGCTGACTTTGAAAAGTCAAATTGCAAACATTCTTTAGGGAGTAGTAAATTCTTTCTTTTCAATTTCTTCTTTTAAAGGATCCTGTATCTTCCTTCAATGATAAAGTAACCAAGCTATTCCTTTGGGTGAACACAAACAGTTAATTTCACACAATTCAGAAAACGGTGCAATTATGTGCATGCCTTGAGTTATAAACAACTGATTAAAGCCAACCCTTATCCAGATGGTAAAATTTCTTTCTTTTCCTTTCTTCAAGCCTTACCAAAGGCTGCTGTCTCCATACAGCTACTGAGATATCCAAGTCAGGAAGCATCAATCAGTGGCTGATGTCTGGTCAGGAAGAATTCATAGTTGGATTTATCAAGTATGCTGGGAATTTATTATGTGCAAGAAATTAGACTCTGTGCTTGGGGTGCAAAGATGAATGAAGCATACATAATACTTGCCATCCAGAAGCTAATAGAATAGAGGGACAGAGAAGGAAACATGACATTTCAATATGATGTGTAAGTGGTAAGTCATAAAATAATGGGGGCTCTTAAATCAGCCTGAAAATCTAGAGAAAGCATCCAACAAAAAATGACATATGACTTGAATCTTGAAAGAACAGGAGGACGTAATCAGAAGAAAGAGGGAACATCAATGTGTGAAGAACCACCTACAGTTAGAATTTATTGAGTTCTTTCCCTGTGCTGAATTCCATGCTTTACACACTTGCATTCATTCACAGGATTCTCACAATGATCCTGTAAGTTAGGTATCCTTACGTCTATTTTACAGAGGGAAAACTCAAGGCTTGGAGAAGCTAATTAACTTGCCCAGGTTAATATCACTACTGTCTATATAGAGTGAGGATTCAAATCCAAGACCCGATTCCAAAATTCAATGGCTTATTCGTTGTAGTACATTGCCTCTCTGGTTCACAGATATAAATTGCTGTGATTATTTAAAAAAAAAAAAAAGAAACAAAAAAATCTCATAGAGCCCTTTTACAGGAAACTGTGTGCACCCATTTGGCAAAGAGTAAGGAAGAACACAGAAAAATTAAAGAAGTATTAGTAAGTCATTTACTGTGGGAAATTCATAAGAAATTATGCCATAAAAAGGCTGAGATGATAAAGTAAGCTAATAAGAAGAGAACTTTTGATTTAGTACAATGTGCAAAGTATGTCCAAACAGATGACGAATTGTAAATAGATTTTTTTTTTTTTTGCACAATCAACCTGACCCTGTTCTCCCCATCACTCACTCAGGTCCAGCTGCACTGGCCCTCTTTTCCTCAAAACATAAAACTTCTCCCACTTTTCCCTTCTGGAATGTTCTCCCTCTAGATCTTCTCTTTTCCATCACCTCATAAATCGGCTCAATTGTCTGCTCCTCAAAGACCCTTCCTTATCCTCCTGACCTAAAGAACCCAATCGCTCTATCAAATTGTCCTATTTTATTTTCCAATAGCATTTATTGGTCTCTGAAATGTCATATTTATCAGTTTATTTGTGTATTGTCTGCCTTTCTCTACTGAGATGTAAGCTCTAAGAGGGTGAGGATTTTGTTTTGCTTATTGCTGCGTTCCCAGCAACTAAATTAGTGTTTAATCCACATATATGTTGGATGAGTTCATTTGATGAGTAAAACAACTTATGAAGTAGAATAAAGATTTGTGTTTTGGTGTTCATATTATAGAAAATAAATTGAGGCTCTTATGATAATATGTCATGTTCAAAGTCAAATAATAAGAATAAATGGAAGAGTCAGAAATTAAACCCAAGCCTCCTTCTCCTGCTGCATGCCCCTGTCAGGCACCCCAGGAAAACAAATTTGCTGTGTTCCTGCTTTCCTTCCCTCTGATACTCACATGTGGGATTGGAATTCCTTTAGATTAAAACTGATTCTTCGACTCCCTACTCAGTGTACCTCATTTATTCATCTTCCTTTAATTCTCCGGGAAATTTCCCTTTCTAAAATATAGTTCCCAGATTGACTGGGTAGACATGTGTTGGAAGGTAGACTGAACACCAGAAGCCTGGGTCATGGCCTTGACTCTTGCTATATGACCTTGGATCCATCTCATCTTCTCTCTGGACCTATTAAATGAGGGGAATGAACCCAATCATCTATAATCAAATGATGCTCAGGTGACTATTTCAATATGTAGTTGGTAATGCTAGAACTAGTTGTGAGGTGTGTGTGTGTGTGTGAGAGAGAGTGTGTGTGTGAGAGAGAGAGAGAGTGTGTGTGTGTGTGAATTGTGTGTGTGTGAGAGAGAGAGAGAGAGAGAGGGAGAGAGAGAGAGAGGAGAGAAGAGGGGAGAAGAGAGAAGATTATTGGTAAGTTTTCTACAGCTTTTTAAAAAACGAGCTTATAAAATGCCCAAATACCTAGAGTTGTCATTTAATATTTTTCAGATGGATGGAGTGAGTAACGATGTTTGCTCAAACTTTCATGCTTAGTGTATTAGCATCATTTTACTTTCTTACTCATAAGCAACAGAAACTAATTTTAGCTAAACTAACAAAAGGATTTTTGGGGAAGGTTTTCAGGGGTCTACGGATCAGGAGGAGGCTAGAGGATCAGGCATGAAGATGAACAGGAACAAAGAGTAGGGGGACTTGCAAAGAGGAAGCATGGCAATGATTCTGCCACAAGAAAAACTGAGTTGGACTAAGAGCTCTCACAGCCACATCCACTTTGTAGTGAAAACCTCCAACTCCTGCCTCTCCTCTTTATCAACTTATGTAGGGGTCAACATCTAGGGTGAGAGTGCCGGAAGCAGTCAGGAGCAAGTGAGGAAAACAAAACCATGCTTGTGATTTTAACACAAGACCTTCGTGTAGGGAATTGGTTAAACAGAAGTGGAAAGACTAGTGAAAATGAACACCAAGGCAACACGAATTAACTGCAGATAGATGGTACCATGCTAGGACTAGGACACAGGAGAAAAAGTTGGTGTTATCAGAGTGTGAAACTTGGAGAAGCATGGAGGAGCCAAGTTCCAGACCTTTGAGGGGAGAGAGTTAGCCCGCCTTTGCTGGTATCTTAGGGGCTGGGAGAGGACCCCCACGGGGCTGGGGCTCAGACCTCTGAGGAGCAGGTAGTTCCCAACTGGTACCTCTGAGGAAGTGAGATGAGGCTGGTTCTAGGACTGTGGAAAGAAGCTGGAAAGGATCCAGTTGCTGTTGGAATGAACTGTAGCTGCCAAGGTGAAGAGCAGTGGCTGGGCGATGCTGGTGGAAAGACCAGCAAATCGGAAGAAGGAAGTCACTTTTCTCCTCCCCCTTCTGCCACCTTCTCTACTGGCAGAATGGACCAGGAAGCCGCTTGACAGTAGAGAGAGATGGTTTACAGAGCTCCGGGTTCAGCATTACAAATCCAGATAGAGAAGTGAGTTTGGAGCTGGAGAGACAGTAGCTTCATAACCTGCAGAGCTTCTCACGGGCAGAATTTAGGGCAAGTGCTCGCCCTTTGGTTTACTGGGGCAGGATACAAGGATTTGATCTTTTTCTCTGTCATTGAAAATGGCCTGCTGGAATTGTTTCCCCAATACTACACCCATGGGGAAGAAGTAATTCTCTGTGAGGAGATACAGGCTATATTAGACAGAAGGAATGGTTGCCGGGAAGGCAAATCGCCAAATGTCTACCGTGACCCCTTCCTGAGAGACCCCTTCATAAGAGATGTCTTCGTGGAGTGCCGAATGCTGGTATCATTTCCCACCTGTGTAAATATATGGAAGTGTCCCTTCTTGTCCCTTTATAGCATTAAAGCTGCTTATTTATGTCAGGCTAGAAATTACAGATGCCCCGTTTAGATGGGGATTATAAATCCCTCCCCAAATTTAATTGGGGCCAAATAAAGAAAAAAGTTTGGGGTTATTTTCTTCCACAATTTGGAGATTTATCTAGGGTACTTAGAGCCCGTTTATCTCCTCAGGCAGAAAGATAGTTGCTTAAATGGATTTTCATGCTTGTGGCTTCAAAACACAAAGCCCTGTGCAGCTTGGTGTTTGTGTTGCAAATCCTTATCACACCCAAATTATTGTTTGTGGAAGGAGGGAGGAAAACAGCTTGTAGCAGTGTCCCCCACCTCCCCCAATTTCTCTATTTTATGCCTAAAGAGATATACACAAACACGGATAATAGATCTGCATTTGGAGGAATTCAGTGCATGGGAATTAGAGTACCGGCAGCTTTGAATTTTTTGAAATTAAGAACATTAATTCTTGGCTGAAATGTAAGTTACTTGCAGATACTTTACCTCTTTTACTCTAGGTTTTCTAAAACAACTTGAACTTATGTTCTAAGTAAGGTTTTTCGTTTATGTTTTATGCTGCTTGGCTTTGAAGACTTAGATGGGTAGTTCCTTAAAATTAAAAGCTCTCATGGATTTCTTCAAGGGTGGTTGCAAAGAATTATTGATTGGCTAAACAAAATAACCAAAGGAAGGTCAATTGTCAATCTCACATACAAATTTATCACTTGAAAAATACTGGAAAAAAAAGTTTAAATTGCCAACAATATGCTTAAAATATATGTCTATGGCCATTAAAAGTGAATTTTTTTTCTCCTCAGAAGTAGACTTGTTAGTATTATAAAATTTTTATTTACATATGTGTAATACACATGTATACGTATATTAAAAGCAGAACTATGCTAACCATATTAGTCCGAAATATATTTTCCAGATAATAATATATCAGATATTTTACAGGTCATTACATGTATATTGCTCTCTATTTTGCATGGCATGATTTCTCATAATTTTTAAAACTCCACTCCATTGATGGATATTGAGATTGTATTCTTATTTTTTGCTACCAGAAACAATGCCACAGTGAACATCCCTGTGCATCTGTCTTTACATACACGTGCTATAATTTCCATTAGAGATGGGATCACTGGCCTTTTGCAAAGGATCCAGTTCAGAACCATGTGTTGCGTTTAGTTGTCTTGATTTCTTGATGTCATATTTTTATTTCTTACCAAATTTTGTTTTGAGAAAATATCAAACAGATGTTATCTGGGCCAAGGCATTAGGGCAGTGATGCTCAACCTTGCCCGACCTATTAGATTCGCCTGGAGGTTTTTATTTATTTTTTAATACCTTTGCCAGGGCCCTATTCTCAGAGCCTTATTTATTTGTTCTCAAGTGGGGCTTGTTCCACTAGTGAGTCCGTTGAGCATCCTCTGTTGGGCAGAATCAATTGCATAATTTGTGGGATGTAGGACAAAATGAAAAAATGAGAGCCCTCTCCCTCATTCAAAAATCATTAAGGATTTCAATATGGCAACAGAAGAGCATTAAACCAAATGTAACGTCTTACACAAAGGGCCTCGTGCACCTGTGGAGGATGCATGCCTATGAAGCCAGTCCTGGGTGTACCATTTGGCATGAGAAAGAAAACCATGAAAATCATAGGTATAAAGAAATGGTGCCATGAGAAAGGATAGCAGAGACGTGATGCATGTGCTTCTTTACATTGCCAGCTCTCTTGCAGTTAGGTGAGGCCAGAGGGTCAGGCCTGGCCAGGGGGCAATGAGTAGAGTGCAGAATGGAGGCTGAGTTCTCCATGCACTCTTGGAAGCCTTGGTCTGAGCTCACCTTCACAAGATGCTGCTGCTTGCATCACTCGGGTCTCTGAGTGAACATGGCAAGCAGCATGCCCTGGCAACTCACATCTGCTGTGTACCGTGAACAAGAAAAAGTCTTTGTTATATTAAGCCGCTGAAATTTGTTTCCATAGCATCGTCCAGCCTATTCTGATAAAAACAAGAAAACATAGATTAAATGCTCTGATTCCTTGCTATAGGCATCTGACAAAGCTTCACAGATGATATATTTGAAATGGGATGGATGAGATTTAGAAATGTAGAGTTGGGAACACAAGTTTGCATTAATTAACTATTATTACATGGAAAACCATCCTGAAACTTAGTGGCTAAGAACAACGACTACCTACTAATTCTCATAAGATTATGGGCCAGCCACGTGATTCTGCTTTTCAGAGCTGGACTCAGCTAATGCAGGCTGGGGTCTCTTATGCATCTGTGGTCACTGCTGGGGTGGCTGGGTGCTGGCTGTTTTAGGTTGGCCTCCTTCACATACCTAGAGGTCGGCTGGCTGTTGGGTGTTGAGCCTTAGTTCTTCTTCACATGGTCTTTCATCCTGCAGCAGGCCGGCCCTGGCTCGCGCACACGGTGGTGGCGAGATCCTAAGAGAAAGTGGAAGCACACGAGGTCTCTTTGGGCCTAGGTTCAAGGCGAGCACATTGTCACTTGCACCCCATTCTAGTTAGTCAAAGGAAGTCACAAAGCCAGGCTAGATTGAACGTGTGGGAATATAAATCTCCTGTTCTTGATCTCATATTTCTGACACATGGGTCACGTTCAATATGTGTGGAATAAATGTATGAATAACGGACTGGATCGCCTGGACAGCAGTTGTTTGGAGTTCAGTCCTTGGATTTTATTTCCCTAACTACACTCTTTTCCCAGATAATCTCTTTCTATACTCCCGACTGTGTATCTGCAGCCCAGGTATCTTCCCTGCAGTTTCTTCCATAAAAACAACTGCTACTTAATATCTCACTTAGGTCTCTAACAGGCAGCTTATGCTTAACATGTGCAAACCTGGACTCCTTTTTTTTTTTTTAAACAGTGATTTATTTCTCAATTATAGTTGGCATACAATATTATGTTAGTTTAAGGTGTACAACATAGTGGTTAGATGTTTACATAACTTATGAAGTGATCACCCTGATAAACCTAGTACCCATCTGACATCATACATAGTTATTACAATATTATTGACTATATTCCCTGTAATGTACTTTACATCCCCGTGACTATTTTGTGACTACCAATTTTGTATTTCTGAATCCCTTCACCCAGCCCCCCAACTCCCCTCCCATCTGGCAACCATCAAAATGTTCTGTGTATCTATGAGTTTGTTTCTGTTTTGTTTTTGTTTTGTTCTTTAGATTCCACGTGTAAGTGAAATCATATGGCATTTGTCTTTCTCTGTCTGACTTACTCCACTTAGCACAATACACCCTATGTCCATCCATGTTGCAGATGGCAAGATTCATTCTTTTAATGGCTGACTAATATTCCACTACATACATGTACCACCTCTTCTTTATTCATTCATCTATTGACTGACACACACCTGGACTCCTTATATCCTGTTCATCAGATGTTCTTCCCCCACAGTTCTTCCCATTTCAGTCCGTGGTGGTTCCATTGTTCCAGTTGCTCGGGCCCGAAACCCGGGAGTCATCTTGATCTCCTTTCTTTCTCTCAAGCTCTGTATCCAATCCATCAGCAGAGCTCGTCAGCCCTACCTTCTTCACCTACCCAGAATGCAGTTACTTCTCACTGTCTCTACCATTATCACTGGATCCAAGTCACCATAATTTGTTTGCCTTGATGATTGCAATAGCCGTTTCTCGTTTCTCTACTTCTGCTCTGACCTCCACAGTCAACCTTTTCACACAGTTGCCAGAGCGCTCTTTTAAATGTGTTAGTTATTTTATGTCACGCCCCTGATTCAGACCCTTTAAAAGATGCCCATCTCCCTGAAAGTCAAGGCCTAAGTCTTTACAAGGGCTTACAAAGCCCTACATGAACTGTTCTCCCATTGCCACGCTGCTCTCATTTCCTACTTCTCCCCTGCTCTTGTTTGCTCTGCTCCAACTATGGGGCCTCCTCATTGACCCTAGCACACACCGGCGCACACCTGCCCCAAGGCCTTTAGTTTTTTCTTTCTTCTGTCTGAGACACTCTTTCCCCTGATAGCTGCATAGCTCACTCTCTTATTTCTTTTAACTCTCTGCCCAAATGTCACCTTCTTATCAATGAGGACTTTCTAGACCTCTGTATTTAAATAGCACCCCCAGAACTTCTGTATCCTTTACCTTATTTTTTAGTTTCTTTACAGCCCTTCCAAACTTTGTGTGTATTTACCTGTATATTTGCTTAATGTCTGATTCTTACAATGGGTAAGAGATTGGATGAGATAATCTCTAAAGTTATTAAAATTCAAATAGTCTATGATGCCTATGGGAGCAGAAATTGGGTTGTTCTTGAAGTTCTATTCAAGATCCACTGGTATCAACTATCACTATTATCCCCTCCCATCTGTTTTCTTCACTAGTGCCTGCATCTGATGATTTTCTATCTCTCCTCCATATAAACCTTTTCCTCCTTTAGATCTAAGCTTAATGGTCACTTCTTTGAAATTTCTGCTCAGATTCTTTTTACACTGTCTCATGGTACCATTCACTATACCATGATAGCATTTGTCACAAGGAAAAGTTGTATATCTATTGGTGTGATTGGTTTCATAGAGTTCTCCCACACTGGACTACAAGCTCTGCGAGGGCAGGGCATCAGGCTGGTCCTGTTCATCAGTGCATCCACAGAGTCTAGCACAGGGCCTGGTTCATGCAGCCACTGAATGCCTGCTGGGGGCCGAACAGGAGTTTGAATGAGTGACTCCATCGTACCAAGATTGTACTATTCTCTGGTGACTGATTCTGCACCTCTTACCCTCAGTTAATTCTAAGGGAAATATTTACACATGCATACCACCTCTGAAACCCTTTTTAGATACTAGACTCAAAAATAAAAAGTCAAAGCTGAGATAAAGTGTTAAGGGTAGAGGAGGATTGTAAATCTGCTTAAAGAACCATGCTACAGGGGCCTTTCAATGACACATTACATCAGGAGGGTAAAGCTCACAGCCAGATGTCTAGGTGCTTTTGGTATCCATCCCTGGGGACTGTTTGTGAGGTTGTCAAAACTTAGGAATTTTCTTGCAAGACAATGCTGCACAGAAGCTACGATCTTGACAAACTCTTCCTAGGAGGCGGTGTCATCTGTTAACACCCTAAGAGCGATTAGATTTATTTAACAGAAACAGAATGGTGTTTGTAAAGTAGCTTTAAAGAGTCCACGCGGGTGCATCGAAATTGATTTCAAACTAGGTCAGAGCTCTTCTGTACCCAGTTCAATTATAATGCGTAGGCAAGTGAATTCAGTTACCTGGTGACTTGACTCAGGAAAAACAAAGTCTCAGTGGTGGGTAAACTGCTAGTCTTTGGAAGCTTCCAGCTATGAGATCCCACAACACCATCTTAGTCAGAATCTCAGAGCCCTGGATGGGAAGGAAGTGCCACGATTATCTTCTTCCCTCTCAATTTTCTCTTTCTGCATATTCTCTCTGTCACAGGCTGTACAGTGTACTTGGAGCCCTAGAGTTAACATATTTGAGTTCAAATCCTGACTTTGCCACTTACTAGGTGTGTGATCGTGGGTGAGTGCCTTCACCTCTCGGAGCCTTTGTTTCTAGTCACCTGTAAAAGAGCAATCACAGCAATAGTCAAGGCCGTATGGGATTGTGTGAGAATTAAATAACGGATGCAAGTGGCTTAGCAGTGTTCCCGACATACAGAAAATGCATAATACATATTGACTATTGTCATTATTTGGAATGTTCCTTCTATATTACACATGAGAAAAAAAAAAAAGGATAACATGAATCCTTCCTCAAAGTCAGGCCTTCCTTGGGGATTTTCCCCTGGAAGTTGGATACAGATTCTGTACCTGCTTAGGCATTCGATTCACTTGCCATTTAATACGAGGCTGAAAGTCAGTTTGACTCGGGAGAACTCTTCCCCTCTCCTCCCTGTTTTCTGTCTTTTCCTCACCAAAATGAAAATTTAATGTCTGAAGGAAATGTCAGTTATTTCTATATTGCTCTTGAGGGGACAACTTGTTTCTGTTTTAGAGAGCATCGATGTTTGGGCTAGACATCACCAAGGAAAGTGGCACCGGGCGGTGCAGGCAAGCCATAGGATGGCTGTAAAGATGGATTTTACTTCTCTCCTCCCATCTGCCGGGCACAGCGATTCCGACTGAGGCCTCTTCTTTTCCCAGTGCAGTGTTTGGGGAAAATAATCAGCACATTTAATTCAGAGAGGGAAGGATGGAGGAGTGGGTGGGACTTTGAGCTCAAGGTAAAAGAATGATGATGGTGACGGGGCATCCCAGTACTTTGCCTTTTTGCTTCTGATCTTCCAAGAGAAGGCTGGGCAGAGGCTGGAAGGCAGAGTTGGTTTGTGAAACTTTCGCTGAATTAATGCTGCTAACATCGTAGACAAAATAGAATATTAGTCCCCTTGACTCACAAGTCTGACAGCAGATTTGAGTCCATGATGTGTTCATTCTTTCATTCGTCAATTCAGCAAATACATATTGAAGGCTTAGTATGTGCCAGCCACTCTTCTAGACATTTTAAACTACCGTAAATAACAAGATAGACAAGTTATCTGCCTTTACAGAGCACGTAGTAGTGGTGGTAATAATAATAATAATAATAATAATAATAATAATAATAATAGAGGCTAACTGCAGATTCTAAGGGGTTCTGTTACAGGGATATGCTGGATGATGGCACAGATTCTCAAGATGTATGATGGGCTACTTTTAATGTGGTCACAGAAGGGCATTGTCACTTTTGCTACATCAGGAGCAGCTAATCAATTAAGAACCAAGATTCTGTAAAAAATTCATATTAGAAAACATGTTCCTGTGTCTGGAGATTTTGAATTGTGGAAAATTCTTTAACAGTCATGTCTTCCGGCCTTATTCTCTGCCGCTTTCTTGTTCAGCTGGAGAGGAGGAAATATGAATACACTGCTGATGCTTAAGACAGACCACATGTGCTAAAAAGGGTCAGATCATATGAGGGCAAATAAAAATTAAAAATAAGACGCTTAATTCTCATGGTTAAAAATAAGGACAGAGATGTTTCCCTCCCTTTTCTTAGACCATTTACTTTAGAAAACTTGTACAATAATTGGGAATTCTTCCTCTGCCCTCTGACCTGGAAATCTTCTTAAAAGCCTCTAGCCAGTTTTACAATCCTGGACTGTCTTTCTCTGGGACACAGGAGCCGTCCCTTTGAAATGCAAACATCCAGGGAGGTAACATCCATCCCAGTTTTTGTGGGAGCCTAACTTCAGTGGGCATCTTGTTCCAGATTGCAAAGCTACTTTCTGTCATAAGATAGGTTTGTTTTTCCTTTGTGTAAAACCAGTTAACCCACACAGGTCATCACCCCAATTACCACATGAATTGAAGACGAACTATGTGTGTGAAACAGTACTGTCAAGTGCTCTGACTTGCATGTGATGTGTTGTATCCGCTTGTCTGAAAAGGTGAGATTTCTTTCTGTTTTTGCAGTCTTTTAGCGGATCGCCTGTCTTCTGCATACATTCTGGTCTAATGCTCATTCAGTAATAAAACCGTGTTCTTTCTCTTCTTTTCTGGAGAGTTTTTCTAGGATGGGAGAAGATTTCGTTTTTAATTATACTTCCCAACAATGGCAAAGATACCGGTACCCTTTCTGGGAATGAGTTTCTCATGTAGATTACATCCCCACCTTTCACCAGAGAGCATTTCTGAATTCGTGGTAGTTTCACATATGGTGGCTCTTAAGTTTTTTGTTTTTTGTTTTTTTTTTGGAAATCTTTCTTCAAATGAAGTCTTATGTGAAGCCCCAATGATAAAACCATGAAAAGAGGAGCCTTTCCAGCAGATTCTCCAGCCCAGAGTCCCGCCTATGCCCTGTCCTCCTTCTGCATCCGTGGGGAGGCCTCAGAGCACTGTGCATAATAAATGCCACCGGGTGGGTGACTGTTCTGCTCCTGCTGCCTTCAGCCCCTCTCTACATTTCCATCTTGCTTCACTTTCATGAGGTTTCTCACCTACACTGGAACATCTGGTCAAACTACAACGCGCGTGTCCCTCGCCAGGTTATAAACGCCTTCCGTCGCACATCACAGTTCCGCCTCATGCCACTTTGTATTATCAGTCCCATTTTACAGATGAGGAAACAGAGGTTCAGGGAAGCAGAATGATATGCAAATCGCCTTGCACGCGTCTTCCTTCCTGCCGTCCCCGCACTGTATCTTAGCAGTCTGCCCATCGTCTGTCTCTCCCACTGCGTCGCGCTCTGGGAGGACACAGACCTGTCTATTTCACCTTGGTGTCCACTCTGCCTGGCCAGTGCTGGACGTGCCCTAAATATTCATAGGATGAATAAATGCATGCTTCCCCATGTCATGCAGGCAGGGGAAAAGGCATACCCGATATGGGACTCTGTCTGTTAGGTCCCAGAATCTGTACCTTGTAGTGTCCTTCTCAAGGAAACTCTGCAGCTGGTGCCTGAGCTAATGGAGGTGCACAGTGTGGGAAGAGCAAAATAAGCCATTTTTCTTGCATAAGCTAAAGCTTCCAATATATCATACATTCTCACTGTTCTATGTTTGCTCTATTACTCAGAGTGAATAAGTCCATCGCTCCGTAGTGGTAAAAGATGGTGTAGAGAATATTACATTTAATTTATCCTGCCAGCCTTCAGAAATCATAGAAGTCACAGATGCCATTGCCAATAGTTAATTCCTTTTAAATCAGGGTGGCTGCCATCTATCTACAAATAAGACAGTTTGGTAGACACATTTCTCTCCGTATTAGTGCTCTTGCCATTTAAAGGATCAACCTTGTTCCCAAGAAGGATGCACTGTCTTAGTAAACAGGATCTAGACCGATTTGGCTTTCCTGGGAGCTTTTATAAAGTTGTAGTCTCTTGAAGAATTTCTTTCTGCAGTTAGACAGTATATTGGGTCAGGTTTGGGGTCTGACAGGCCCGAGTTTGAATCCTGGATCCACCCCCCTACTCCCCGACACATCATTTAAATGACACTGGTCACATACCCAACCTTGTCAGGCTTCAGTTTCCC
This sequence comes from Pteropus medius, assembly GCF_902729225.1. NCBI lineage: Eukaryota > Metazoa > Chordata > Mammalia > Chiroptera > Pteropodidae > Pteropus > Pteropus medius. The sequence goes on along the minus strand of NW_024349802.1, from coordinate 14,538,427 downwards.
GACCTGTAAGCCAGGGATAATAACATATGTCACAGGATTGTTGAGAGGATTACGTAAGATGGGGGGAATAGTAAGGCTTCAGCGTGGCACGTGGTGCAGAGCAAACCTAACACAAGGCTTTCTGACTTCCGCCCACGAGTTCTGAGCAAAGATGCTTTATGTTTGAGCAGGAGAATTGGGTGGATGTCCCTGCCACGAACAAGGGCATTCTCACTGCAGTCCATTCTTTCCGGGGAGAGAATCAGGCTAGTCAGGGATGGTGCCAGCTTAAGGAGAGCCCCAGGTGAGACCCCCTTCCTCAGACTTGCCACTGTGCATGGGTGAAGCAGGAACTCATGCATTTGCCCCTTTGAAGTCCATTTTCAAAGCTGTGAGCTTTCCCTTATAACCAGAAAGAGGAGGAAGGGTGCTCTGAATCCACTGTTGATAAGTTTGGATCTCTAGTGAGTCCTCAACAGTGTTAGGACTTTCGGGGTTTCTTCTCATTTGCAGTCTGCCCTCTTTACTCCATGGAAAGCTCTGCTTTTCAGGGAAAGAGCATTATAGTTGAAAAAGTGTGTGGGCCCAAGAAAATGGGTCCAAATCCCACCTCTGCTGTTTAATTCTGAGGTGAGACCTGAGGAGTCTGTGTATCTATGGACTCTAATTCCCTCCTCTGCAAAATGATGATAACAACACCTGCTTCAGAGTTTATAGTATCTTTACGGCCCAGCGTGGCCATCTTGAATCCTCTGCTGTTCACTCCTGTGTCCTAGAAAAGACTTATCTGCGGGAAGCCTCGATCAAACCTCTGGTACTCAGGTTATTATCCTGAGACATCTGGCCTTCAGCATCTATTCACTCATGCCCTCTCCTTGCTTTATCTCATAAAATCCAACCATAGACTCTATTATAATAGTCGGCTCTGTTATTATACCCATTGTGCAGATGAGGAAACCAAGGCTTAGAAAGGTTAAGCAATTTTCCCAAGGCCGAACAGCTAGTGAGAATTGGAATAGAGATTTAAAACAAGGAGGTCTGCTCTGGAGCACACACTTTGCCATCATGAACATTTTCGCTCTCTTTCGTGATTTTCCTGAATCAAGTTTAAAATGTCTCCTGGCATAAGTTCAGTTTTTGCCTTGAATCTAAGGGTATATATTTCAGAGCTAAATCAATTCTAAATATTTACAGAATTATGTGGTCACCTTTGTATGTGAGTGCTTAAGGATCTCTGCTCAGGGGAAACAAATGTGCTGAGTCTTGATGAATTTATTCTAGAGACCAGAAAGCATGCGATTTCCCTAATCTTTTCTCCACTCATGGGGAAGCCAGTTTTGCTAGAGGCACTTGAGAAAAAGCCCACGCATCCTTGAGAAAACCCCTTTACCTCTCTGATACTCGTTTTGATCCTCTTTTTAATGTAGATGTCTCAGTGTCTTTCCTTCTTTTGGGGGAGAAAGGCTTGAAAAACATAGTTTCTGATGGTCTAAAGAAACAAAACCAGACATTCTCCTTCTCAGGGAGTGGGGGATAAAACTCGGCATGTGTGCAAAGGAGAATGAAAAATGCCTGTTGTTTTCTGCAGCCTGGAAAATGATGTATGTTCCTGGGGTTAACCTACTACCTCAGAATTAGTCATTTCACCACGTGTTCTCTGTGCTGTGTGAAGTGCCTCATTTTAAAAATGTTAAGTTTTTTTTTTCCCCTCTCACTTAACTCTAGGAACATTAAATGCACAACTTTATCAAAATGACATAAGATATATGTTTCTGCCAACAGCAATAGGAGAGGATTAACAATTCAAATGGGAATGGGAAAAGTTGCTCTCAAAAGATGAGAAGAAAGTTTGGTTGGGGTTTCCTGTTCTTTCTTCAGCCTCAAGCACAGTATTATATATTGAGAGTCTCCGAGGTTCCAGTGGAAGAGAAAGTTTTGTGTTACAAAGAGAAAAAGTTTTGTTTTTTTGTTATTTTGTTCCGCTTCTTTGAGATCAGGACTAGCTGCACATGTTTGTTGAGTGAACAACTGTAGACAGACATCTCAAAAGGAATCCTCGCTCGGCTAATGGCTGATGCCCAAATTTGGTCGGGGCTCATACTTCTAGCCATTGCCAGACCCTGACACTCTAATCCAATAAAGAGCCAGAAAGCCAGCACTGAACGGAAGTAGGGCGAGGTAGGAGAAATGTGAGTGTGTGGCATCCTAGGAGACGAGGGGTGGAAGGGAGAAGGCTTGCTCTGTGGGGCTAGTCGTGCTACATCGGAGACAGGATTCTGTACAGCTACATAGCAAATGGTCTCATTCATCATTTGGCTAAACAAGGAGCGATTCATGTAAGATTCAACTAGACATGTTTGAGAAGAAGAGTTGCTAAGATTCTGGATGAAGTAACAGAGTTGCCTTGGTCTTAAAAGGAAGAACATATCTTTTTTCATCGTTTGATATCTTCCTAGCAAAATATAGGAATGAATCTTTTGACTTCTCAAAATCTTTTTCTGGTACATGATTTGCATGTATTGATTTACTTTCTACAGCTCTTCTTTGCCTACCATTTTCTTAACCAGGAGTGCCTTTGGCATGGGTTTGTCCAAGCCCCATCTAACCAATTCCATCTGATTTTTTCATCACCACAGAGCATGAGATGGAAGCTAAGGCATAGGAAGGGCTCCACAGCATCCCGTCTACATAATGAATAATGGGAAGAGTCCCCCTCACAGGGAAGGGGGCAGAAATGATGAATTGACCCACTAATGGTATTTTGGTAATTTGAGGGGAGGGGTGATTCTCTGTGCAGTCTGGAGTTGGCCACTTGGGGTAACCATCCACCTTTCCAATCTTAGGACACACCAACCTCCCACTTGCTCAGGGTGTCTCAAGTATGCTGTCTCTAGAGTTTATCAAGGGTTTGCCTCACTCAAGGCCTTTTCATTCACTGCTCCTCCCCACCGCCCCGGAACCTCTTTCTATAAGCTATTCTCACGACCAGTTCCATCTTGAAATTCAGGGCTGAGTTCGAATATCACCCCCTGAGAAAGGATTTCCTTCATTATGCTATTTAAAAAGCCACACTCCCCTTTCTCACTATCGCATTCATCTCATTTTCATTACTTTCTGAAATGGCCTTGTTTATTTGTTGCTTGATAATTATTTGTTTCTCCCTATTTGAATACAAGCTTTATGTGAACGGGAACATAAAAGCTCCCTGCAGAACTTTGTGGATGGATAGTTAGCTATCAGAAAACGATGCATTTTGCAGTGTTGTTTGTAGGAGTATCGTCAAAACAGGTGTGCATTTTACAATCTGGAGGGAGATTGCAAGGATGCAAGATGCAATATATTTTGACACTGCAGTTTATTGAGTAAAGTTTTTTTTTTTTTTCCTCCCTTATTCCCCCTCTACCTTGATAAATGAGATAACGTCTTCCTTCTGGTCCCACAGTGAACAATACAATAACCATTTCTTGACAGGAAGCAACTTGCTATTTCTTTTGGTGTGTATTTTGTCAGAACGTTTCCTAGGAGATTCTCCTGCTTCTCAGATTTTTATTTTCGGAGTCTTTTTGCTGATATCTCTAATTCTATCTAAAATGCCCGAACTCACTGGGGGGCCTTGGAACCATGTGAGAGGGAAAAATGAATGCGTTATGGATCTTAAAAGGCCCCGGTTGGAATCGTGGAGCTGAGATCCGATAATGTCCCCAGTTCTCCACTCAACAGCTACCATTACAACCCCTCATTAGATAGCGTCCGACTCAATGGTCCGGGGAGGCCCCGGGCTTAGCGATAAGTACTAAGGGTAGAAGCAGACTAGTTCTAGTTGCTCCTCACTGCCTTCGGGATAATGTCCGGATATTTTTCTATGTGTAGGTTCTTTCATCTCAGACCTTTATTTACTTGTGTAGCCTTAAATCTCAGTAATACTCATCTCATCCTCTGACTTTGGCTGGGCCACTTGGATTTTCTCAAAATCCTCATGTTCTTTCTTACTTCTGAACATTTTATTCTGTTCCTCTTCACCTGGGTAATCCATCCTCTTTTCCCAGCCCCTGTTCTCGATTCTCTGATCTGATTTCCCCCGTGGTGCCTTGCTTCCGTAGCTTTTATTCTTTGTTTCAAGAGAGAGACTTAGGGAGCTTTACTTTGAGGGGGTATCTTAACCATTTACTTGGAAATTAGAGTCAAGTATAAAAGAAGGCTCTAGTTTAATATCTACTATATAAGTTTTAAGTAATGAAAGTATATTTATTCTAGTTCAGGGATTGGCAAAGGCTCACTGCAAAGGGCCAGAAAGTAAATATTTTAGACTTTTTAGGCTCCAATACTGTCTTTCTCATGTCTTTTTTTTTTCTTTCTTAAAGCTTGTAGGTTATGGGACACATCTGAACCATTGGCTACAGTTTGCTGACTCCTGGGACTCTGGTTACTAGTATTGTCGATAATAAAAGATCAAAATTTTGCCAAGGCTCCCATGGGATGATGAAAGACAAATAACTCTGCTGAACAATGTACCTTGATTTTCGGGCTCAATTTTCTAATAATCCCAGTACCTGGTTGGAGGATGTTGGTTGTTTTCATGATGAGGGAAATTGGGAAATTGGAAGAAAGTTTGCCACATCTTATGCAAACTTTTATAAAAGATTGCTCTTTTGAACAATATTAAGAGGTCACATAGCATCTGCCTGTGATGTTGATGAGCATCACCAGGCTGATGTACCTAACCAAGTTTCTGTTTTCCAGAATGGTTTCTGCTTTTGCTTTCTTACTTTGGCCTCCAAGAAGCTACAACTATTAAAGAAAGTAGGGAAGGGGAAGTCATTGCCAATCCAGAAGATAGTAATGGAGGCTATTCTTATTGTAGAACTGTGGTAAGGAGGATAAGTCAGTCATAGAACATCATCACTGGAAGGTAACTTAGCGGCCTTCTGGGTGGAGAAGTCAAACCCCAAGCTGTGAGGTGAGGAACTGGCTGAGCTGGATGCGAGTCCAGGCTCCATGACTCCCAGTCCTAAGTTCTTTACACCTCACTTTGTTGCCTCCCCTTCACTATCTTAAATAGTGTAGACACTACTATTCAATCTGGTGGGTGTTTAATCATGCCTGCAAATGTCCTGTCTGGTTCACCAACATATGTAATGCACAGGATAGTGCTTCATCCCCCTGCAGTCTCCCCACAGCAAGCTTACCCCAAAGCCAAGTTATTCTCTTCCCACATGGAGGCGCTCCATGCATACTTGTCCTGGCAGAGTGGACCTTGCCAAGTTATCTGTCCCCTGAAAAGATTGACAGCTGGGCTGAAATCAGAGAATCTACAGATGGCTGCTCATGGTGTTGGCCTTTTCTCCTTGATATGCCTACTCTACCATCTTGTGACTTAATTAATAATGTCACTCTCCATAATGTGCTCATTAAAGCAAGGCCAGCATCTGATTATGTGATAGAATACACCAGATTTACATCACTCTATACATTAATCTTGTATATTAGCAGTAATCAGATAACTGAGGCTGCTCTTGGGGAGGAATTTGGTACTTCTCCAAACAAAGTAGCAGGGTGCAACGGAGAGAGGAGGATGGGGCGGGAGATTGAAGCACCAGCTAGGCAAATGAAATATGACATAGAGGCATAGTGTTTGGAGACGTATAATCAGGCTATGCCACTCAACAGTATGGATCCATTCCATCAGCTGTATCAGGATGGGAGATATGGAGGAGATGTTCTTTTCAGAGGAATATCTGAATGGTGTGCTTAGAGACCATTCCTGTACTTTTCTTTTAGGAACTATATTATTTGGTTGGCTATAGGGCCAATGAAGTTTTTTATTATTTATTTATTTATTTATTTTTATGATGGGATGTCTGTTTTGGGTATGTCCTATTAAAACCTATTGCAGTTACAAAACAAATCATGGCTCCATTTTCAGAGTGTCTTGTGTTCTCCGCAATCCAGCTGTATTATTTATTTAAATGTTCCATCATATCCCATAATCCTCTGTGTTCAGGCCTAAGTACATTCTGTTCTTTGTGCCCAGCTATATTTCGCTTCCTTGAGGAACCTTCTCTGATCTTCCAAAACAGGATTAGGTGTCCTTTCTCAGTACTCCCACTATCCTTATCCCCATCAGAGCTCTATTATACTGTATTAAACATACATTTTTACTTGCCTCTCTCTTTAACCAAACCGAAGGCAGATACTTGTCTCAGGTTTTCATGGCTGTAGCCTGGCATTTACCAAGTAGGGATCCAATAAGTATTTATGAGTATTTGAATAAATTATATAAAATTCCCTTATACTCGATTACTAGTATTTTTTACTAGAGACATTTTATGGAGTTCTGGCTTTCTCAATTAAATGAGTGTGAATCCCTGAAGTGGCAATGCAAGCACTATTCCTATGCTACCTCAGCCTCTTCCCCGGACTACTGAGAATTTAAATTTCAGAGACTGAGCAATCCAACTTTCATTCCCAATGACCGTATCCTCGTTTTTTTCAAGTCTGTATGCCATACTGCCAACAGAGATTTTTAGAACAACTCCCACAAGTTTTAATTTCAATTCATTTGGACTGTGTGAGATGTATACTGTATTTTATGTTAAATAGAGTTGTTACCATTTATTTGAGCTCTTTAGTTTAGAAGGAAGAGAGATGTTCTCTATATGCAAAGCAGGCAGAATAGCAGAGTTCACATTTTAATGCATGCCTGTATCCCTTTTGTAAAAACTCTCTGGGAAGCAAGGAACCTCAGACATTAACTGTTATTGACACTTGGGCTTTCGTAGGCACTCCAGAGCAAAGGTGTCTATGGCCTCTGTGTAAGGAGATGAATCATCTCATCACCCATTCTAGACATGTGGAAGCAGTAAAATCAAATCATTCACGAGCCCCTCTAAGATCACATGTTTGTATTTCCCTGCTGTTTGCCATCTTGTGTAACAGCCACAAGCTCTGATCAGTCAATTAATAAGTAGTTATTGAGGGCAGATTTGTCTGGATCTGCTATAAGCAATAGGGGAGGCAGATGAAATATAGAGTATGGTTCCTAGCTGTAGGGAAGTTATTTGATTGGGGAGTTTAAGAATGAAATAATCAGCAAGTACTACAGGGAAGAATATGATATAGGAAATTCCTTTGGTAAATATTTATCAAATATCTTGTTATGTGCCAGGCAATGAACTAGGAACTAGAAATATAGTGGTGAACAGGAAAAAACTCTTATCTTTATGGCACTTATATTACAGTGGAGAACACTTGAAAATAAATAAGTAAATATAGAAATTAAAAAAATAATTTTGGATAGTGTTAAGTGCTAAGAGGAGGAAAATAAAATGGGCTGAAATGATAGATATTTATCAGGAGATGGGAGAGATGGAGGATGGGAAGACTGTTACTTTAGATTGAGTGGCCAAGATAGCCTTGACAAAAAAGTGATATCTGAACTATGCTTTGGGTTATAAGAAGGAGCCAGCCATGCATATATTTAAAGGAACATAGTCCAGATAGAGGGAAGAATAAGAACCAATCCTTGATTCAGGAACGGGCTTGACATGTTTGAAAAACAGAAGAAAGGCCAGCTATGGCTAGAGCAGAATAAGGGAGGAGGAACAGTAGGACATAATGATTGAACGCAGGCAGGGGGCTTGGTGCGGGTGGTATACACTGTGAGGTCTGCTAGAATTTAGAGAAATAAGATTTTATGAGAACTGGAGCAATCATTAAAGACATGAGGAAGGTGATGGAGGTTAAACTAGGTTTTATAAAATGCATCCAATTAATGGGAGAAAGAAAAACACTAATGGACAGTGGAATATCATTACAAATGCCTGGAGACCTGTAATCTTTGCTCTCTATAGTGTTTCCATAGTTCTGCTTGGTACTTGCTAGACTAAGAGGCACTCAGTTATTGTAGCTTTTTGGAGATGGGTTCTATATTTATTAATTTTTAAAATATTCAAATGCCAATGGTTTTTGTTTTTGTACTTTGGATAGGTAATACCAAGAGTACCAATTTCAAGGTAGAAAAGAAACAATGAAATGTGTTCTCATTCCACCGCAAGGGCACCCAGCTCCCCACCCTAGGAGTAATTAGTGCTGAATGATGTGTTCTTGTTGCGATATTTCTGCCACCTTCATCTTTTATTTCTTGAGCCTTCTCTTCTGTTTTTTATTGACTGTTTGGAGTTTTATTTTACCTGTGTGTTTATTTTACCTTCTCTTCTGTTTTTTATTGACTGTTTGGAGTTTTATTTTACCTCCTAAAGTCTTTTTCTTTTGAAAAGGTATTTTGCCATTCTTAAATCTGTAATATTAGATTGATTATCTTTAAACCAGCATCCAGATGGTTAGGAGCCGTATGTGGGCAAAACAGTACAAACATAACTAAACAGCTTCAGTTTTCACGTGCATAGATATTTACTGGTTTATTGCTTGTGAGTGTAAATTCTTTAAAAATAAACAGTGTGAACTGGTTAAAACATCCTTCGATCAAGTGTCAGATGAGTAAGATGGTATGAATTCTAAATACCATGACATTGCATACATCACCTAACTTCTGGCATCATTTTCACATGGTGAGTGGCGGGTCCCTTCTATCTTTAATATTTATAAATTTAGCTGAAAACCAAAATTTTACTCCCTGGTTACTCTCTTTAGCTTGTATATAGAATTTCACTAGCTTAATGTAGCCCAGAAAGCTCTATTCCCATTGGACAGATGAAAGGCTTAAATAAGAGTTCACAAATACTTGTGTTTTTATGACATATCTAAGAGCAACCTTTAGGTGATATTTGTTCAGGTTTGATAATATGGCAAATTGTATCACTTTGTAAGTATATTTTGTTATTCATATCACCTAATCGAGTGTGATTTACAAAGTGGTCACTTTACACGTAAATATCTATCAGTTTATTGACTATCATTGCTGATTTATGTAAAACAATTTCGGGGGAGACCATGAATCATCAAGCTGTGTCACTGATCTTTGGAAATGGCAGGGAGCTTATCACTCAGAATGAAGTGGCTTGCTGAGTTCACGGGAGAAACAAACCGGGCATCCAATTTTGTTTGGGCTGCTCCCAGGAGAACTGGTGTTATAAAGTGATGTAGGATAAGCAGTTCCCTGAAATGCAATGTTCCGGTTTCAGAGATTGAAGCTCCTTTACTAAAATGATAATGGCAAGTGCTCATTCATTATTTCAACAAGAATTAAGAATTTATCTATGAGATATTTATGTAATGGAGAGATACAGTTTCTGTATCTCTACTGGGATACGTAAACTATACAGATAGTGCCATTAAAAGACAGAAAATAATAAGGACCAAGGAAGAGATGTTCAGAAAAAGAAAAGATGGTTTCAGTTTGTAGAGGATCTGAAAAGGTTTTATGAAGGATTCGTGAAAGTGGCATTTGAGTTGGATGCAATGCCATTTACGGTCTAAATATGAAAAGTTCGACTTCTAAAGAAAAGTTCAATTGGGTAAATTTCCACAAATGGAAATGTAAAATGCGATAATTCTCTGGTACATATGAGCCGAGAGTTCTTAAAAGAGGGAACAGTCCTACATTATTTACTACCATGTGTTGCAGGTTTAAAAATGTATGAATTGAAAAATTTTGATGGCTAAGATTTTTCACTGCTAAAGTGAATTGGTTTCCAGTGTGGATCCCACCAGACTGGGTGGTCACTTTACATTTTTCCTCCCCACAGTGTCGCCCTGGCAACTATTCCCTCTGATGGAAGATGCCATTAGAGCAGCATTTCCTAAAACATTTTCTGCAGCATATTAGTGCTTTAAGATGCTCTGGAAAAAGAAAAATATCCTTAAGACAAATAACTCTGGGCAATAATAAAGATGATATTCCTTCATAGACATTTATAATGCATATTTGTCTTCTTAAAGGCTCTGAAAAGTCTCTCAGAAAAGAAACCTGTTTAATTTTGGTAAACCTGGTGTTTCCAATCCAATTTTATTAAAAGGCAAGTTTTTAAATTTTAAAATATTTTGAGGTAAAATTTGCATGCAGTATAATACACAGACTATAAACATATAATTTAATAAAGTTTTGATAAATGTATACATTTGTGTAATCACCACCCAAATCAAGATGTAGAATGTTCCTATTCCTATTACCACCCCAAATTCCTTTTTACCTTGTTCCATTGAAAACTACTGTTCTGATTTATGTCATTACAGATTTCTTGCCTGTTCTTACATTTTGTATAAATGGAATCATACAACACGAAATCTTTTGTTTCTGCCCAATTTTGATCAACATGTGATTTGGAGATTCATCCATATTGATATATCTATACATCATTCATTTTTATTGCTAGAGAAGTATTCCATTGAATGGATATATCATATTTGGTTATTCATTCTCCTATTGATAAACATTTGCATTGTCTTCAGTTTGGGATATTATGACTACAGTAGTTTTGAATATTATTGTGGAGTTCTTTTTTCGTGTGTGTGGACTTAAGTTTTCATTGATCTTAGACAAATGCCTTTCAGAGAAGTTGATAGGAATATGTCCAGTTTTACATTTTCTCTAGAAATGTATGAAAGACCTAGTTGTTTCACACCTAACTTATATCTGGTGGTGTCAGAGGGTTCAATTTTATCCATTCAATTGAGTGTAAAATGATGTATTGTTGTGAGTTTCATTTTTATTTATTCGAAGGTTAATGATTTTGAGCAGCTTCTCATGTGCATACTGGGCATTTGCATATATTCTTTTTTGAAGTGTGTTCTAAGTTTTGAATTGAATTATTTGTCTTTTTAATGATTTGTAGGAGTTGATTATATATATTGCATACATATATATATATATATATATATATATATATATATATATATATATATATATATATGTGTATTCAGCTAGTCTGTGGTCCATTCTAAAAAATTTTGGGTTCCCCAACATCACAAATATATTTTTGATCTTTTCTTCTGATACTTCCCTCATATTTTCTTCTAGAAGCTTTTTACTTCTAGCTCTCATGTGTAGGTCTATAATTCATCTCAAATTAATTTTTGTGTATAGTTTTAGGTAGAGATTAAGATTTATCTTTTCCTATACTTATATTTGTTTCACATCACTTGTTCAATTTCCTTTTCCTATTGAAGTACATTGGATCCTTCAGCAAAAATAATTTGACAGTAGTTTATACATGGGTCTTTTTCTAAGTTATCGATTCTACTCCACCTCTCTATTTGATTATCATTATGCTAATGCCACTAACTTGATAACTGTAGTTGTATGGCAAATCTCGTATAAAACAATGTGAATTTTCCAGATATTTTTATCTTTTTCAATATATAATTTTTGCTATTCTAGTATATTTTTGTTTCTCCACATGTTTTAGAATCAATTTGTCAATTTTAATTTTTAAAAAATTTGTTGTGAAGATTTGAATTGTCTTGGGACTACAGAGCAATTTGGAAAAATCGATATCTCATCAGTATTGAGTATTCCAATCCATGAATACAGTATAACTCTCCATTTTTTTTTTAGGTAGTTTAGTTTTCTCTCATCATTGTTTTAGAGGTTTTAGTATAGAGCTATGGCATATTTTTGCTAAATTTCACTCTAAATATTTCATGATTTTTTCATGTTATTTTTAAATGAGACTTTAAAATTTTTATTTTCAGTATATAGGAATACAATTAATTTTTGTATACTGACCTTGTTTCCAGAAGCTTTACTTATTATTAATTTTTGTAGTTGGTTTGTAGCTTTCTTAGTATATTCTATCCATGCTATCTTGTCAAATTTGAATATAGGTTATTCATTTTCCATCCTAATTTCTTGGTCTTCATTATATTCCTCTCCCCATTAAAGCTATTCAATATATTTAAAGTAATTTGTGCTAAATCAGCAACTGAGTAACCTCAGGGTGTGTTTTTGTGGATTTTTCTCATGATTATGCATCTCAGTTTTTGGGTTTTCACATGTCTAGTTACTTTAATGGTCACTGTGGATGTTATCTTATAGAGACACTATATTCTGCTTTGGTCCTCTGAATAATGTTGATTTTTATACTAGTAGCCTGATCATCGTGAACTTGTGGTATCTTGATTTTACTCTCTTATGGGGTATCTATTTTGTTTTGTTTTGTTCTGGACCACAGTGTTTACTCCTGAGGCATAACCCTTCTGGAGTTTCTATGGAAGACTCTGGAGTTTGAATGCCAAGTCTCTTGAACTGGCTGGGATTCAATTCTGTCTCCCTGATGATAGAGAGCAACCAAATTATTTCTTAAGCCTTTTAAAGCTTTCAACCGTTGCTTTCTTCTGAGCTTCTTATAGTGTCTCTCACACAGGTCCATTACTAGGCATCAGCCAAGAATTAGAAAAAAGTTTATATATAGATTTTGTGGCTCCCCACTCTGTGGGATTCTCCTTTCCAAGATTTCCCTCCTCATTTTTCAGTCTCTCTAACAGTCCTGAGTTTTATTTGCTCACACTTCCATTCAGAAAGACTGCATCTTTCTGTTTGAGTTTCAGAATCCTTGATGGACAGCGCCCTCAGAGGAGTAGATGTATGAACATGGATCTGACCCTGTGTGGTCCCAGGCTTTCAAGGGTAGAATCCATTTCAGTTTTTGCCTGCTCTTGATCATTCTCCAGAACCTTTAAATTATTGTTGTTGTGTGATAAAAATAATTTGTTCAGAGTTTATAGTTGTTAGCTGCAAAAGGGTCAGTAAAATACATTGCTATTACTGGAGCCAGAATTTCCAGTGGATCATTTTTTTAAAAAAGGTAACAACTATTCTATCATGTCCCATGAGATCAGTGTTTCATGTTGCATAGTTTTTGCCATTTCAGGACATGTGTAAAAATTCAGCCTGTCCCCTATTTATGGGGTCAATGATAACTAGATTTGTTTTATTCCTATAACACTTATTGGGCCCCTATGTTATAGATGGCAATGTTTTAGGCATTTGTGGAAGCAAAGAAAAAAAAAATTTTGTAAGGCCCCATCACAGACTTCAAGGACCTGCAATCATTCATTCACTTAACTAATATTTATTTAATGCCAATTATACTGAGAAAAACCAGAAATGATTTCTTCTCTACAAACTGGATAAAGTCCAAAAAGCAAATCAGAAATTAAAGAACCACATGATCATGAAACAATAAATATGAAAATTTCTGTACAATATAGTAAAAGGCACTCATTATGAATGTGTAAGATTGAAAATGCTACTTTAGAGTGAGAACTACAGAAGATTTTGTTGAGAAAAGATATTCGAAGTGAGACAATAAATTTATATGAGAGAGAACAGTATATGCAAATTCCTGGAAGGACCAGGGAGTAAATGAACTTTGAGAAATATTTATGAGATAAAATAGATACTCCTTAGTGATGGGTCGAAGGTCAAGACTATATGAGGGAAAGGGAAAAGTCATGGATGATGTTTAGGGTTTGGAGTTTCCAAGGTGTCATTTGTGGAATCATTTACTGTGGTGTGAAATATGGGAGGAGGACGTAGGTAAAGGCATTGGTTTGGTTTCGACATGATGAATTTGAGGTGCCCTGATGACACCAACTGAAGACATTAAGTAGGAAATAGGATGTACAGTTTTGCAGCTAGAAGTGAGGGCTTCAGCCATTCTCTCCCCCTATTCTTTGACTACTCAGCAAGTTGGTGACCTCACAGCACTAAAACTTTCTATTATGATACTCCTGTCCAACAAATTCAATCAAGTAATATTTATTGAGTACTGCGTATATTCCAGGCCTATCGTAGTTGTTGAAGCTACGGCTTTGGATACAACATACAAAGTTATTGCTCCAGAACTCAGATTCCAGTTGAGGCAAAAAATATATATATAAACAATGACTGAATAATAAAATTTCAGATAATTAGTGCTTTGAGGAAAGTTAAATTACAGCAGAAGCCTATTCGGTTGGAAGGATGCAAAACTCTGTAAGCATGGCTATACAAGGCTGTTCTGAGGAGGGGCATTTTGTCAATGACCTAAATAAGAGAAAAGAGTCACATGAAGATTTTTGAGCAAGAAAGTTCCAGAAAGAGGAAATGTCTGGAGAAAGATCCTGAGGTAAGAAGGCACTAATATTATCTCATGTGGCTGGATTTTAGTGGATAAGGGTAAGAATGCTAGGAACGTGTCAATTTTTGAGCAATTTATTGAGATTGTTGTAAATTCTAGAAAATGAAGCATCTATGACTCTCTCATTCCGAGTCATCCACATGTGCTCATTTGCTTGAGGAGAGAGGAGACAGGATTGGTGACTGAGCATGGTGTGCTGCTTTACAGAGCACAGAGATATGCTGAGGTTTGTGAGAGCATCGACAGTTTCAGCAGAAATACTCAAAGTCTGTCAGCAGTCTGAGAGCTGTGTGGAACAAAAGATGATAAAATAAGTTATAATGGAATATTTTTTTGTCCTCTTATGTTACTTGATGTGATTTAAAGGAGGAATCCTCCTGCCAGGAGCTGTCAAATCCTCTCAACAATGCTTAGTGACAATTGCTGTTTCTTTCTAGATTGTCACTTAGTTAATTTGGGAATGTGGGGGATTTGACAAATCATGTTTCCCAACTAAGTAATCCTCCAAATTCTTATTTTCTTCTCCCTCCACTCATATTTTTCAAGTGTCAGAACTTGCTTGGGAAACTATTGGACTTATTTGGAAGGCATAAATGTGCATACAAATCGGAGTTACAGACACGAATATAGAGCTATTAGTGTCTTATGGGATCTATTCAGGTTATTTATGCCCAGGTTACTCCTTGGAAACAAGAATAAACTCTGAGGGAATCTGTGGTTGGGGAACATGGCAAAAACCCAATCTAATAATTGTGAAACATATGTCCTCCCATAGTTTTCATAAAAATCCTTTTCTCTCTTTCCTGTGTTCAACATATCCACTTCAGTTAATTTAGGTAAAGTCTGCACAGGTAAATTGAAGTACAGAGGTGAGATAAATCATACAGATATTTTAGAAATAGAAAGCGGCTACTAAGGGAGAAAAAGAACCCATTTTGGCCTGAATATTTAGAAAACCTTTTCAAATACCACAGATATACATCAGAGAATGACTTACTCATTTTCTACTTTGTCAAGATAATTTTTTTTTTGTCTTAAGTATTTTGGAGACTTAGAACACCCAGTCAAATCACGTAGGCCCAGTAGATTTCCATGCATCCCAGAAAATCAACCCTAAAAGGATTCTAAAAGATCAGCCTGTCTTATAGTCTTATTTAGGCCCAAATGCTGAAAATTCTGATCAAGGCCATTCCGTCAGTGACAGAGGGAGGCCTAGTATTTCTAGCCTAGTGTTTTGTCCTCTATCTCAGAAGAGAATAACTCCATCTAAACATTTGTGTCCAGTCCCATTTGTCTTCGGTTATTTGGATAAAGCATGCTGCTGCACACTGAGCCCAGCACCGATGACACTCCTTATGACAAGTGCTTAGGTCCAAATTGGGTTAAATTGGCTTAAACATCCCCTTCAGAGATTCTTCTTTAAATACCCACATGTGAATCTATGGACAGTTGGCTCTATGTGTAAGTCACCATTAAGTGTAAAAGTCTCAGCTCAGTTTTCTATAGAAAGATAGCAAGAGTTGGTCAATAGCAATTCTTTCAGACTCCTTTGTGTAGTCCAGTATTTTGTGGTTCATTTTCTAGATTTATTTACCACTGACGGGTCCTAGATTAATATTCCCTTTTTAGCAGTTTCCAGAAATGCTTTTGTATAGGACTTCAGTCAAGTGGTAGGGCATATGGAGAATCCAGGAACGTGGAGAGCTTTAGTCACATAGCAATCGATATATGTAAGATATATAATCTGTTGAAATCTAAGTGTTGTCTGTATATATTATAAAATTTCAATTTTAGGCAAAAACATACATTTGTTTTCCAGGAACTGTTCATTACCCCTTATCTGTTGTCTTCCTATTATAGTGTTACCAGACTCAAGGGGTTCGCCACTTAGGATATTCTATTCAAGAAGGTGGTGTGGTTGTGTGAGGTAGTTTTATTTACTTGCAGCAAGTAAAGGAGACAGGGGATTTACATCTAAAGCTCTGTCTTCAGGAACAGAGGCTGAACCATTGCTTATATACACTATTTGGTTAATTACACGTTGATTTCTTTTTTGCAATTGGCTACACTTATGAGGTTGAGTTTCTGTCATGCTGATCCTGTTTACGACTACATCTGCAAAATACTGTGCTATATTTTAATATTTAGTAAGAATAGCATTTAGTAAGAACTGCCCAGACTTTTGTCCTATCTAACAGTAGTAGCCTGCTCATCTAAACTACTATTTACTTCTTTCACTTCATTCATTGGCACCCAACAAGTATTTACTGAGTACTGCTATACATTTGACTTTTAGAAGCTGAGGATCCAGCAGTAGAAAAAACAAATCCCCTTTCCTCAGGGAGCCTGAATTCTAATGGGGGAGCAGTAAAGAACTGCAGGAAAGTAAAGCAAGGAAATATAAAAGATTTAAAGGCAAAATAATTGGAAAAATATATAACTTATTTCAGTAAGTATCTTGGCATGGAGGAGTTGTTTAGAGCATGGCAAATTACCCATTTGCTAGAAATTGGAATCTAATAACTGTAACGTATCCCCCAGATGCAAAAAATCTAATTAAATCATCATTAGATTGCAGAAACTTAAAGTGACTGTGGAAAGAGAAAGCATTTCAATTTGGATATTGATAGAATACTTCTCTTTGCATTTATTTCAAGCCAAACAGTTTTCCTCCTAGTTTTGTTTATATTTGGTGTTTGTATCAAGCTCTTATTTTCTTCTGATAACCCATTAACTTAAAAGTAGCTCTTAGGAAGAAATAGTGACTTTTCCATTATTGAGTATCTATTTCAAAGTCATTTAATCTTTCTAGCAGAATTTGTTGTGTGAAGTTTTATGCAGCCAAGAATCATTTATTTTCAAATATAGCAGTAGCATACAATCAGCCAAACAAGATTGAGTTTTGTTTTTTTGTGTGTGTCTAAATAACATTCTACTGAAATTTTAAATGTTTCTAGTCTATGTTTCATTAGAATTTGAATAGGTATGTGCAGCTACTAGAAATGTTCTCTGATAGCGAAATATTATTTGGGAAACAGAACCCTGTAAACATAAACCCTCCTTTCAGAATACCAACTCATTCAAATGTCCTACCCAAGGCAAATAATACTTGGAAAGCGACATTGCTTAAATGAAAGAATATAATTCAGATTATGATGATAGTACTGTGTACTAAAGAACTAATTAATTTGGCACATATAGGTATAAAGATAACAGATACATTCTCTTACCATAATTATTAAGAATTTTCTCTTTGCTTTAGCGGTACTATTCAGAAAAGGTTGTAATAAATATTAAACGTTTGAGAGAAAATTTAAAATTATCTACGATATCATAAGCTCTGTCACAACACTTGCACAATTAGCCTAAATGAGACTCAGGAGTTTACCTATTTAATGTGTCATAACATTTATGAATTTGCCTATTTTACATGGCTAGTCCTTCAGTAGCTGTTATGAGATCGTCTTTGATTTTGCTTACTGTAGAATATAGAGAAGCTGTCAAAGTAAGCCTGTAACAAGTCAAAAACCGGAAGCAACCGTTTCCCTAATTTTGATGCTTTTTTATGTTATTCAGTTGCCAGAACTTTGGTACATTTCATGGGTATTGACAGTGATATCAGTTAGCCAAGTAATATGTTCACTATTGTTTCTCATGGTGGTGATATGTGGGTGCTGAACAAGCCACATTCTTTTCTTTGGTCCTTCTCATGGCCATCATGGGGCTACAATCAGGAACGCAGGCCTGTTTATTTGAAAAGCCAATTGATCTCAGGAACGCAGGCCTGTTTAATTGATCTCTGTGGTGGAGGAAAGAAAACCAGACCCAAATCTTCGAATGTTTCAAGTGTAAGGTCTAAAGATCTAAATTAAGAGGGGCCAGGAAGGGCAACTCATGATGTGGTGTTGAAACAGATGCAAGTAAATCCATCATTTTTTTGTCTACTTTCTGTGGATGCTGATTTCTTGCCATCAAGCACTGTCCATGTATCTTACATCTGTTCTTTCACAGTAGCCAAAATAGCACATAAATGAGGGAACCTCTCAAAGATTTTTTTGTCCAGGATTTATTACTGATATATCATGGGAATAAGCATGATTATGTCTATTTTCATGGTTTTTCTGGTGCCACAACAGTACTTAGTAAGCCTAAATTTATCATATGACTCATTTTTCTCCTTTAGTCCTAGATCCTTGATCTACAACAGTCAGATTTTCCCATTTCCCTCAGTGAAATATACTCTATTAAGCATTTATCCAACCACTTAGAAAATATTTATTCAATGCATATTACATACCAGGCTCTGGGTTATGCTTTGAGGACATGAAAATGAGGAACCAAAAACTAGCTTTCAGGGAATCAGGACAAACAGCCAAGACAGTGAATCCTGGCAGCAAGGTGAGGTTGTGACAGAGGTATGAATGTGGCTCCGTGGAAATACAGAGCAGCACACACTTAACTCTGCCTGAAGATCTCAGAGAAGACTTTCCACTACGTGAGCTGAATACTGAAGTAGGTATCAGGACCCTGACAATCAGTTCACCCCATTTCTCCCTTCCCAAACTCCCATTTTTCATAGGAAAGCCTTCAAATACTCACCATTTCAACACATTGACTTGACTAGGAGGTAATTCCCAGCTTGGCTTTTCTTACTTTTTCATTAAACATATATTTATCAGGCACCTGAGTTACGCACAGCACTATACTAGGCATTGAGAACAGTACTGAATGAGACAAAAATGGACCCACTCTTGTGGAATGTATATTCTAGTGAGGAAGCCAGTCATAAGAAGACCATAACCCAAGTACTTGTTTAATCATGACTGTGTTGAGTGCTATGCAAAAGAGTTATACAGCGCTCTGGACCTGTGTAACAGGGGACATGTCATGATCTCAGATCGAAGAAGTTCCTTGAGAAGCTAAACTTTCAACTTAGCAGCATGATTTGAAAATTTTTAGACAAAAAGTGGTGAGGGAGAGCAGTTGCCTCCTGAAACTATGCCTTTTGAAACACTGATTATTTAAAGCTGGTTATTAGATGGCAAATAAGCCCTAACTGCCCTATCTGTCCTTGGGTCCCATATTCTTATGGAATCCCCATATGTACATATGTCATAAATTTGGACATTTTTCTCCTGTTAATAGGTCTCATACTAGTTTATATATGTATGTGTGTATGTGTGTGTGTGTGTGTGTGTGTATACATATGTGTATATATATACACATATATATATATATATAAATTTATTTTATTTAGTTTCAAGTATATAGTACATTGGTTGGACATTTATATAGTTTATAAACCACCCTCCTAATTGCTCCTTCTCTCCTCTAGTTTTCTCATGCTAGTTTGATTATGAGCCCAGCCAGAAAAAAATTATAAAAGGTGGGAGGAAAAATAATTCTTTACACTCTCGCAGCAGGGAGGACGATGAGTGGAGAAGTTGCTTTCCTGGAAGGAGGGTGGCTTGAGTGAAGGCTCCAGGAGCAGAATGAAGGGCAGCCCGTGAAAGCCGGAGCTCCGAGGTTAGGTGTGGTTCAGGAAGGACGCCAAGCAGGGCCAGAGTGGGAGGAGCCCGGTGGGCCATCTTAATGGTATTGGACAAAGGAAAGAAGCCAATGATTTTGAGGGTTGGGTGGGGGATGGGAAACACAGGATGAGGTCCCCAGTCAGCTTTTAAAAAATAGCCCTCTGACTGTTGTGTGAAGATTTGGTCAAAGAAAAATTCCTCTGGGGACTTTAACACACCAGTCTGTGTTTCTTAAGAAATCTGAATATAAGATTAAATGGACGTATTCTTCCTGAATATATCCAATATCTCAATAGAGATGAGAGCTACGTCCCCTGCATCTAGCTCTTGCCAGCTGTTCTAAGGGACTCAACAGTCATCAGGAGACACCACTGAGTCAGGTGTCTTTGGGAAGCACCCTGGAAATCATGTTACTGTATTTGCTCATTGTTTTTACACTGCCACTTGTTTTTCAGCCTTGCTATTATCTGCTTTCATTTAGAAAGCACTCAGAACTGCTTTTATAACAGAATCAACCAGAGTACCTCTGTTTCTGCTTTTCTCTCTAAGCAATTGCAAATGTATTCTTTCCACTGTACATTCAGTCTCCGACAGCGGAGACATTTTTTGGACAATAGATGCATGATTGGGCACTATGTGACTGAAGGTAGTCATTTTTCCTTGCTGCCCAGTGCTGCTTTCACTCCGGCTGGTTTTCACTGACAAATGCTACTCTCAACTTTAGCTAAGGTGTATTTGAAGATGCAAGTTTATCACATAGGCTCTAATTATGGGAGAGGACTTACTTAAACAATTAGTCAGTCTCAACTTGATTACTGGACCAGGCTAATTGGTGTTCCTGATTCTAGCTTCCACCTCCTCTGAGGCATCGTACAGAATAGGTTAGACCAGCCATGGACAAAATCGTGCGGTCAAATGAATCGATGGAAGAACCATTTCTGTATCTTACTCCTCCCTTTCATTTCTTACTCCCTACCAGGCACAAACTCCCTATAGGTGACCCACTAAGGATGCCAGAAGGATCTTTGATCCCAGACATCATGGATCATGGAATGCTACCTTCCTTCTTTTTCCCCTCAAAAAACTTACTCATCCTGTGTCTCATTCTCTCAATCTCTACATCTTAGCATGATAAAACAGTAGTCTAAGGTACTAAGGGTTGATTATAATTTACAATGCCACGTTCTCATTTGGTTTTTAACATCAACTTGTAGAGCTTTAACAAAGCTTTGAGTACTATGGTGACTTCAGCCACTGTGGCAGTAACGTAAGGGAGATGACTTGGAACAGAAGACTTTTCCCCAGTGTCTCTCATATAAAAGCACCATGGAACATTTGGATAGGATTTTAAAGTTTACAAAGTATTTTTATACCAGTATTCAATCCTTCTAACAATGCTGTAGGTAGGTAAATGGGAGGACTGAAGTAAGAATATCTATTTGTTTCCTTCCACAGGGCGTAACAATAAAATACAGATATAACCATATCTTGATAGAATTTAGATTACCTTGAGTACTGTGCAATAAGAATATCATATTTCTTTAGTTTCATGCCATCTTTGAACACAAAAATATACACGGGACAAAGTTAGTATAATCACATTATAAAGAGAAATCAAGAGCTAGAAAGAGATGTGGGGATATGCTGATTCAGAGGATAAGGATTACTATGATGATTAAGTATAAAATCGGATTATTAGCTTCC
Source organism: Pteropus medius (assembly GCF_902729225.1). Taxonomy (NCBI): domain Eukaryota; kingdom Metazoa; phylum Chordata; class Mammalia; order Chiroptera; family Pteropodidae; genus Pteropus; species Pteropus medius. The sequence goes on along the minus strand of NW_024349802.1, from coordinate 14,517,135 downwards.
TGGAAGCCAAGTCAAAAAGGGAAATGTGATGGATCTCTTGGTCTTATATTAAAGAAGAATAGTTGTTGTAAAGGGGTGTCAATGGTTTTTACTTTCTTGGTGCAAAATTTTGAAAGGTCTTTCTCACACATTTCATAGAATGGGTACTGGATGATGAAATGGGCGGTTGCCTCAGTAGCTGTTATTTTATAAACAAAATGTAACTGGAGGCTAGGTCTCTTCATTTTAGTTTCCAGCTCAGGACACTTTAAGGGTTGGTTAGTTGTGCAGTATGTCACCTGGCTGGATCTTAGTCCACCCTCCTTCTTACATCTTAGGAGAGGTCTCACCTGTAATTCTGAGCTATTCATACTGGTTCCTACCCACTATTCATGCTGACTGTACTTTCTCATTGCTCTGTTGTCTGCTCTCACTCTACTCATTGCCTTAGAGATGCCAGGACTGGCCGCCACCTGCCATTTTCTGCAGGTTATTCACATGGCAGTGCTGACCTATCCTTGAATCCAAAGTATCCTCCGGGGGCTATTTTCTGTCACACTGTCCTCTTTCTTTCCATCCTAGTCAGTACTTCCCTGTTGTACAGTTTGCTTTTGGGAGCGAAGTGTGGCCTGGTGATATAGTTCTTTCAGCTTTACTGGTGCCCCCAACACCTCTAGAAGTCCCTGCCATCAGCTGTCTTTGCATGTCTGATTTCTTTCTTTCTTAGAGCCATTCTCACAGGAGTTCTATTTGTTACAAGAATGTGGCTTGTTCTAGCTCCTTCCTCAGTCAATACAATATGTCTGTGAGATTGAACCTCACTGATCATGCTTCAGATCTATTCCCATGAGGCTCTTTTGGACCAAGAGGACATGGCTTGCTAGTAGAGTGTTATATAACATGACATAATCAGCATACCTGAGCCTCAGCTCCACCCCAGCTGGGATCTCATTGCAAAGCCAAGCAGAAAATGGATTTTAAAATTCTATTTCTCTGATAACAGTCTGTTAAAAGCAATTCAGCAAGGAGTGTTCTATGGGGCTAATGAGGTACAAATACATCACCTTCTAGCTTTTTAATCTGATCCAAAGAATGGCTTTTCAGTAGTTAGAGGAGTGAATGGATAGCTCTGAAACCATGCTTACTTTTGTGAGACTGGGAAAACGGATTCTACATCTTTTTTCTACCATGTGGTCATAATTGATATGAAAACCATGGAAGAACAAAGGAAACTTTTTTACTTTCTTGTTGAAATTCCTAGTGGTCATTTGTTGAGAAATTCTACAGAGTGTTTTTCTTAATCGACGATTGCATTTCCTGCAGCCTCGATTGAATGTGGTATGTCCGAGAAAGGGGGAGATTAATGGAGGATGGTCATGGTTCATTCTTAGTGGGCAGCTGTGATGGATTGAATGCCACTGGCTGCACTGAACTAGGTTTTATGGCAAAGTCTGTTTCTGACAATACACTATCCAGAGTATTGATTATGCTAATCTCTAGTTGTAAATTCATGTCTGGTGTGAAGACTTGCAGTAAGGCCCATTTGTCAAGCACAGGCTAAATCAAAGATTATAATTGGCATTAATGAGTCCTCTGTAAGAGAACAGGATTGGAATGCCAGTTAAAGACTGGTCCAGGTCAGTGCGTCCATCCGTCATCACCATCTGGAAAGGAAGCCGACAGCTGTGCAGGGAAATAGGGGAGTTGCTGCTGGGTGCGTCCCTTCCTGATGGGCGAGTATCCTCAGTCCTCATTATGAATTATGCATGGACCGAGGCGATGACCTTTTTGGCAAGGCTCAGCACTATCTTCCCTTAATTTCCTCTTGTGGGAAATCCATTCAAAAGGTAACTTTAAAACTTACAAAGAAGAAGCAGAGGGCCAGTTTAAACTTAATTCCAGAACCTTGGATTTGTCAATCACAATTTTGCAGATATTTTGCATGCATACTTGGAAAGCAAAATCAAGATCTCTCTCTAATTCTTCATCCAAGGATCAATGATCAATGTCAAAAGCATCGAAGAGGCCATTCTCCCTCTTGTGAGATTTCATCTTTTGGGTACCATCTGTGCTTTAGTTTCATTACATTAAAGAGGTGACATCTCTTTTATTTTATGGCTTTCATCTTCTCTTCTTTTGGTCACGCGCTCATCCGTGAGGCTCGAGTTAAAGTGAATTAGCAGTCATTTCTGCCTGGGAGAAGACTCAGTCCCACCTTTCTCTGGCTCCCTTGTTCTTGTTTTACACCATTAGTGAGAAAGAAGACAGTTGAGCCTTCTCTGTCTCTGTAAGAAGTATCTTTCCCGTGCCTTGTCCCACCTTCTAGAAAGGCCAGTAGGAGCCAGACCGAGGCCTAGGAAAAGAAACCTTAGGCCACTCAAGTTGTCACATAAGGCATCCTCCCAACTTCATGCAATCTAGTATACTGCACAAGGGTAAGGGGCCAAAACCCAAGTCTGTGGTAAAGTTTTAGTTTGCCTGGCCTTACTCTGTGCACGTTTTTCCATTGCGAACACCTCCTATTTTGTTATCTTTTAATCTTTATATCCCTTACATCTTGGAATCTCACCAGCACATAAAGTTTTATTAAGATTATTGGCCACAGTCTAAGAACCTGGCAAATAGTCTCTGATTTCTTAATCTTCCCTACAGTATACTTCCTTGGCTTTACACTTCCGAGGGATTATTACTTTTCACACTTAACGTAATTCACTCTCCTTTCAGAAATGATTTCTTTGCAAAATACGTAGTTCATAAAACCAAAGGAGATTGTCTCATTCTTAAATCCCACAACATTTCTTCTCCATTTTTGAATGTTTGTGGTTCTTATTATGTCATTGTAAGGATGCATAGAATATTAGAAATCCGAATCTTCAAATATACTGTACTTCATTGGCTGACAGGAGTAATATCGTCCAGAAAGGACATTCAATCATACATTCTTCATCCCATAATTATTAAATGTTTCCCATATGTTCCCCTAACAGTGTGCTAAGAGCAGATGATGCGGTGGTAACAAAGAAAGACAAGGTCCCAAAACTCGAGTGTACATCGCGAGCCAATGTTAAATTACATTGCATGCTAAGAAAGGACAGTGAAATGGGCACAGTACCTGATCTCTAAAGAATCTCAGAGAGTAAACGATTGTATACTAAATTTATAAATAAGTTAAGAATGTGCATTAGGGCACCTATACCCTCAAATTTTAATTGCTTTCTTGACTCACAGCCAAGATTGCAAAAGCCAGCTCCTCACAGTCAAGCCAGTGTGTGCAGAACTCTAAGTTATCTCTGCACACAAAAAATGTAGCTGTTTGAAGTTTTAATTAGAATATCTGGCATAGAGTATGTACATGATGTATTTTCAGTGCTACTCATAGTATTTATAGTGCTAATAATAATTGCTACATTTACATGTTAACTATATAACAGTGTGCTAGACAAGGTACATGCCACCTCATGTAACTTTCATAACAATTCTATAAGACCGATGTCACTATCCAGACGTCACAGATGAGGTTCTAAGAGGTTAGATAATTTATTTTCAGTAACACCGTTAGTAAATGGCAGAATTTGGATTTAAATCAATGACCATCAGACTCCAAAGACTGTGTTCTTTCTGCTGGATTTCTTTTTCTCCACATCTTGACAACCATCATCTTGGTGGGCCCTTCGAGCATGGGTGTGAGCGTATGCATGGCCTGATACTTCTGACTTCCCAGAGTAAGCTGTAAATTTCTAAGGTCCTTTTAGTGTTCTTAACTTATCTGACACGTTAAGAAAACTTTAGTTACTAAGAAACAATATCATGAGCAGGATCACCTTATTATGAAAGGAAATAAAATATAGCTCTTTCCCTTAATCTCTGCATACATATGCATACACATGGAGATATAAAATTGTTAAAAATACCTGTGAATACACTATTAACATTTAATATTTCTGTAGCTTAATCATATACGAGCTTGCTGCAATGTGTCAGAAGGTTGGCTTAAAATCCATTTTATCAATGTAGTTAATCCCATGGCACTTTCCCCGCTGTTTTTTAAAAAAGTCTCCTGCTTATAGGGAGTTTTATTTAAAAAAAAAAAAAATTTATAGATTATTTTTTCTCTTTAGAGGAAAATATCATTATATTTTATTGCCATAATATACAACACAAAATCCCAACTAAGTGGCCCCTCTTACAATAAGTCACCAATTATTATAAATCATGAATATTAAACACTATCTTTAATGAAAAGGCTCATTACATACTAGTTAGTGGTTCTAGCCACTTAACCAATTTTCACTCCATCATCAATTCTGTTTAGTCTTTAATAGCATCAGTTGAGATACACTTCATTGTTAGCATCAAATAAAAGGAGAGCTTATTCAATCATTTGAGCAGCTCAAATGAACAATGTAGACGTTGTGCGATAATTTAATTTGCCTAGTTGATTAGGTCTCACTAATCTCCTCCTCTCACTAAAGTGACATAATGAAAAAGGTTGAGAATGACTCATGATTTCATTAAGGATTATATAGATCCACCTAGTCATTCCTCTCTCTGGCATACTGTGGGTCAAGGTTATTTAGGAAACCTAATACGATTCCATGAAAAAGTCCCTGTGCTTCCTTTATTCATTCAATAAATATTTATTGATTATCAGCAAAACCAAATAGACTTTCATGTAGACTGCAGCCTAATGAGAGAGGTGAGCATAATTCAAATAATTATAACAATGGATATACATTTACAAGCTAAGTGCTATGAATAAAGGGATAGTTCTAAGAGAATGTATAATGAGGACATCTGGCCTTTGAGATGCTGCAAACTGGGAGACAGGCGCTGGGAAAGTGACATTTGAGTCACAGAGAATGAGTGGGTGTTAACTAAGCCTAGAAGAGGAGGGAAGAGCATTCTAGGAAAAGGAAGATCATGCATGAAGGAATCAAGACAGAAAGCAGCATGGTGAGTTTGAGGATCTCAAAGATCACTGTGGTCGAGTGCTGAGAATTCGGGCAAGCCTAGAATGCAGGTAGGAGCTAGACCCTACAGGGTCTTCTTGTCGATCTGAAAGCCTTTGATCTTTATCCTAAGAACCTGAGAAGCCACTGAAGGGTTTAAACAAGAGTCATAAATACTTTAGTGTTTTGAAAAGATCAATCTGGCTGCATCATGGAAAATGGATTAGCAGGGAGCCAGTCTGAACGCATTTAGATAATTAAGAATTTATTGCATTAATTTCGGTGAGAGATAATGGCAGTTTGGTATAGGGTGGTTCTGTTGGTGGTGGTTGTAATGCTATTGGAAATGAGAAAAATGGATGGATTTGAGAATTATATTCAGGAGACAAATGGATAAATTTGGTGCTCACTTGGATATCAGTCATATAGAAAATGGGTCTATCAAGGGTGACCCAAATCCTTTGCTTGCTCTCTGGGTGGGTCGTGATACTGTTCTCTTAGATTAGGAACACAGAAGAGAACTGGAATCAGAGGGGAATAGTATGATTTCACTCTCGGATCTACTGATTGGGTTTTAATGGGCTTATATATAATATGTTGGTGGTGGTGGGGATGATAAAATCTGATGAAAAAAACAGTCACATTCACTAATCCATTTATCATTATTGACAATGTTTTTATTTCTCCTGTTTGTCACATCTTACTTTTCTGATGTCTTTAACTGATCATGGATTCCTTACTGACAGGGAGGATATCAGCATAAATTACCTGTTTATGGCATCTTAACACCTTTTAAGAGTTTGTTCTTTGGAGGATATTTCTCCCTTCCTGCTGCCCAGGTTTTCTTTTCCTTTCTTTCTTTTTTTTTAGTTAAAAGTACACAGTGACTCTTACCCAAAACATAGAAGCATTTGGATCAAAGTAGTAAATTCTCTTTCCCTATTGGTTCTTCTAGGGGTAAATATATATTTAGAAAATGGTATCTTTTTTTTACAGACCTTATGTTTTAGAAGTTTCAGATTTTCAGAAACAATGAAGAGATAATACAGTCTCATATATCCTCAAAAGTGGTTTCCTCTATTTTAACATCTTACAATTTGTTGTGATGAGTTAACCAATATTTATACATTTTGTTATTATTAATTAAAGTTCATACTTTAATTTTATTGGGTTTTACCTAATGTCCTTCCCCCCCAACTAGGATCTCATCCAAATTATTATATTGCATTTAGTTGTCATGTCTTCTTAGGCTCCTCTTGGTGGTGATAGTTTCTCAACTTTCCTTGTTTTTGATAACCTTAACAGTTTTGAGAAGTACTGGTATATTGGTGGATGCTCCATATATTGAAACTTAATGTTTTCTCATGTTTTGAGTGAGATTGTGGGTTTTGGGAGGAAAAACACAGAGATAAAGTGCTGTTCTCATCATATTGTATCTAGAGTCCAAACTGCCGGCATGACTCACCACTGTTTATGTTCACTTTGATCCCCTCGCTAAGATAGTGTTTGTGAGGTTTCTCTACTGTAAAGTTACTTTTTCCTCCCTTTCCATACTTCACTTTTTAGAAGGAAGTTACTGTATGCAGAGCCCATACTTAAGAGTGAAGAGTTGTCTGGAATTCCTCTTATATTTATCTAGTTATATATTCAATCATTTATTTATATCATTGGACTCTTAGAAATTTGTTTTACGTTCAGGTGAAAATCCTGGACTGCTGTATTTATTTTGTTGCTTAAACTGTTCTAGCTTTGGCTATTAAAAGCTCTCGAAGCTGGCTCCCGTGTTCCTTTGACATAGCTCCTTTATTGGGGGTGTTTCTCCTTCTGCTTCTCCTTCTCCTTTTTCCACTTGCTTTGTTTTTGGCACTTTAAGATGCTCCAGACTCATCTTGTGTATTTCCTACCCCAGTCCTAGAATCAGCCATTTTCCAAGGAACTCTGGTTCATTTTATCTGAGAATAGTATTAGAAATTAAGATCCAGATGCTAGGTATGCTCATCGCTATTGGGTGTCATTTTTCTTAGGCCTTCTCAGCTGACAGAGCAAAGAAATATGTGTGTATATATTAACTTGTGTGTGTGTATAATTTCTTTATGTAATTTTCTATATCAATATTAAGCTAAATAAGGTTTCTTATTGATGTTTCTAATGCTAATCCATTACAACGTGGATCATTCTAGCTTCTCTCCTTGCTTACCTGTAAGTAATTCTCTTGTGATGGTCTTCATCCCTTCCTGGAATTTCCAGCCTCTTAAATAATTGTTTTCTAACTTACTTACATTAAGGTTCACTCTTAATGCTGTAAGTGTCTATGGGTTTTGACAACTGTATATTATTATATATCTACTATTACAATATTATATGGGATAATTTCACAGCCCTAAAAATCCCCTAAACAGCATATTTTCATTTCCTCAAAAGAAGGTGAAAGCTTCTAGTAAGAGGCAGGAGCCAGTGAACACTCACATAATTCACTACTCTGAAGCTCCACAAATGAGCACAGATAACTAAAATTAGAAAAAGAAAGCTTCATCAAGAGTAAAATAGCCATATAAACCCCTGTCACAAACCTAAAATGTTTTTGAACCATGATGAGGTGTGGTTTGTATTCAAAGAGGGACCCAGGTTGACAGCACCTGCCTTACATTTGAGCAAACAGCATTTTTCAGGAAAGGGCTTTGAAAGGCCATATAAATGTTGCATTCACGATGACGGCAGACATAGGTGAACGAGGGGACGAGCAGACAAGCTGTCCCCTTGAGGCTCTTTTCCTCACCACAAAGCTTTCAGAGAGGTGGGAATGAAAAGACCACACGGCTAGGCCATTTTTATCTTTTCCAACTCAGTTTCCTAAATTGGCGAGGCAGCCTGCCTGGCGAGGAGACAAATCTAGCTTTGTCACTCACTACCCGGTGACAGTAGCTGAGCGGAAATAAATAAGTACTGACTGACTGAGCAGGAGGTCCCTGAGATGTGATGTTTTATGCTCTGGCCCCATATCTACCCAGGAGGATCTGCTGCTCTGGAAAGAGAAGGCAAGGCTTTTCTTCCCCTGACAGGACCAGAAGTTTCCCTCCATACACACACAGGAGCTTTCATTCTGTGAAAACAGGTGGAGGGTGAAACGCTGTGACTGCATCCGCTCTGGATGATATGGGTAGGTTTCTTTATCCAGGGCAAGGAGCACTGAGGACCCATAGTCCAGGTATGCTCACAATCAATTTATTTGCTTTTCATTTCATCTCTCTCAGCCCTAAAACTGATGTTCTTTCCATCTGGCATTTAGAGATAAGAATAGTTTACACACAGGAAATGCAAGTTTAGAGAAATTATCAATGCTTTGAGACCAAAATCAGCTTCTCTCTCCACTGACAGACTAAAGCATATCACCTGCTCAGAAACAGAGAGTAGAGTGTTCTCTTGCAAAGGGCCAGATGGTTTTGTCAATAATTTACTCTGACAGTGTAGAAATAGCTGGGCTCTAGGAAAAGAGATCTAGGTTTCTGATGCTCATTTTGCTATTATAGCCTCTCTAAATCTTATTCTTAGCTGCTATTAGTTTTAAAGCCCCTAAAATGGAAAAGGCCTGTTAGACTATCTTTAGTCAATAATTCCTTTCCCATTCTGAAACAATTTAGTGCATTATCTCAGACCAAGAATAAGAGAAGGGGAGGGGTAACCATTTTTCTTAAATGACGTTGCTAATGCCACAGTCTAAGTTAGTGATCCTCGAACTGTCTCTTGAGAAGAAGCTATAAGATCTGTCAATCTTACACATATGAGCAACCAAATAAATATGAGATTAAGATCACCAAGTTCTCAGTGACTGTTTACATTTCAAATTAAGTTTGACTTCCTCTGGGTCTTTCATAGTCCTGAGTTTTTATCTTTAGCTCAAGAGGAATTACAAAGGTTAACACTGAAAAATTACCTCATAGAGTGTTAGTGCTGAAGGGCTTTTAATGTCTAGGTCATTCCCTTTGCTTTTCAGATAAGTAAACAGAAGTTCAGAGAGGTTAAGTAATTTGCCCTAGGTCACAGAGCTCTAAGAGGTATGAAGGAGACTGGAGAAGTGTGCTGTGGGCGTCTAGAGAAATGTTCTTTAACTTTATTAAGTCACTGTCTGCACAAGCCTAGGCACCAGCAGATTCCCAGTGATGCTGCAATTTGCCATTCGCTCATTTGTAGCAGAACCTCAGTTTTTATAACCGTAAGTTGGGATAAAAATGCCTGCCCTCGCAGCGTGCTTGTGATTCATGTCAGAAGTATGTGTGAAATGGCTGAGTAAGTGTGTATGCATGTGTGTGTGGGGGTGGTGATGGTGATCTTAATTTTGCAATTTCATCAATCCTAAAGCATTCATATATCACAAGTCAAAAGCTTTAACAACCTAGCATTCAGCAGTTATTTTCTGATGACGTTAATATGTTTTTTTTCTCAAAGCATTTCACTTTCAGAGATTGGAATCTGTTTACACGTAATGCTGAATGGGAAGGTTACTATTAGCTTGGAAGTAGGCAGTGCCAGTTAAAGAGAGTTTTCTTTCACTTGTATACTATAAGCTAAGGTGCTAAGAAAGGCTTGGTGTGGGAGCCATCTCGACTTTATTCTCAGCCCATTCAGTCTTCCTTCAGTATTCCTGGAGAGGGGAGGGGCTATGAGTTTGTGAGTTTCAAGGATCTCATTCTGCTTCTGGCTTATATTGGAATCTTTGATTTCAAGGCCTCAGGCGCCTCAAAAAATAAGTCGATGGTTATAAGAGTCTCTCAACTAGGAAATGGACAGACGAGAGTATGTCACCCCTCAGCTCCCTGAGCTCTAGGAGAGAAGCTTGTCTTATTCTCCTTTGTGTCTTCAGGGCCTAGCAAGAATATGATATTAATCAGTGAAATAAAAAGAATGACATATCTTTACAGCATACCTAAAAATGAATTCCGGCTGGATAATTAAAGATTTAAATGTAAAACCAAACCAGAACAGAAAAATGGTAGAAGAAAATATTGGTGAACAATAATTATCAATTTGAAGTAACACTGTAGGCAGAAACCACAGATGATGGTTGACACCTTTGATCAGGTAAAGTAAACAATTCTTGTTATGGAAAAACCCAATACAAAAAAACCTCTCTAAATTGGGAGTGAGATTTAGAACTTGTACAGCATACCTTAGTACTCATTATGTATAAATAATCCTTAAAAATCGGTAAGAAAGGATGACTATTTCAATAGGAAATGAGAAAAGGACACAGAGAGTCAATTCACTAAAGAAGAAATATAAGTGCTTAATAAATATGGAAACATGTTAAGCCTTACGCATAAACAAAATTGTGTGTCATAGAACAAGGTGTTATTTGTAGCTACTAAATTGGATTTTGATGGCATAATAATGTCCACCCAGCATCGACTGGGCTGCCACTCTCTCATACTACAGGAAGGGATGTGTATGGGTAAACTATTTTATATTGTGTACTCAGTATCTTAAAATCAACTTTGCCTTTTGATCCAGCTATTATAACTTTAGGAAGTATTTGGGAGAGTATGCGAAAATATATATGCAAGAATATCTACTAAAGCATAGTTTATAATGTAAAAAAATTAGAAATAGCCTAATTGTCCCCAAATAGGAAATTTGTTCAAAAGATCATGCCATATCAGAATTTGTTGGAATCTTAAAATTATGACTTATTAAAACGATATAATGGAATCTTATGCCACCATTAAGAATAGTGATATAGAAGTATAATTACTGATACAGAAATATATCTGTGATCTATTATGGCATGAAAAAAACCTTCTTTTATATTTATATTTATATTTATATTTATATTTATATTTATATTTATATTTATATTTATATGATGATTTATGAAATGAGGAAAATCACAAAGGTAATACACCAAATACACCAGAATATTGACGGTAGCTATCTCTGGATGGTGGGGTAACTAATGATTCTTTAATTATAAAAGAAATGAATTGCTTATAAATACCTTCTAACTTATTCCCCTAGACTGAATATATATAAAAATACATTTAACAAAGAAATAATAATGGTTAAAAATCAAAACAATAACAAGATTAGTCCATGGATATTACTAAAACCACACTGGATCTCTGATGGAATTACCTTTGCTTTTAAAAGGCCAAATGTTAGACTCAGAATCTAGGAAGCTTTGGCTTGGGTTCTCCGGAAGCTGAGTCTCAGACAAGGATCAAGTGCAAATTGTGAATTTGGGAAATATGAGTAGGGCAGTGAGGAAACGAGAGAGGGATGAAAAGAAAGCTAATAATGTTTCTAACATGAAGGAAGTTACAGTGGTGAGGAACTAGAGCATATTCTTCCTAAGAAATGAGGGGAAAGTTCAGAATTGTATACCTAAAAGGAAAGGGAGGTGGCATAGTTATCCACCAGCTGCTATCGATCCCTGGTTGAGAGCTCTTCCCGGGGCGCGTCAAGCCCCAGAATTTCTGGCCTTTTTTTCTCGCCAGGCAGAGATGCAGGTCCTGCAGTTAGAAGAGGCCTGGCATGTGTAGAAATAGTAAGGGGATCACGTTGGGGGGACAGCAACAGCCTCTGCTCCTTTGAGTTGTAAATTAGTCAATTAATAGGTGTCCTGAAAGGAAAGACATTTATTTGCATGATGTCATGTAGTTAATGGCTGAGCTGAGCTCAAACCTCAGGTCTTCCTTCCAGGACTTTTTTTATTGCTTGATGATGTTGGGGAGGCAAATTTCTCTCCTCTATCCTTCTAGATTCTTCTGGCTGGTTTAAGAATTAAATTGACATGAAACAGATTAACACATGAAGATCAAATTTAATTTTATATGTGCCGGGGCTCCATACGAATATGGGGCCCTACAGGCAGTCAGGCAATTGGGACTTACATGCCATTCTGAATGAAGGAGAAAGGGTAGGAGTCTGGGACATCAAAGGAAAGGAAGGTAGTTCACAGAGAGATGGAAAAATAAGGGTTTGTTTGCTATGCAGAGACAATGGGACACAAAGAGGATTTTGGTCTCCAAGCCCCGCCCAGTCCACCCTACCACTAACCCATTTCTGGTGATAGTGTTCTTCCTGGATTAGGCCTTTTATCTAAATTCTTTTAGGCAGTTAAGAGAGGGTAGGTAAAGGCTCTTCCTGAGCCTTTTGGGCCTCAATTATCTTCAAGTCAACATAATGTGCATGTCAGGGTGACACGTTCTGGTGAGACTCATTCTGAACCCCTACAGTGACCAGGCCCATCTCTGTCATGGTCTTCTACGCATGACAGTTACTCAAGGTCTCTCCATTAAAGATAGGATGCAGGATGCTTGTGGTCTTATTCCTTCTGCCAACCACCTTTGCACCTGAGAATAAGGCTCCAGGGCCGTGATTTTTGAATAGATTTAAGCCATAAAACCTTTATTTCTAATGAGTTTATGAGGATGAACAAGACTTAAAAACAAAGGGCTATGGAGCTGCTTATGGAGCAGCTTAGATTGAAGGAGATTACATAAGAACCCTTGGAGGGTTTTAGAGGTATATCATTTGAAAACACCTATCTCCCCTGTATCCTGGCTAGAGAAAAAGGGAATAATTATTCCAAGGAGTCTCGGGCCAGCAGTAGTTTTACAGAAGAAATTCATGAAGGAGAAGAAATAACTATAAAATCTATGTGATGCCAAATGTAGAGCGACAGATTTTCTTTGGAAAAACCACCACTTCTTTGATTTTTCTGTTAATTGCACTTCTGTCAGATATTCAACTAGAATGACTGGGCCTGGACTTTCCCCCAAACTCATTTTGTTTTAGAGGATTAAAGGGTGGTAACAGTTTTGAAAACGATCATCCTAACCTCAGATGTATTGTTACTTCAAAAGTCAGTGTACATATGATTTCACTTACATGCAGAATCTAAGGAACAAAAAGAACAAACTAATCAAAAACAGACTCACAAATATAGAGGATAATTTGGTGACAGACAGAGGGGAGGAGGGTTGAGGGGCTAAGAGAAAGGCATGAAGGGTTAAAGAAGTACTAATTAGTGGTTGATAGATGGTCACGGGATGGGGAGCACGGCAGAGGGAATATAGGTAGCATTAATATGTTAGCTAGGTGGAGGGCCAGAGGAGGGTGGGAGCAATTGGGAGGATTGTTTTATGAACTATATAATTGTCTAACCAATGCACTGTATACTTGAAACTAATTTAAATTAAAAAGAAAGAAAAGTCAGTGTACAATAGCCTAGCACTGTGCAGTTGTTTGGAAAAAATTGAATGTATTTTTTAAAAACACTTTTTTTCTCTCCGAGTAATTTGTATGTTAGAATACTGAGTACATAAGAATGAGAAATAGCCCACAGCTCCTGTGAAGTTCTTTGAATTGGGTGACTTACGGAAGAGTCATTCTCACTTTGTAACTCGCTTAAAACGCCTCCTGTCCTCTGTCCATATTTAGGGGGGTGATGAGGCAGTATGTTTAAATACTTGCCTGTATATAAAACAGTGTCAAGTTGAGCTATTTTCATAATTTAAGTCACTCACTCAAAATATACAGACAGTTATGGATAAAACTAGTATCTACTTCAGTTCCAAGTTTTAAGGCTTGATTTAACTGATTATTTACGTCAACACTTTAACGCTGTTAAAAGGGGCATAGTGAAGTACATAGGAATTAGAGGCAGACAAATATGGGTTCAAATTTCATGACCACGAATTAATAGCTATGTGATGTTGGGCAATTGTTATTACTATTTTGAGAATAATGCTCACTGTGATTCAAAATGAGATAGAACACGCTAGGTATTGTGGCTGGCACATAGTAAGTGCTTAAAAAGTGGTAGCTAATATTCTCTATTAACATACAGGTCTAGATGTTGAAATAGAATATTATTTTCAGTTATGATAGATGATGAAGTATTAAAGATCAATGTTTCTTATGCAAATTTATCTCAAGCACATATCAACTGTTAGGCTAGCAAGAAAACCAGTGTTTTGGCAAAAATGTCTATTCAGAAGGGGTATAAAAACTGATGGGAACATTGTATGGTATTACATGGTTACTAGACTTATCGTGGTGATTGCTTTTTTAGGTACATAAATGCTGAATAACTATAGCGTACATCTGAAGCTTACAATAATAGTTTTTTAACAGAAAAAATACTGATGGGTTACATAGCTAACATGTGTGAGTTTTTGTTTTTTAAGAAAGATTGCTGTTTCATTTCACAAGGTCATTGAAAATATGTCCCTATAAGTTCTTACAAGACCTAAAAACTATAGCAGGTGTAACAGGTGGTCCAGATATACAAATTACCAGTCAGAGACACAAACATCATGTCCAAGTGGAGGATTGAGGTTAATATTTCTTCATGTAGATATAAAATTGTTTCATCACTACTTGTTAAAAAGGATAATCCTTTCTCCATTGATTTATTTTGATATGATTGTCAAGAATTAATTGACTATGTGTATGGGTCTATTTCTGGACTCCTTATTCTAGCTAGTCCATTGATTTATGTGTCTATCTTTAATAGTACATTGTTTTACTACTATAGCTTTATAAGAAGTCTTGAAATAAGCCAATGACATCCTCCAACTTTTTTTCAAAATTATCTTGGATGTTCTAGGTTCTTTGCATTTTCATATGAATCTTAGAATCATCTTGCCTATTTACACAGAGAAGATTGCTAGGATTTTGAGTGGGATTGTGTTGATCAGTTTGGGAGAGAATCGACATCTTAATAATATTGAGTTTTTGGATCGTGTACTGATTGTTTTCCGATGTCTGTAAAAACATGTTATATATATTTGGGGAGGGCCGTGTGGTACCAGTTACCCTGTCATGGCAGAAAGAGAAGGTGACAATTCTAATTAAAGACAGAATTCCAAACAGGCCATTGCTATTGATTTTTCTCTAACTTAAAGTTTGCCCAGTTTTAGTTTTGATACTCCCCACCTCCCACTTTGACATAAGGGTATAGAGGGGGGGGAAAAAAAAAAAACACCAGAAAAACCTAATTAAGGTAGACTGCCAAAGTTTGTCAGTAAAGAGGCAAGCAAAGTAAATGAGAGGGGAAAAAGATGAAAGTTTGAGTCCTGGCTTCACTTCTGTATAGTTGGGCAAACTCCTTAATTTCTTTCAATTTTAAGTCCTTATTAGAACAATGGGTCTAATCCTACGCAGTTTTTTTCTATGGGGTATTTTAAATCTCTTGGAAAATAACACATGAATGTGTAAACACTCTCCAAACTCTAAGGCGCCAAACACAACTAAGAATTACTTTTATTATTCTTTAGTAAAATAATATCCTGTCCTTTCAAACTACTCTAGTTTTTCTCTCTACCTTTCCAATTACTTAGATATTTGTCTCAGGATTCTTCTATGCCTCCTTTTTCTCTGTTGGTTTGTAGTTTGCAGTAAGAGGGAGAGGCCTCTGAGCAATTAGCTGGAAAGAAAGACTCTCCAAAGCATTTAACTTGTAGGGAAAAATTTTCTCTTTTTTAAGGGATTATGCCTAAGAAATAATACTCTTTGGGCTTTCAGCCAATCAAGACAGCAATAGCAAACAACAACAACGACAACAACAAAACAACAAAACCAGTTTATTTTCACTTAGACAAGGTAATGATTTTGATTTAAAAATATTTTATATTTAAAATTATTTTGCATATGTTAACAAAGTTTAAAATAAAACTTTTACAATTTTTGCTTCTAGGAAAGTATCATGACTCTATCCACTGATGGCAGAAATCGTTTTGTCTCTGATATCCTGTCCTCTCCAGGAGACTTGAACCCTATGACTTTTTAGAAATGCTCATTCATGAGATAAAGAGCTTACCTTGTCTCAATATGTCCAAGTAAACAGAACCTACAGATACTCAGCTTTTCTTGATTAGTTCTATATATTCGAAAGCCTACAAGCCAGACTCCCTTCCTTCTAGTCTTAGTTTCCTCAACTATGAAATGTGTTAATATAGGTCCCAAGAGTTGACATAGAATTGAATGAATTAATAATATAAAGCACTTAGAATAGTACCTTGTATGTGGTATGTCTTATATATAAGGACTCAATAAGCATTATTATCTAAAATGCTCTCTTGTGTCTTGTGCTATATCTTCTCATACATGCGGTAAAAATGTATTCTTGTTTTTGAGTATCTGAATTGGGTGGGTAGTAATCTTGACATGTCCAAGTCACTTTTGTTCCAGAACAAAGGAACTCCTTTAATTTACCATCAATAAACTTGAAGATATCAGTCGTTTGGGAGAATGTTTAAGTTTATGGAATTAATAACTTGGAGCCTGGATCTTGGAGTTGAAAGTCCCTTTTAGTTTTAGGCATTCCGACTGCTTCATAGGTAGGAAGTTAAGAATGCCTGTGCATTTTTGGCTATGGCTTTTTCATCATGGCCTTGGATGGGAGTTTTTGAAAGGAGAGGGCTAGGGCCCTTCCCTCCCAACAATGCTAGCCACAGTGATCACAGTGACCCCCTAGCATCTTGTAAATACCCCCATTAAGCGACATTGTCTCTTTGAGCTGCAATAGCTTGTTTTGCTAAGTCTGGCTTCCATGTTAGTTTGAATTCTTTGTGGAAACAGTCATTTGAGCCCTTAGTATCTAGCACAGTTCCTAGCACTTAATAGCTATTTAGAAAATATTAGTTAAATCGATTCATGGTTTTGAATTTTACTCTTATTCTCGTGTCTCTTTTTGTTGGCTGACTATTTAAATGAGTGGTTAAAAGAGAAAAGAAAATTAGAAAGTAGTAGTTAGGCTCAGTCTTTGTTGAAACCAGAGTCCTTCAGTGTTTTGTGTTTCTGTTCCAAGTAGAGAGCTGGGAATCATGCAGACCCAGAAAGAACCTAATGTCATTATCTCAACAATGCATTTTCAGCTATGACTGTGACTTTGATGAAAACTTCTACTCTTGACCCTTTCTAAATATATTCTCCAAATCGTGCCCGAGAAATCTTTTCAAAATTCGTGTCTGATAATACACCTTCTCTGCTTAAAACACTTTAATGGCTTTCCACTGGACTTAGAGTCCAAACCACATCGCCACAGCTCCTAGGGTCCTTGTGCTTTAGCCCCCGCTGACCTTCCAGTTGCATTTAAAGTCATCGCCTGCCCCCGTTCTCTGTGCTCCAGTTGCTCTTAACTTTCTCTCAGGTCCTCAGTCGTGCCCTTTTCAGCTTTAAAGCCTTAGTACATATTTCTTTCTCTACTGACACTATCTTCCCGCTGGTTCTCACATGCTTGCTCTTTCTTCTTTCCAGTCCTTCGCTGAGAACTACTCTAAGGGTGAGACCCTTCCTTAATTGGCATGACAGCCCACTGTTTGCATGCTTCTTAGTACTTACCACTATTTGTTAATTATGCTTTTATTAATGACCTCATTTTAGTTTGTTTTCTTGCTGAAAACACGTAAGTTTTAGGACTTAATACTTTTTCAATGACATATAAACATACGTTTTACTCTTGTCTCTATTATGTTACCAGTGCCAACTACAGTGCTGCTTCATCGTAAATATTTATTGAAATAACTGTGTGTTAGTGAAGTTTTCAAATTTAATTTGCATCATTTTTCTTGTCTCATCAGGCAGGAAAGTGAGTGTTTGGAGGTGACATATGCTAATGTGAAAGTGTGTTGGTGGGTGTGAGTGTCTGTTCAGGTCTGTAGACTCACTGTATTGAGTGAACTTCTTATTTTGGCTGAGCTTTGAAGGAATTATGTCTAAGAGGAAGAAATACATTGGATCAAAAGGAAGTTATAAGAGATAGTGTAACCAGGTTTTCAGTATGGAGAACTGAAGCCTTATTCCCCCAGGCCTGGAAGAGGTCCTTATATATATGGAAAGGACAGCCTAATTTCCAGTTACAAGAGGAGTATTTTCTAATCAAGAAATGTAATCCTTGTGCCTAGTGCTTTCAGGAGACTACAGAAGGGTAAAGGAACTTACTATGGTTAGCATTATTCTGAGACAATGTTTTTGATCCTATGGATATTTTGGGCCACTCTCGAATCATTTCAGCAATTCACAAAGAAGGGCCAGGAATTATTACTATTTATTCAGAGTGGGAAAGCACATGCAAATTAATTAGAATAAATCTCTCTCTTCAGTAGACCTCCAACTATAAAAAGTTCTGTACACAAACAAAAATCAATCAAAATAAATCCCAGGCTCAGTGTACATACATCTGTTGAGGACTGAAATCCAAAGCCACCTCATGGTGGCCTCTCCAGACTGAGCTGGCCTGTCTGCATGGTAGGTCTTTACTACACAGGGCAGTGCCTTTTAGATTATGTTTTGGTGCATTAATTTATTTGCACGAGGAAGGGAGGACAGCACAAATCATTTCATACCGTGGGGAAAGCTCTTCTCAGCATAGAGTTAGTTCTGTATTTCTCCCTTAAGACAAAAACTTGGTAAATTATAGCTTTGAAAACTTAGTTTTATCTAGGGGGCAATCATGATGGTTTGATGAGTTTAAGTCAATATCCAAACCTCAGTGCTTTCTCTTCACTCTTATATCCACTACAACAAAACCAGGGTCCTTGGGGTTAGTGAAGAAGAAACTAAAGCATTTTTTCAGGGGGATCTGTCAGAAGAGGAGCAAAATGTCTAGTTTTGCTCTAAAACTGATATTGTTAGTGGACAATAAAAATTAACTGGGCCAGGATTCGCATAGGACAAGCTGTGTCCTAACATTTATTGGGACAGTGTCTTTCAGAAGGTGGCACAGGCAGTTTCAGTTGGCTTCTATAGCATAATCAGCTACCCAGGAAGAAATTTCAAGGAAAAGTATCATCTACATTAGCTTTTCTGTAAATGAAATTCATGTTGCCCAACTCTGGATTCTAATTAATATGTAATTTCTCTTCCCCTTTAGTAACTTTGAAGAGAGAGACTATATAGGTGCGAGAGTTTGAATGGTTTTCTTATATTTTCTGATCACTAACAGGTCTCTTCCTAGTCAATGTCAATTACTAACACAGCTATTCTGCTATACTGACATATTAAAAGAGGTCATAATGGTGTGGGGCTTGAAACCAGGGGGACCTGCTTTTAATTTCAATTCTTTTTTTTTCTTTCTTTCTTTTTTATGCCTACAGCATCTGGTATTCCTAGGTGTTAATTTCAATTCTTAAACTAAATAATGGTGAAACCTTGACCAATTTATTTAATCCCCCTGAGCCTCAAGTTTTTCTTTTGTAAAATGGGGCTAATAATACCGGCTTTTGGCGGTGGAGTGAATTAACTGAGATAATGCGTTAAAGTGCTTACTTAGCACTGTGCTGGGCACGCAGACAGCACTCAACAGGTGGTAGTTAATTTCAGTAACAATGACCCTAAATGGTTTAACTGATAACCTTTTGAGCCAAATCAAATGTCTAGTTAAATTACAGATATAAATACACCCTCAAAGCTAGACGGGAAAATCATCAACAAAATAGCACAGTGGTTTTTCTCATTTTTCAGTCTTTCCTGATTATGGCACAGTTATTCTAAACCATAATTTCTCCTTGTTTTATATTTACGATGGCACAAAAAAAGCAAGGCCAATTTTCCCCAGCATTGCTCTTTCAGCATCACTCATAGCAATATAGGCAAACAAGTGGAAAAATGTCATTGTAACTAGCATTGGGATACGAATTATCCAGGTATGAATTAGCCCCTTCATGCCAACCTACCTCCCAGGTCATTGTTCAGCACCTTGTATCACTCGTCCATGTAGACAAAACTGTTGAGTCTTGGTGGGTTTTGATATGTGGCAACTGCAGGCAGGAAATACCAAGTGTAAGTAGCTTATGGAGCACTCAGGAAAACTATTTTCTGACTAAAAGTACAATGAGACACTGCATCTTAAATCCAATCCAGCGTGTAACCAGAGTAAATGGAACAGAAGAATAAAATCTATTTTATTCGTAATGACCTGAGACTGCACACCAAAAAATCTTTTAAATACCCAAATGGTTAAAAATAGATTATATTTCCCTTTGGGAAAGGAAGTAGTCAAAGGCTGATAAACTGGGCTTATTTAAATTGGCTTTTGGTGGTAATGAAAACGGTATCGACAAAAAGGCAGTGGTATGTATTTCACACACATCTGCAGGGGTAATGAACATGAAGGACTGCTCTGGCTAAAGCTGAGATGCTTTATACTCTGACACCTGGACTCAGGTGGCATGCTTATCATTCAGAGTAGAGCTCAGCTTTGAGAAACCAAAGTAATTTCATAAGTAAACACCTTTAATCATTGGTGGGATTGGTTTACCACTTGAGAACACTGCCTTACTAGAGAAAAGATTCAGGAGGAGGACAGGGTGGATGCCACTTGTTTCAGATGACAATATTAGGGAAGTTCCAGCCCTTTTACTCCAATACCAAGGAATCCATGAGCACTGTGACAGAATTCATGGCATTTGAAGGCATGTCATTAATCTCATTCTCAGAAACGCTGCTTTTCCATGAGTCTGTTGTGGAATACATGTTAGACTGGACGGAATCACCTTATCATTCTTTATGTATCCCATATGACTTAGACATAATAAATTGCATGAAATTACTACCTTCATTATCAAACACAGATCCCAAGAGTTGTAGCAAAGAAGGGTGATTTTGTGTGTAGAAGGAGGTGGCTGGACTACGGCTTCACTTCTGATGTTTGCATTCCTTTGCATTATCTTCCTTAATATGAATGGCACCACCAAGTTGGCCCTATGGAAACATAAATCCTTCTATAGTGCTTTGGCTAAACACAGAAAAATAATCATTCCCTTGCGCCCCAGGAGCCCAGTTGAGACATGACTGGAACTTTAAATAATATTAAATAAAAGTTTAGGGTTACTATAAGATGAACATATTCTGCCTCAGCTTCTCTATTCACAAGGTAGAGAAACAAAATCCCTAACCCATAGGTTGCTGAGAGTCTCCAATCTTTAGAACAGTGCCTGACACCTAATAGGCTTTCAGCAAATGTCAGCCACTGTTGTTATTTTCACAATGAGATCTATGGACCCAGAATTTGCATAATCTATATGTTAGCTAAGATCTAAATAGGAACACAAAAATGACTACAAGTATTTATAAGAGATGAAATTTAAAGCAGGTGTTAGATACGCAGGTGAGGGATTTGATGAGGATCAAACATCTGACAGTGAGGTAACCTAGAGATGAGCACCAGCATGAAACCAATGCCATACCCAGGCTGGTCAGAGACAGGGAGCATGTGTTGTTACTGGAGCCCAGGGACAAGGCTGCTTGATAGAAGTGTGAACCTCGAAAGAGCTTTCTGGACTGTCACAGGAGAGATTTAGCCACGTGGGGGAAGATACTCAAAGCCCAGAGAAGGGAGGAATGACTTGGCGTCTACCTTTCCTCCGCCCTCCAATCTCTCACCAGTCCCTCTGTTTTTCAAATCCAGCCAGGAGTGAAATGACCTGGAAGCTTGTTAAACAAAACTTTCTGGGTCAGTGTTCTCCACCCTCCATGACAGAACAGGTCAGGCCGAAGACAAGGAAAGGATGTGAAGGCATCCAGGCCTAGGCAAAGCAAAGCACAAGCTGACCGACAAGGTGGGGGTTGCTCTTGGGGCTCACAGGGCCTCCGTAAGCACCAGCCTCCCAGCCACCGGGGCTTCCTCCACTGCAAGAGCCATTTTAAAACCCACCGCTCAGGGGCTCCCTTTTGGACATCTTGGCAATGTCTTATCCAACTCTGTATGTTCAGCTTCTACAGTAACCTCAGGTTCAACGAGTTCTAAAAGAATGCTGCTGAACTTCAGTGACACCCTCAAAGGACCACTGTGAGCACCCAGTGGGTAAAGTACATGAAAGCACATTTTAAACTGGACTAACACACGGGATTGCTCTGAATCCACACCAAGAGCCCAGTTACCTACTAATGACTTCTGACATTGTGTCCCCTGACCCTGGTCTTCCAACTAGAAACCATTGGCTTCTATCATTCTCAGCCATAGAGCAGATTCTAAAAGGGCAGGAAATATCTTGGTAGAATTTGATCTTCTCTTAGATAAAATGATCTTTCAGAAATGTGATGATTAGTGAGAGCAAAAATATATTCTTCAAAGTTAAATGGAATTGTGGTAAATGAGGGGGAAAGGACTAAATGAGACAGTTGCATGCATACACGTTTTCAATGAGGGAGCAAACTTTGTTGGTAACTTCGACACAAGCTTTTTTTTAAATATATGAAATGACTTTAGAAACTAATAGAATTGAGGATCTCCATACTAGCTAGGAAACATGGTGTTTTCTTAGCTCTATTTCCCTTGTAGAAAGTACTCATGCCAAGGAGTAGTCCTAACTCTCAGATCTAGGCCTAAACTCCAATACATGGGGAATTCACCACTGTGAAATCACAGGCAATGATATCATTATAGGCATTGTTCTTGTCCCTTTACTTTTCCCTTATTTCTAACCTGTCCAATAAAATTATTTCATTAGTTCTGTATCATATGCCCATTCTTTTTGCACTCTGGGAATGGAGGAGAGAGGTAGAGCTGTTAGCAATATGGTGTGTGGCTAGGGGATAGATACGGTGGTGTGCTGGTATACGTTTAACAAGTGCAGTTCCAACATGAATCTTGGCTGATATTTTCATTGATGTTAATGAGTACAGTCAAAGAAAACAAGGTATATGTCAGCGTGTCACCGGTTTGTCAGTAAGAGCAACTTCTTCACTGATCCAGGTAATAAATTTGAATACTGAAGGGCATTTCCTTTGTAGTGCTATTCATAATGCAATGGTTACAACACATTTTAAAATTTAATCTAGTGAGTGACGTCCCCAGGTCTTTCCCCTTGAAATAACAATAGGCTGAACATCTAAAACTCAATAAAAAACACCTAAACTATACACCAGCATGTCTGAGCGTGGGATCTGCACACAAGAGCTACCACAGGAATTGAAAAAACAACTAGATGAGCAGAATTAGTTCTTTAGCAAGGAGACTGAGACCCTCGAAAAGAACCAAATAGAAATTCTGGAGATAAAGAACACACTGCAAGAGATGAAAAAATGAAATAGCAAGTTTGGGAAATAGAATCAACAAAATGGAGGAAAGAATCAGTGATATCGAAGACAGAAGTCTAGAAATAAATCAGAAGGAAGAAGAGAGAAACTGAAGAATGAAAAATAATGAAAGAGAAATACAAGAACTAGCTAATACCATCAGGAGAGGAAACAAGAATAATGGGCATTCTTGACTGGAGGAAAAGGAGCAGGGATTAGAAAGTATTTTCAGACAAATAGTTGATGAGAGTTTCCCAAATCTAAGGAATGAGCTGGAGCTTGGAATTCAAGAAGTCAACAGAATACCCAATTATCTCAACCCAAAAAGGCTTTCACCAAGACACACTGTATTAAAATTATCAAAAATCAAAGACAAAGAATTCTCAGGGCAGCCAGGGAAAAAAGATGGTTACCTATAAAGTAAACCAATTAGATTATCGTCGGACTTCTCAGCACAAACCTTTCAAGCCAGAAAGGAGTGGAATCAAATATTCAAACTATTAAATGAAAGGAACTACCAGCCAAGAATAATGTATCCAGCTAAGCTCTCCTTTAGATATTAAGGAGAAATTAAGAACTTTCCAGACACACAAAAATTGAGGAAATTCTCCACTACGAGGCCTGCACTACAGGAAATACTGAAAGGGGTCAGCTCACCTAAAATGAAATAACAACAACAAAAAATCTATAATTAGGAGTAAGGTGACTAGCAGGCAGACAGAAGCAGAAACATACAACCATTACTAAGAACAGGGCATTACAAACTTAAACAATAAGAAGAGATTTGCTATAGCAAGATAGTCATGAGTGTTCAGCATACATAGGGACAAATTGACACAGCAATGACTGAAAAGGGGAGGATTCAAAGATCCAAATTCGCAAAGGGGAATGGAGATAAGGCATGTACAGAAGAAAATGGACAACTGCGCATACATTACTATCCTTTATATATTCGTAATGGTAACCACACACCAAAGGTTCAGAACCAAAGTATATAACATAAAACAAGAAGGACCAGAGGGAAAATCCACAAAAGCCAACCAAAGTAAAGAAAACAGAAACACAGGACAAGGAAGGAATGGAAACACCGAGCTACCAGAAAGCAAAAGATAAAATGGCTATAAGAAGACTCATATTTCAATAATCACCCTAAATGTAAATGGACTGAACTCACCAATAAAAAGGCACAGAGTTGCAGATTGGATCAAAAAACAAAACCCAACCATATGCCATCCCCAGGAGACACATTTCAGCTACAAAGACTCAAAGTGAAAGGTTGGAAAATGATATTTCAAGCAAATGGCATTCAGAGAAAAGGGATTAGCAGTACTAATATCGGACGAAATAGACTTCAAAAGAAAAAAGGTAAAGAAAGATACTGAGGGACACTTCATAATAATAAAGGGAATCATGCACCAGAAGACATAACACTTCTTAATATCTATGCTCCCAATTGGGGAATCCCCAAATAAAGCAATCACTAACAACTAAAGGGAGAAACAGACCAAAACACTATCGTAATAGAAGACCTAAATACCCCACTGCCGGATATGGACAGATCATCCAAATAGAAAATCAATAAGGAAATAACATCCTTAAATGACACATTAGACTAACCGGACATAATTGACATTTAGAGAGCCTTTCATCCCCAAACAGCTGCTTATACATTCTTCTTTAGTGCACATGGAACATTCTCAAGAATCGATCACATACTGGGACACAGAGATAGACTCAAGAAATATAAGAGGGTTGAAATCATACCAACCATATTCTCTGATCATAATGCTTTGAAACTAGAGATCAACTGCAAAAAGAAAACAGGAAGAATCACAAATACATGGAGATTAAACAACATGCTACTGAAGAATAACCGGGTCAGAGAGGAAATAAAAAGAGAGATCAAGAGATACATAGAAACGAATGATAACGATAGTACAACATATCAAAACTTTTGGGACACAGCAAAAGCGGTCATAAGAGGAAAGGTCATATCGTTACAGGCCTACTTCCAAAAACAAGAAGGAGCCCAAATAAAATTCAATCTATATTAGTAGCATTGTTCTCCACTTTGTTTAGTCTGGATAGTAAAAACACAAAATAAAAACAGTAAGTAGGTCCTAATTTGTAGTGCTTACTTTAGAGAGGTATAAAAACCCTTACTATGGCCAATTTCAAGCTACAAATGTGACATCACTGGAGGTGGAATTGGGAAGAGGAACACAGTAGCAAACCCTTATGTAGTACTCCTACTATACAGACACAAGAGAGGCAGATAACCTGAAAAGCATAGTTCATAGTAAATACAGTACAATAATTAGAAAATTGTGAATTTTAAGTATTATCTTTTAATAGCTTTGTTGAGGTGTAATTGACATTACTAAAACTGCATGTTTACAACATATGACTTAACGTTTTGATACGTTTACGTTGCAAAATGATCACCACAGTCAAGCTAATCACGCGCGCATCACCTCACAGTCACGGTTTTCAGTGCCCTCCAGTCCTGTGTAGATGTGCCACTCTTCATTTAACATTTTTCCTGGCCATGCAGAGTATTTCCAGAATTTCCCTCTTGTCAACTATATTGAAACTGCCACTTGGTGCACAGGTGTGAGGATGCGCTATTTCCAGAAAGAGTCTCTAACTGAACGACTCCTGCACAAACAACAACAACACAAACTAGAACAAGCCAGCTCTAGAACACGCAGGTACATTAGCCACGGAATGGAAAAATCTGAAGAGAGTGACACTAAAATGCTTATCATTCTCCACCATATACAAAAGGGAACTGGAAGTTATTCTTCCTGATTAGATACATCCATATGCATAAATATAGATTTAAGAATGATTGTGGAGTATAGTAGTTAATCAATAAGAGGATTTAGTATGCAGTTATAACCTTCTAAATTTATCTTGCAAGATCAAAGAAAACAAATCATAAACCATTCAATAAAAATTACAATAAAAAAACCCAGAAGTATAAAATTCGGACCTAAACAATAAGGTGACAGATGGTAAAGGGTGACTAAAAAGAAATATGGGTAAATTATATCAGTTTCTCCTTTTAATAGTTAGAATCTCAGACACAAATATAAAAGATTCACAATGTTAATATTTTACATGCTATAATCATATTATGTAGGAAACATGTCCTTAATTTTTAGTGACCATGGATGATATGGTAACTTACTTTGAAATAATACCAAAAATTAATTAAAACTACCATGGCAATATCTTAATCATTATTGAATCCATATGGTAGATTAAGGATACTTGTATTATTCTTTATATTCTGTATTTTTGAAAATTTTAATAACAAAAAGTTAGAAAAATAAAAAAGCAATGTTACTTTACAACACTGTATTTTGAAAGCGATTAAATAAGTGTAAGTTGTATCTAAAAGATGAAAAACAGATTTTGCTCTTGCCTTTTTTTTTTTTTTTGCAAGATAGAATAAAATCCATTAACTCAGACTAGGCAAATCCATTAGCATTAGAAAGTAGATAAGCAGTTTGTTTCCTAGAGGTGGGAGTGTGGAGGAGGGTGGTTAGAGAAAAGTAGCGAATGAATGCTAACGGGCACCGGCTTCCGGCTTCCTTTTCGGTGTGCTGGAATGTTTTCACATTGACGGTGGTGATGCTTGTACACCATGAGGTGATGAACTAAAAACCACTGAAGTGTTGTGCTGGCTGGAAAATTACTGCTTGGCTATCGCCCATGGGAACATAGGCTGTCGTCCATGGGAACATAGGCTATCACCCATGGGAACATAACATTCTAACAATAAGCTTTCTGCTTCTGTACCCCCACTTGCACAACCAACCTGTGGGATGACAGGTAGTGAATAAGAGAAAAATAGACCTTTGTGTTTAAGACAGAATGAGGGATAGGATTTAGAGCTTAAAAACCCTGTACCTCTACATTTTGGGGCTGCTTAATTTGGGGTCTGCGTACCCCTGGCAGACCCAGCTGGCTGAATAAAGAGCGTGTTTCCTATGACTCACTGATTTCTGGTGGTCCATGTGTCTTTTGGGGGCTGGCGGCTACAACAGTGTGTACTTTAAATGGGTGAGTAGTATATGTGAATTGCATCTCAGTATCACTGTTATTTTAAAAATGGCTCAGATTTATTAAACAACTAAGCAAAACAAATGCTAAGTCCCTATCTTGGCATCTATCTTTCTTTATCCATGGCAAAGGTCTTATGGTCCCTTCCTATCTAAAATATTCTGTAACTATAAAATGATACAATATTATTTAAAATGCTTTGGCAAACTGTGCAGTGCTCTCTGGGGTACTATGATTACTCAAGGCCAGGGTTAAAGCTCTCAGCTAGAAAACAGACACTTTGAAATGGCCATCACAAGAAGAGTCTAGGGCGTTATAAGCTTTGCATGTTCACTGATTCCCCTACCTACTAAAAAATGGGGGATGCCCTAGACAATTTCTTCAAGGTTCTTTCAACTTTATTTCTTTATGATATTAAGCTAAACCTTAGTACTTAGACAAACCATTGGACCTTTCTCAGTTTTTTAAACCATGAAACTAGGCAAGTGAAATCATGCTGCAGCTTTGGGGGTGAGGAGTAGGAGAGAAGTAAGATCAATATTTCTCTGCTTAGCCACAGAATCATGCCGCCTTTCATGGAAATGAAACATGTCCTCCTCACTGCCATGCCAAACAAGCCTGACTTCCAAACTCTCTCCTGCCAGCTCTGCCTCATGGGATCCACTGTAGGTTGGCTGAAGAGAACAAAGAGACTATTATCGGAGAACAGAGGCAGGAGAAGACTTTGCCAAATCGTGCATTCTAAGGTGAGCAGGTTTCCACAAATGGAACATTAATCATGATCCTTTGCCACCACCAGTGATGGAAGCAGACCCAGAACGAATCTGAGAATAAGAAGAGCCCTTCCTTCTGCTCTCAAATTAAGAACGTAAACATACTGGAAATGCAAACAAAAACAAATTGGCTGAAAGAGAAAAACTTCATATGATAATTTTAAAAATCAGAACAAACTTTGAATTTTTTTTTGCTGGATGAGTATTTAGCAGAAAAGCCATTCTATATGTAATTGTGTTAATTTCTTGTTTCTTTATACACACACACACACACACACATTTGTGTTTATGGCATTACCTAGAACCTTCCAACCTAAAGTGTGGTTCTACAGGTATGTAATGCTGGAATTTCTTGAGTGTTAAAAAGGCTGAATCACAGGCCCCTTCTCAGAATATGGAGTTAGCATATTCATTCTACTAGGGAGATTTGTATGCATATTAATGTATGAAAAGCACTAGTCCAGAATAGAAGCTTCTAGAGAGCAGGCCATTCACATCTTTCTGTGTTCTTCCACACTGCCTAGCACTGGGGCTAATGGGAATCACTCAATATGCTGGGCTGCATAAAGAATAACAGAGTGTTCCTTTATCATACTGTTTCACTTGAGGCATAGTACCTTTTTGTGGCATTTGTATTAGTGCTTAGGGACATTCACATGGCAGGGGAAATATCATGTGTTCACAGGCAAATAGTGTATAAAAAAACTACCTGTCCCAGAAACCTTTGCAAAAATCAAGGCCTGAGTACTAGCCAATGGAGCAGATCAATGGATAGAAGGTGTGGCCATAAGAGTCTACATAATTTGTGGGGCCCAGTGCAAAGTGAAAATGTGAGGCCTCTTGTTCGAAAAATAAGAATTTCAAGATGTAACAACAAATCATTAAAGCAAACACAGGCCCTTCTAAGTGGGGAATGGATAGGCACGTGAGAAAGGGCTGTGCTACTGCATGCGTTGCACGCCGTGAAACCAGCCCCAGCAACACTTCAGCTCCTCTCTTCTCTGGCCCCAGCAACTGGTCCTGGAAACCATGTGTGAGATTGTGGCCTTTATATAAGAAGCTAGAGTCTCTGTCAGCCTATGTCCCTGAGTGACCATGGGGAGCAGAGCACATGCTAACATATAGTGGACAGGTAGTAAATGAGAAATAACCTTTTGTTTCTGCAAACCGCTGAGATTTCAGAGTTAATTTGTTACTGCCTCATAATCTAGCTCATTTTTGATGTACATATCTGAGTTGTTGCCAATCACAGATGACTCATCATATCGAGGGGAAGCAGTTAAAACTTAACTGAGAGACTGAAGGGGTTAAGGTAGGAAGGGCTGGCATGAAGTATAGAACTGGAATGCCCAGGCTTGTAAAAGAAAAGTACTCAAGGTAGGACTGGAACATTTATTTAGAGTTTGAAAAATAGAGACAGAGAGGAAGGGAGCTTTCACCTGACGCTTTCCTCTTTTCTTCGTTAATATGGAAGAAGAGTCACTTGGTGAGATACAGAATTTATGAAGATGCATTTTCAAGTAATGACTGCTGGAAACCTCCTAGGAAACTAACAAGAGATGAATAAGAGGATGTGTGTCGGAAAATATGAAGATGAATATAGTCTTTGGGTGGGGCCAAGAAACCCAACTGATAGAACTAGAAGGGACAGAAGGAAGAGGTGGCCCAATATTATGAACAAAAAAAAAAAAGTAGATTGAGTTAAATTTTACAGAATATCCATCACCTCTGTAGTTAAAAACTGACTGCTCCATTAATTGATATTACAAGGAAAAATACAAATGTCAGGCAGGCTAGGGTAGAGTCATCATTCTCTCCCTTTGCTCAGACTACATAGGAAGATGATTTAAAATTGGATTCCTAATTGATTCAATTTTCCTCAAAGAAATAATGATAATTACAAACACTTATTTAATGCTCACTATGTGGTAGGTACTCTTCTAAATGTTTTAAATGTATTCATTTTCATTCTTACAGCAACGTTAAAAGCAAGACCCTATTATCTCCATTTTTCTGGATGAGAGAGAGAGAGACCGAGTAACTTATCCAAAGTTACAACACAGTTAGTGGTTGAACAATGAATTGAACTGTTTGTCCATGCTGTAATGTTGGGGTTAAGAGAAGCAGTTTGTATCATACCATTGGCAAATAGACAATGTAAAGAATACATTTTATTAGACAAAGGAGTACCTTCCAACTCTTTAATTAAAAATATGTGTCTGTCTGTCTGTCTGTCTATCTATCATCTATCTATCTATCTATCTATCTATCTATCTATCTATCTATCTATCTATCATCTAGCTATCTATCATCTATCATCATCGTCCTCTATTTAGATAGGTATATAGATACATAGATGTATATAATGACAGAGTTATTAGCATTAATTTGTTAGAAAACTCTGGAATCAGTGTGCCCGCAATATAGTTGGAAGAAATTCAACTTGAAATTATAATGCATGAAAACTGAAAGGTAAGCATAGGCAATAAAAAATATTTTTTAAAACATCACATTACAAAAAAGGAAAGCAAAGTGACCATTACAGCAGGGGAGATTGATGATTCTTCCCACAGCTTAAATCCTTGTTGATTAGCACATCTATTTTCCTCCTAGAGATATGTTTGTTAGCACTAAATCATGGGCCCATTCATACAGACAGGATATATATGTACATATCCTAGAACTGCTGGGCATTTGGGTTCCACGCTTGTCTCCAAGAATAATGGCTAAGATAGGTGGGGGGCCATCAGTCATCTTGAGGTGTCCAGTGCCCTCTCTCAGTCCGATAATGGCTCATGCCTCTTTGTAGAGTAGTTAGTGGTGGCTTTTATGAGAGTTTATCACTGCTTCCTCCCTTCAAAAGGCCCTTCTTGCACTGTGCTGCACCTCTTACTTTAATTAGACTGAACACACAGAGAGTGCCAGAGCAGAAAGAGTTAGGCGCAATCACATGATGGTGGTGGGGGGGATCGGGCAACTTCTGCCAGGAGGCCTCGTCAGTGACCGCACATAGACGCTCAGGTCAAGGCTCTTCCTCGCAGTTTGGGAAAAAAAAATGCCAAAAGCAAATGAGATCTCGGCAAATCTTCTCCACCTTTTTTTCTTTTTTTTTTCAGGTCCTGCTGGTTCTGGCGGTCCTGTTCCTATGACACAGACATCCTGCTGAGGACACATGGGCTACTCTTAGGTACAGCTGTCAGATCACCTCACTTATCCCAATCAGAGCACTCCACACTAAACCGAAATATCCGGGCGACTCAACCTCAGATGGCCATATCCCAGATGGAGCAATGCGGGGAGGTCAGCTGAGCAGGTGTGTCGGGCACCGAGGACTGGGACTTTGAGATATGATGTTGTTTCATAGGCTCCTCTCTGGACTAGGTGGGGGTGAGTCAGGTTTGTCATGGTGGGGGTGAGGTAGTATTCTCCTTTTTGCACTGAGTAACATAGAGTCTTTAACAAGCATATCAGACTTACTTTAAGTGTGTTCCTAGATTCACTTGGTCCCATTGTCCACAGACCTTAGCTGCCCGTGCGCTGGAGATACCCAGGCTGCCAGCTGTGTGAGCTTCCTTTAAGGTGAGGACTGGGCTTTGGCCTGGCCTCCACGGTAACTGCTGCAGAGAGATGTCTGGAGCCTGCAGCACCCAGGACTATCCCAACCAGGCCCAGGAGGCTATGGCTCCTCACAGAGTGCTAGCCTGCAGGATGTGGGATCCTTGTCTTAGGCTGTTGGGTCTGGCTTCTATGAAGCTGCCTGTTCATTAATTTCCCTTTATCTCTCTTATTTCTTTTTCTCTCTTTTGCTGTATGTTGCCAGTTTTCTACAAATATCCTGCTTTATACTCTTAATCAGAAAAAAATTCAATGTTACTGCTTTTAGAAGAAAATGTTTCTTTACTTGCATATTTACAAATGGAAGCCAAATTAGGAAGGTGAAAATGAAGCAGGATATCAGTTGCTCCAATTCCATCACCCCCTATGATAGTCACTGAGTCTAATACAGTCTCAAACGGAGGCATCATAAGTGCTAGAAAATAAATAAAAAGACATGCAACGACAGTGGTCATTTTTAAAACACTCGCCTGTCCCTGAATACATCTTCGGGGTTTTGGAGGACAACCATCATCATGAAATGGAGCCTTTATAACAATCAAGTAGTCTCTTCAACTTCGTGCTGTCATAATTTTTGTAATCAGCGGAAATTCAATTAATCCAGTTAATTAAACACTGGTGAACCCAGAGTGAATTCTATTAATTAATGTATAAAGACATACCAGACCACACAGTGCTTTCCATCAAGCTCGCAGATGACTGCCCAGTTGTAGCTGTCACATTTCCCATGATGCTGGGGAGAGAAAGAGAATGATACAGTAAACCCGTGATTCCTGGCCCAGGTTCTACAGATGTGGTCTCAGGGGACCATGAATTCACTCTAAGAATTTAAACATGTTAGTTTCTATTAGATGATAATATAAAGGTAATATGTTTCTTAATGTTTTGGATAATAATCTTAAATGGGGCACTGCCACATAATTTCAGTGTCCACATGTCCCTTTGTGCTTGCAGTCACATCAGAGTCATGTGATCAAATAGCAGTGAAATAGCAGTGTTGACGTCACAGTTTCCATTATGTAAGCTTCAGAAACAACTCTCAAGTACCACCTCCAAACCAAATGTAGCTAATATTGTATTTTCTTCCTGCTCTTCGGAATGCTTTACAGGTGTTATTTAATTCTGACATTATAAGGATTTATATTATTGTTGTCAATTCAGAAGTTCAGAGAGGTAAATTTTCTTTCCTAGTTCACACAATTCGTGATAGAACTGAGGTTTGAATGTATAACTGCTTGACTCAAAGACTGAGCTATTCACAATATTACCTGTGATTACGGAGCTTTAAAAAATATCAAATGGCGGGGTGGGATGGGGAAGAAATTTGTATTGTGTTCACAAAATGGTCCTAATAGTGTCGAAGCCTGAGTTTCCATTAATGGCTTTATACTAGGCTCAAGTAAACAAAGAAACAACAACAAGCCAGTAATCAGCTTGAAGAAATAACTAATTGATTAGCTGACTTTGCCAACATCTAGAACTTTGGGACCACTACTATGATAGGAAAGGTTTGGTGACACAGAGTTATTTATATAGTTCTTGAATATATTCCAAAAAATACTTTGTACTTTATAGACACTTTCTCACTGAAACTTGAATACAATTTGATTGTGCTTAATCCTCTTTCAACATTTTTTTACTCATTCAAAAATAATCCTGGCTATCTGGTGTATGTCTTACGATATTTAATGCCCATGACTGACAGTCTTTGCAACAGTTCTTTAAGTCAGATATTACCAGTCCCCACTACAGATGAGGACGCTAAGGCTCATGGAGCTGAGTTACTTTGCCCATAGTCATATAGCTAGTAAGTAGCAGAGTCAAGACTGAGAGCTGGTACTGTGCCATTTCCAACATACGATACTATTCACTATGAGCCAGGGATGTGGATCTGTATGGCGTGACCTCGAATTGAAGGCCATGGGAAAAAAAAATCAAACCTGAATCTGATCAGCTCTCAGGATGTAACTACGAGGTAACAGGACATACAGAGCACAGAAAATAAATATGTTAAACACAATGAGTATGCACTCAGCAAAATCCAAACCGAGGGACACTTAAAGTATTTGTTCAACAAAAGCATCGCAAAAGAAAAACTGAAAGCGATGAAAGAAAGCCTATTGATTAAAAATGACAGAGTTGCAGCAATCGATTTCAACATGCTATTTTGAGTCTGGTTCAAAAAACTCTAAAAATAACTAGAAATTTGAATAGTAACTGAATGTCTAATGATACTAAGAACATATTATTCAAAACGTGGAAATGATATTGTAGTTATGTTAACAAGAAGCAAATATACATGAGGTCTGGAATTAGATCCAAACTGATGCAGAAGGTCAAGGTAGGGTACAGGTACAACAAGATCAGTCTGGAGTTGATAATCATTGAAGCTAGGTGATGAGTTTATGGGGCTCCTTATTCTATGTCTTAAAATTTCCCATCATAAAAAGTTAAAAATAATATAAATATGGCAAAAGTAAGATTTAATAAGGGTACACGAGTTTTATAGGGTTTGTCAATGGTTTTACATAACATTTTCTTAAACTTGTAACATTTCAAAATAAAAGTTTATGTACTCTATTATATACCTTATAATGTAAATATATGAAAGCAATACTAATGTATATAGCCTATTAAACATATAACAATAAAATATATAACATAAAAATATATACTGTACTATACATATGTTTTAAAAGAATGATCATCTCTTCTGTCACTGATTCTGGCCTCATAGAATTCATCCATCCATCACATTTCTCTGCATGTTCTTGGTCTCTGGAAATCTCCTTAGCGGCTTTACACTAAGACTTTTTCTGATCAGATATCTTATAGTATAAACAATTCCCAGTTCCTAATTGTTTTTTCAGATTCTTATAAATCATCTCTCTGATTCTCCTTTACTTAACAAAATATGGTTTTTAAATTTTATTATTTACTCGTTCATTTATTTGTTCATTTATTTAACAAATGAATAGAGTTGATTCTTCCATCAATTTGCTATGTGAACACAGACAAGTCTTTGTTTTCATTCTGAATCCCAGTTTTCACATCTGAAAAATGATGTGTGGGGGTTGTATGATCTCTAAAGACTCTTCCAGCTTTAAAATTCTACAGAACAGTGATTCGGTCATTTATTTCTAGCTGGCATGCATTACTGTTATTCACATCCTGGGGGTACTTCCTGTTCTGTACTCTACCAACACTTAGACCATCAAGAAATCAACAATCAACTTCTTTTAGTTCTCTGTGTGTGCAGCAAAACAGACTTCTCCTCAGCCATCACTTTCCGATGGGTCAGTGAAAAGGGGTTCCGGTGTCAAATGTGTTTGGGTAACACTGCAAAGCGGGTAGCACTGGTTTTAACTAGTTACCTAATTAGAAATAATAAATTATATTATCATGTTGGTTTTTTTTTTGTTTTTTGTTTTTGTTTTTGTCTAAATACTGTTTTAGAATTGAGTCTTTACATTGAAATAATTGTAAAATAAATCTGTTATCAGAGGAACTTAGAAATCAATTTTTGGAGGGCTATATACATGTAGAGATTTCAACTAAATATTCATTTTTTCGTTTGAATAGCCTAAACGTTGGATAGTCTGAAGTTACTTCAGTGTGGCATTGGGCAAAATGGATGAGGCTGCTCATAGCCCAAAGCGCCACCCCAGAACAGGCAACCAGCCCAGAGGCTGAGGGATCGGTATCTGGGCTTCCCAGTAACTTATTCACACAAAATTGTTGGGAAGCACTGATATATTTTCTGCTCTGTTGGCATAAAAAAACACACTTGTAGTTTGGACATATCTGTCAAAAAGAAAATTCTTCTACCCAGGAACTCTCATTTTTAGGTTAGTGCAGTTTGGTGGTACCCTGAGCAGAGATTTTACTCCCAAGTTACCAGAGTTTCAGGGAAACCTGGCATTAAATGCAGAAGTAGAACATCCTTGCAGAAGTTCATGGCTCTGTCACCTAAATGACGTGAATCAGGATAAGTTTATCCCAAGTAGACAAGTTACTTGTCCAAGTTACAAATATATGGTTAATCACAAAAATGACTTTTATATACTCTGTGGTATTTGTAAACCCAATAAAAATTGAGTTAATAATCTTGAAATAGAAAACAAAGGTCTTAATATTGTAAAGTTGTCAAAGTGATATAACACTGCCCATATAGAGTCAGCAATGGAATTCTAGAAGGCTCTGGATATAGAATTTCTGGTTTCAAAAAAGTTCAGAACACTAAGTCATTTGATCTGACTCAGTCGATGATGTAACCTGTTCTGGGTGATGGATCCCAATTCAAAGGTCAAGATTATTTAAATGACCGGGTTTGGCAACTTTTCAGAAAACCTAATTCATTAGTATTCTTGAACTTCTGCTATCTCTGCTAGTTAGTCATTATTCGTGTTAATAATAAAATAATGTTTACGAAGGCACATTGCCTCACCTGTTCCGTGTGATGGTGTTCCTAAGTAGAAGAAAATTGTTACAGGTTGTTTCCCAGAAAGCAGATTCACACTTGAAGACTACTGTGCATGATGTTTTAAAAAAGGCGTTCTCTTAGGATCAAACCTGAAAAAGAGGAGAAGGATGCATAATTGAACAGGCGAGAAGCTGAATTGTGATTCTAGCCCAAAGATTTTCTCGGTTGACTCAACATAAAGCTCTGGGCCTAGAACAGTACTCAAGCATAGGCAGATATTGAGTGCAGATGGCCAGGCCTTTATACTGACACATCAGGTCATTATTGGAGGTGGGCCTTTGGATGCCCAGGAAGGCATGACTTTGGGCCAGGCAGCTTTCTGCAGCTGAGATCATCCCTGCTTGGGTTGACAGCTGATGTCTGCTGACAGTATTCCCAGCATCTGGGACCAAAAGTCCTTCATTAAAGGGATTCTGGGCAGTATACTGCAGTGCCTGCCACAGCAACGATAAAGAGGGTTAAGTAGATTAAATCCGTAGGGTCACTGCAAGGTCTCCAAGTTGGTCTCTTGGATTCGATCTTTTCTTCCCACCATCTTCCAGTCCCTTTGCCACATGGAAGTCAGAACATCCCTCTTCATATGTACATTTGTTTAAAGACTTTGATGGTTCCCTATAGCCTTGAGAATAAATTTCAAACATTTGAATGTTGTTTACAAGGTCTCTCTTGCTTACTTCTTTAGGCTCTTTTTCTCATCTTCATAATTTTACTCCTTAAACTTGGGGCATTCTGAATTGCTTAAAAGCCCACAAACGAAGAAAGCATGCTCTCTCTCTCAGTCTTGGCACATGCCATTTTCTCTGCCCAGAGCACACTCTTATTTCCTATTCACCACTCTATCTCCTACTTATCCCAAGGAGGCCAACAAAGCCTGCTATTGGCTCATTCCCCACCACCCATTCCCTCCTTAAGTTTCACTTTTTCAAAGAAGGTTTTTACAGTATTCTAAGTCATACTCATATCTTTTGCTCAGATAACAATTTTACTGAATCTGTTGTATGGCAATTAACTATTTCCTTGATTCTATCCCACCTACCCAAACCCTCATAATGAGCAAGTGGAGGGAAGGCCAGAACTAGGTCTTATTCTTCTGGCATCTTCAACACCGAGCACAAATAAAATTTGTTCAGTAACTTTTTGATGAAAGATATAACTGGATGCTTGCTGTCTCATATGTGACGCACAGCAGAATGCACTGCAGAGAAAAATGTGCATGTTTGGAAAAATAAAAAATTGTCAAGTTCCAAGGATTTAGGTTCTTTGGCACTATTCCGCTGTTATTAGCCTCATGTGGTCATCTCTGGGGCCTGTAATTTGGAGCTTGGAATCAACCCATTATTTGCATCCCTCACAGGTCAATGAAGCCTGGTGTTTTCCTCTTGCCCTACCCATTTCATTTAGGAGAGCCGCCTATCGTTATGTCTCAGTCTCAGTCATCTGGAGGTCATATTCTTTTCATTCTCTAACTGTAAAATAGACTTCTCTCTGACCTGAATTTAAGAACAATGGTGACCACAGACTGAATATTGACTATGTGGCAAGAGTTGTGTACGAGCTTTGCTTACATTATCTTGAATCCTCCTGACAAGCAGTGAGGCTATTATGACTATCAACATTGTCTATATGAGTAAATAAGGGGTTAAAAGACATGCACAAGATCACAGAGCTAAGAAGTAGCAAAATCATTTTCAATCTGTCTACTCTTTCTATTACGTTCACACTAGAACACTAAAAAATGAATCTGAACAACCACAAGTTACCAGGAATGAATTCTTCCTGCCCTCAAGGGCTGTTGAGGTGGTTCAAATCATAAGAGGACCAGACAGATGAGGTAAATAAGTAAAGCTGGCCATGTATTTGACAAGTGCGAATGGTAGGGGCTGTGGCACACAATAGTGTCCCTGCCCTCTCCAACTGGAGTGTGACAGTCCAGTTACAGTCAATGGGAATAAAGGCTTAGTGTTGCTGAATACTTTGAATTTTGTCAAACTAAGGCTGAAATCTGGATTTTTATGGGAATTTTTCCCAATTAAAAATGTTGAAAACTAATTCAGTTTTTAAAAAAATACATATTATTTTTTAACTTTTTAAGAATAAGACACTTAAAACACAGTGACCCGGATTCAGTCCTTGGTCTATCAGTGTGTTACCTTTTTTAATTATGGTTTATTCAAGCTTATGACATCATCTTTCATTCAACAAATACTTGCTGAGTTGTGACTGTATATGAGTTTTTGTACTTAGAGTAGAAGATACAACAGTTACCATGAAAGATGAAGTCTTTATCCTTTTGAACTTTGCTTTAAAATATGTGTATGCCTTGTAGCAGTTTGTGGGGGTGGGTGGAGAAATATCCTGTTACTATTGCATTTTCATGAAGTCATAAAATGAGTCATCTATAGGGCAGGACCTCATATTTCATAATAAATCCCTCTCTTGTCTTTTTTTTTTTTTAGCCCTAATGCAAAATTCCTCCATAGCTGATATCTTTCATCAAAAAGTACACATCCCAACATTTAAAATTTCTTAATATATATTTTTCTAAATCTATGGCTCCAAAGGAAAGTTTATCTTTTTCAATGCCTGGAGGTACAAATAAGAAAATGATTATGAATCATTTTTAGTTGATGCAAGAAATTTATATAGAGAGCCTAGAGAAATTGAAGTTTTTTTTCTTTTTGATGAATGATCTAGAGGAAAGGAAAAGCAATAAAATCTGCTGTTGCAAACAAAAAAAATTATGGAAAAATTTAATGGATTATATCATATATGGAAAATAACCTAGCATTAAAAGTATAGCTCAGACCTACATATAAATATAATTAACTGATTTTTGACAAAGGTACAAAGGCAATTTGAGAAAAAATGGTCATTTCACCAAATGGTTATGGATGTCCACATGCAAAATATTGAACCTAAGCACAGACTTTACATCTTTCACAAAAATCAACTCAAAATGGATCATATGTAAATATAAAATAGAAAACTTTACAACTTCTAGGAAAATACACAGGATAAAATCTAGGTTAGCAGATGAGTTTTTAGATATAACCCCAAAAGCATGATCTTTGAAGGAAACAAAAATAAGTTGGATTGTATTAGTTCTTAGGGCTGCTATAATAGTACCACAAACCACGTGGCTTAAACAACAGCAGTTTATTCTCTCATATTTCTGCAGGCTCCAAGTCCAACATTAAGTAAATAGTTGGGGGTAAAGAGAAAAATCTCCCATAGATAACTCCCCGCCCCTTAAAGGATATGCTGCTTACAGTAACTTCTTTCCAGAAAGTACAGTAAGAAGAGAGGAGAAAAGTTAGCTTTACAGTGAAGAATCCTAATACTACCTCAGCCAGCAGATCAAGGTTAACAGCAACAGTGATATATTAGTAGCATTTACTTTTGATGTGTGATGAAATGGTACTTTACCCCTCTGACCTACTCCCTCATCCCTTACCTCCTCATCCATATTATTCAGCATTTGTTACCCAGCCGTGATTGATGTACTTTGGTGTAGACAAGTTAGGGCACACTTTCCTTTTCCAATCTCCTATTGTTGTATTAGCTTATTAGTTCTTGGTATACAGAGCACGTGTCTAAATATGTAAAATAATTTTGCTAATGTTTTCCCTACTGAACCTAGAAAGATTGTTAAAAACAAACAGAACTAAGCAAAACTACATCTCATTCATGTTGCAGAGCTTAACTTTGTACCCATGAGGATGTAGTGATAATTTTTACAGCATTAGCATTTATTGAGTATATGCTATGTATCAGATCATGTGCAGACCACTTTATGTATGCATTCATCCTTGAAATGAACATGTGAGGAGGATACTCTTACTATCCTCATTTTATCGACAAACATTATGTCTAGAGAGATCAATAACGGTCCGCAATCAAACACCTCCACAGTGGAGAGCTAGGTTTCTAACCAAGACCTCTCTGACTGCATTGCTCTCACCTTTCACCACGTGCTTTCTGGAGACCCTGAAAATTAGGAAGGAGAGTAAAGCCACCACCACCTCTCCCCTGAAAAAAATAAAAATAAAAATAAAATAAAAAAACAGAAGGAGGCCTTTATAACAAGAGCTTACGGATGAATGCAGGGATGTTTTCTAGCTGAACATACATAATTAATTTCCTCTCAAATCAATTTAACATTTAAATAATGCAGCACCAGCTAATGGGCTCTCAGCTGGCCAAACATTAAAAGATATATTGTCCCAGAGACTCATCATAAGGAATGGAGACGAACGACTTGCATGGTTACATAACACTGTTGTACAACAGGAATACAAGATTCTCTCGTTTTGGCAATTGTTCTGTACTGTTCTAAGTTTTGCTAAATCGGACTTCCTTCTAATCTAACAGATGCCACCACTTTAAAAGCAGTTCAAGAATCCTTATTTATATCTGGTATTCAGCTTGAACAAAATGGGCCAGCAAATGTGGGGGCGGAGGGGGGGTGGGGGAGAACATAAAAAATGGAATTTATTTCCAGCCTTCCAAACACAGATTTCCAATAAACATCCACTTAGAGAACCATTTCATTAAGCTAACTGCAGCCGAAAACAAGTTCCCTGATGTTTCTTTGAGCGTTTTATTTTCTAAAATGAATCATTACTTTCTATGTTTTGGCTTGACAGTCTTTTCCCCCCAATTGTGTAATTTTGTATTTGTCACTCAAATTGCTTGCATTTCCAGAGAATTGTTCCAAGACATTTATGCTTTGGAATGAGACTCTTAATATGGTGGCATGAGTTTGGAGAAGCCCCCAAACCACAAAGGTGCATTGTTCTGTCCTTTAAAAAACTGGAGAGGGTCTTGACTTCCCCATTCCAATTAAAGTTTAGTAGTCCCTTAAGGCTAATTCTGGGGGTGGCTGCAATGAACTTGTAATAAATAGGATGGATAGCTGTGACCCTACAAGGATTCAGGGGAAATGAAAACCAGGTCTTTTGAAGCTCTGTTTCGCCTGTGGCTTGGTAAATAATCCAGATATTTGCAAACCATCATTCTCACAATTCTACCCTCAAGTGATTAACCTTTACTAATGGAGAACTAATAAAATGGGAAGCGAATTAAAGTAAGGAATGGGAGGGAACATTTTTGATATACAAACTTCACATATGCAAATGACATTTAAGAATAACTCTCTCAAAAGTCAATTCATCCCAATAGAATTTGGCTTTGGTATCTTTGGTTAAATAGTCAAACTGAGAGAAAAGATTCTATTCAATTTACTAAAAGGTGGTTATATTTCATGCTTGGTAATAAGCATAGAAGATGCACAGTTAAGAAAAGTATGGTTTATCTTACAGAGAACCTCTCAGTGTATTAGCTACATATTCATCCTACCTACCATTCAAAAGATCAGATACAATAATAAGTATAATAAGCAAAGCCTAGAGCCATTTATTGAACATGTATTATATGACAGTAGGGCACTAAGGTAATAAAAGTAAATTATATCAACTTCATGGCATTTATAAAATTATATCAACTTCATGGCATTTATAAAAATATTAGTATTATTATTAATAACAGACATAGTTAACATTTGTGGACTGCCTACCACATCCAAGGCATACTAAGTATGTTACATGGTTATATCACTTGATCTTCTCAAGTAAGTACTATAATTATCCCTAATATACAGAAGATAAAGCTGAGAGGTAGAATAATTTGCCCAATTCTGAAGGCTAGCGAAGTTCCTAATTCGGGCAGTCTGACTCCTAAATTTATGGTTTGGACCACTGTGCTGCGCTCTCCTCTCACTCTCTTACTGTTTGCAGACAAGGTGACAGGTTTATAGACATTATGTCTCTTACCAAGGACCCATAGTTGTTAAAAGACTTGGGAGGCAAACACAGAATTTTCTGGTTTGTAATCCAGGGCACCTAATGGATTAGGCATAGAATCAGTGAAAGCTCACTATAAAAGTGATATTCTGCAGAAGACCGAAGGTTGGAGGGTGATGACAACAGTCTTCAGCTCTCCGACTTCTTGAGAAAGACTGTGCCTAAGAACTCTAAAGAACCATGTAAATGTAGGTTTCATCCCCTGTACTCCATCTATGCTATCCATATAGTGATGCCCAAAGTTATGGGATTTTACCCTCTCAGTAGATACCAATGTCTTTAAAACTCTTTCTGTGAATATGTCTCTTTCCTCTTGGTGTGTGTCATTTCTAAAAACTGAACGTTGTCCTACATTTTCTATAGAGAAAAGTCAGAATGAGTCTTTTTTTTGTGTTTGTTTCAATTCCCTGATCCTTTTTCCTTACATGTCCTTCTCTTTTCCAGAATTGGTTTTCCAAAGTATTGATTATTTCCTCGGTAGTTTTTTATATCAATATTAAAAGGCTGTTCTTATTACTGAGGATAACAGCTATGATTTATTTCATGACTATATAACTCTTGTACTCAATTTCTGCTGTCTAGTATTCATTACAAATCCATATGTAAAATATCGTTATTCCTATATTAAAGATGAGAAAATTTAAGTTTAGAGATTTGAACTTATCTAACATGACATAGCCAATTAATTTTAAAAAAGCTATTATTTATTGGGGACCTGAGATAGAATTTTAATCCAAGTATGTATAATTTTAAGTTGGATGCTCACTCTATTATATTAATGCTGCCTTTTCTTCTAGGAGTTAAGAAACTAATTATTGTTACTAGTTTGTCACTGAAGGAACACATAAACAAGTCTCTCTAACTGTGACAGCAGGCACATGGTCTCTGCTCGGTTCTGTGTGAGAACACTGTGAAACATTCCACAATTGTTTCCTTTGAAAGTGCTGCCATTGACTGTCTTATTTCACGGTAGATATAGTAAAATAAACTGCCAGTATTGACCCAAGCAGGTAACGTGCCTTATCTTGGTGCTACGATGTCAATTATTAAAAGGGTTGAAGTTCTAGTATGCATTATTAGTGACTAGAGTTTAAATTGGCTCTGGACAGAGACAAACATAGTAATCATGGAAGGGTAGGGGACTTCTATTTCTGACTGCCCAATGCACCTCAGAAAAAACTCTCTTTCTCTAGGAGAACCCTGTCCCCATCCCCGGCCCCTAATTTACCGACCTCATGGGTTTTGGTAGTGGAGGCCGACTTCACTTTAAGGTCCAGGAGGCAAATACCTGATCCATTTCTAATGGATAAGACTACCCCATTTGCATGGATAGCGATTTTTTATGGGTCGAACATCTGGACCTCATTGGAGTCCACTAATCATTGAATTAAGAAAAAGGCATGTTTTTCCAGCTAAAGAGGTTAGGCTTCCAAGATATAATCCTGATTTGCTGGCTGCCACTCTTGCCACTTCTTGGAGAGAAACTAAGAATGGAGCCAACCAAGAAGAATGCAGAATGGAGAGATGAGTGAGGATTCTGATTTCATCATTTGAGCATGTGGATCCCACTGTGCCTCCGAATGAGTACCCCATGGATGTGAGCTAATACACTGCCACCCTCCATCACCACCTCTTTCCATCCAAAGCCAGTTTTAGTTGGGTTGCTATCATTTGCAACTAAAATATCCTGGCTCATTCAACAAATCAACAAAACTATATAGGTAAATGTTCCAATCTATTTTTTTCATGAATCAAGCGGCACCTCATTATTAAGAGGACCTACAAGCAAGCCAAGGTTTAGAAAACCCATCTCTGTTTTTCCTTTTCCCATCCAGACAGAAATAGTATATTGAAATACAAACGTTTTCTGACTGCCAACACACACACACACACACACGCATATATATGTAAATAAACCGTCATGCAGAGTTGCATGATGGTTCAGTGAATGCACACATACATCATCACTCTGTTTAAACCTACAATCAGGAGTATATTTCTTTTTAACAACATGAGCAAAGAAATTATTTCCAGTTGCATTTTTACAAATTGCTCTCAATTGTGACATTATATTCCATCTCAATCAAGTGTAATTTGCCAGAAAGCCTGCAGAATGTTTCTGTATTTAAAATGTGTGAGGTTTTTGTAACCCCCTTCTCTTCCTCAAGTTTCCCTACTAGGTAGAGATGGGACTGACATGGTTCAAACAAACTCATCAAGTTATAATGACTCCCTTGAACTTCATCTACCACAAAAATAAGATGGCCAATTGCTAAGGAGCTTCACTGGTCCAGCTCACAGTGAATCAATCAACGTAGCTTGAAAGTCTGAGGCCTGGTTTGATTTTAGATATCTTAATGAAAAATGTGTGTTGATGTAGGATGAGCCAATTATTCATTTAGCGATTGAGATACACGAGGGCAGTAACATGAGTCCTATTACTCTGGTTTGAGGGGACCTTGGGCTTCTAATCCAGCAGGTGCCAAACCCTGGGTTATGGATCAGTGGAAATCCATGATGAAGTTTTCACTGTGCTGTGGCAACAAAAGAAAAATCAATACTAAAGAATGAGGTTTGTGCGTGTGTGTGCGTGTGTGTGTGTGTGTGTTCAAAGCTAAAGTTATTCCATTGAAAAAGACTTCCCTTTTATTCGAGATTATGTCATTCTAATTCTTTGGTTTGAAATATTTGTTTTCTTTGATAAAAGCATGGTGATATTAAATGATGGCTTTGAAAATAAATTTGATTGGAAAAATTAAAAATTGGTAGCCCCTCGTTTCTTGAAATTTTATGGGTCTGTCAGCCAATCACTGTTCTTGGCAATAGCGATAATGATAATGTTAGGTACTAGCATTTGGGAAATGCTCTTGTATGTCGACAACTGTGCTAAGTGGCTCCTGCATTTAATCCTGACCTTGACACACTGCACAGGTGCTGTTATTGCTAATTTTACAGGCGAGGAAACTGAAGCATGTGGACTTAAGTTCACACAGCACAGTCATAAAGTGGAAGAAGCCAAACTTTTCTGACTAAAAGGTCTCATTCTTGAGAATTTCATTGTACCTGTCATTTACAGTGCGAATCTGATGGTGACATCATTTTGAGCCAACTTGGCAAAAGAAACCTGAGAATTTTACCTGCTGGATACTGAAGTGAGAACGGAGGGTGGATTGTGGGTCTCCTGTTCTGGAAGGCTCTTGGATACAATGATGTGTAGAATGACAGAATTGGAGAG
Source organism: Pteropus medius (assembly GCF_902729225.1). NCBI lineage: Eukaryota > Metazoa > Chordata > Mammalia > Chiroptera > Pteropodidae > Pteropus > Pteropus medius. Next base: position 14,472,151 of record NW_024349802.1, on the reverse strand, counting down.
AACGGCAGAAACCGAGAACTGCTTTTTTATACTACAGGTAATAAAATGTTATCTGGCAAGTATTCTGGATAATTTGGACAGCAGACTCCCGTTGCCATGCACTTTCTACTACGGCCCAATGCTGCAGGGTTTTTGTTCTGGGTAAGAGAGAACAGGGCCATCTCTGTTCACATTTTCTCTCATTGCTCAGAAAAATGACTCTTGGATAAATTTCCTCAATTCTAGGAGATTTCTGGATCTCTTATTTTTCTCTGACTCTAGGCCAAATATCCCAGAAAGGCAAGAGCCTAAAGCACCACAGAGGCACTTTTCTTCTACTACTGATAAGGGTAAGAAAGAGTCACTTCTATTTAGGGCTAAAATATACAGAATGGAGCCCAAGGGAGGTGGATATGACTTCATTTTCTGCTGGTCACACCCTTGTTTGGACCCCTCTCCATGAATGAGGGTGGCACTTGTGACTTGCTTCCCACCAAAAAAACATGGAAAGGTTGGTGGGATGTCACTTCTGTGATTAGGTTACATAGGATTTTAACACTTGTCTTGCTAGAACTCTTGTCCTGCTGCCTTTTAAGAAGCAAACTACTGTATTGCGAGCTGCCTATGGGGAAGGCCAGGTGGTGAGGACCTGACAGTGTTCTCTGGATTGCCAGCGAGAAACTGAAACCCTCGTTCATGTGGCCCACAAGCAACTGAATTTTTCCAATGACCACATGAGCTTGGCAGTGAATCTGTCCACTCTGATGGGCTTCCAGTCCTGGCTAACACCTTGATCACAGCTCTGTAGAGGACCAAGCTCTGCTACAAAATAGGCACCTAGCATCAGATGCCTTCTCGTTTGACTTCCAAAATGTCTGAGTACTGCTCGCCTTACACAAAGCTCGTTTAATTCTTCAGCCTGGAGTCGTCCAGGGCTCAGACCACTTGCTTATCATTCACGCAGATGAACTGACCAGGCATGGCATGACTGAATTGGGGAGACCTGGCCTTCATTTTCCCCCTCATTTACCACTTACAGCCTCACATGAGTTATTTAACCTCCATCAATCTCAGCTCCTGCCTCTGTAAAATGGAGAAATAACCATTATCCTGCAGAGTTGCTCTAAGGACTCTTTCTGATTCATTAATTCAACAAAAATTTACTGAATGCTCAAAACATGCCAACCTTGGTTTACTTATTTCTGGAAGTTATTGCATCTTCAGAACATGAAATATACCCCTCGTAGGACACTGGGTCCTGTCCAAAACGTGAACGGAGACATTTTGTCCATGCTGAACCATCCACCTAAACTTATGTGCTAGGCTGTAGAGGCAAGAAGGGTTATGACTAGAAATCCAGGCACAACGAAATTACTAGACCAATAAAACATGATAGTATTTTTATGTGTTAATTTCATAAGCCAAATGTACAATAGAATGTTATGGGTTACTTAATCCCAAGGACATTTTCTTAAGCATGTATGTTTTAGACAGGACCAAATATCAAGGACCGTTCGACGTGAACCGAATATACTCATGGTCATTTTTGCTAGGTCCATATTTCAAGGACCGTTTGGAATAGACCAAATGTCTTTGTGGACGTTTTGGGCAGGATTAAATGTCCAGTAATCAATAGACCATACTGCCAGACATGAACATTTACTACTGCAGAAAGAGTTTCATGACATATCACAATCATTCATGAACCAACTTGATGAGTCAAGTAATCTTTTGTAAACAAGTAAGAATAAGAAGTTGAGCTGACATTGTCTATGAGTTAGGAATTTGATAACACTATTGTCTGAGAGACAGGGTAGGAAATTAACACCAAGGGTAGCATTTTACACAGTGCGTCCTGCTGGCCTTGATTTTAGAGGGTACCAATATTTGAATGATTCGCTTCTGGACCCCTTCTTTCATTCAGTGACAATCGATTTTCATCATAATCTTTCTCACATTAAATATGTGCACTATGACCATGTGTAATATATACACAGATGACATACCAGACTGAAAAAAGAAATTTTAAATACTAAGAGGAAAGAGAGGCAACTTGGATGAAACATTTTAACGGAATGATGTGGAAGAAAGACATCGAATCTCCAAGACCACAGTAGTATTTTAACCAGGGCACATTTGTCATCAGTGTGCTTCCACCACTTTATTTGAAAGGAAAATTGAATTATAAACAAAAATGTTACTTGAGAGTGAAAGGGGAACTTCTCAATAAATGCTTGCTGAATTCATTAAGAAAGAGTTCGGCTTTTTGCCTTTATCCTACCTTCAAGTGACACCTTCGTGTGCTATGTAGATTACATATCTCCTGTCCTTTCTCCTAATGATAATAGTTGACATATACTGAATGTTACTATGTGCCAGGAGCTGCTACTTTACGTGTACTTTGTGTGTATCCACTCATTTAACAACACCTATGCTATAAGATGTGTATTATGATTAGTCCCAACGTATAGCTGAGGAAATTTATGTACAGAGAGATCAAGGCACTCACCCAAAGTTACAATGTTGGTAAGTGGTAGAATTAAGATTTGACCCACATAGTCTGGCCTAGAGCTCTAGTTCTTAACCATTGTACCAAAGTCTCTAAGAATTATTAGAGACATTGTACCAAAGTCTCTAAGAATTATCTCCTCATGTACCTCTTAATGCATCAATAAAGAGAGCTTACACTAGCATGTGCCACTCTGCACGCCCTTCACATAGCCATAGCAGTCATATTTTATTTTCCCCAAATGGTCCAATGCCCACTTACGGATCCAGACTCATTGCCTCTCTTAGTCCTGCTGACTTGACTCAGCCCCTCCGACATATGGCGATCTCTTCTGCCTGTCCCCACGAAATGCACTGTTTCCTCATTCTTGGGTCACCTGTGTCCCCTTCTTCCTCTGGCTTATGCCTATACCCTCTTCTGGACTTGGCTTAAAGCTCCCTCCCTCCAGACATCCTTCCCCAGCACTCCCGTTTCACACTCTTTGCATTTTGCACTGGTGTGATTACTACTTATTTACCTATAATCCCATATTGGATGCCTGTCTTCCCTCCTAGCTCCCAGGATTCATGAGGATGGGGTCATGCCTTCCTGTATGCCCAGTACCTTGCATAGCATCCTGCACAGAGCAAGTGCTCAGTTAATATTTTGGGGGTCTTATGGGTTGAACTATGTCCCTCCCACCATATTCATATGTTGAAGTACTAAGCCTCAGTACCTCAGAATGTGACTGTAATGGAAATAAGGCCTTTAAAGAAGTAGTTAAGGTAAAATGAAGTCACATGTGTGGCCCCTAATTCAATAGGTTTGGTGTCATTATAAGAAGAAGAGATTAGGACAAAGAAAAAACACAGACCAAGGGACAATCATGTGAGCACACAGTGAGAAGGTGGCCATCTGTAAGCCAAGGAAAGAGGCCTCAGAAGAAACTAAATCTGCTGATATCTTGTTATTAGACTTCCAGCCTCCAAAACTGTGAGAACACAAATTTCTGTTGTTTAAGCCTCGCAGTCTGTGGTGTTTTGGTAAACAGCCCAAGCTGACTAATCATTGGTTAACTGACACTATGTCAAACTGGCCTTCCTTCAACTCTGATTTCCTTTGCTTTCCGTGTGTCGAACTAAGGCTTCTTTACTATATTCTGCCCACCAGACTCGGTCTTCTTTTCTTCTCTTCTTGACTCGAAATAATGGATAGACTAGACTCTATATGCAAATGCTTTTTATTATCTTTATTAGTGTTATTTATTACTTCCAGCAGGTAGATTACAATGATGTAAACTCTCTTGCTGAGGTGCCCACTTTTTGACCTCTAAGTCTATGCCTATCTCTAACGTCCATATAATCTTTCCGAATATTTCATAGGGAAGGTGTTGATGAGCCAACGAGAGAACTTCTTCCAGCTGCCGTGGGGTCCATAAATTTGAGTGAGCTCATTATTTTCTTTTCTGATGCATAATGTCGCTCTAGAAAATTATCATTTAATCAGCAGTAATGACTCTCATATATCTGCTGCACTGCTTGTTAATCTCTCCACCCAGTGTAAGGAGAAAAACTTTAGCAATGCAAATAAAATTTAGGGAACAGAGCCATAGAGAAAGACGGGCTCTTACCTCCATCCTTCTACTGCCGTACCTAGAGCCTTTGAAACAAAACAATAATTGTACTTCACTGAATGTACTAAGATTTTCCACGGAAGGTGATCAAAAATAGGGATTAACTGGATTTAATAATCTTATAGAATACCCAACTGCTTACATCCTTTGGTCTATTTCAAGTAACAAACATTTATCAAAAGCCTGTGATTTCGCCTCCTGCAAAGCCTCACCTCTCCATCCTCACCGTGCATCACTGTGCCTCTTGCTCACCACGCTTTAGTCACGCCAGTGTGCTTTTAACCTCCTTCCAACCTCAGTGCCTTTGTACATGCTGCTGCTTCTGCCCGCGACCTTTTTCTTGTGTTCTGTTCCTGACAATGTCAACTTTTAGGGCTCGTTTCACTGCCACATTCTAGAGGAAGCCTTCCCTGAATTCTCTAGGACAAAACAGGTTCCATTAGAGGTCCCAAAATATGCATGGTAGTTTTCTTCAGAGCTCTGGTCACAGTGATATTACAAATTTATGTTCATAATAAATAACTTGTTAGCTGTGTCCGTGATATTTGGAAGGACAAAAACATGGGCCATTTGTTTCAGGCTATCGATCACACACGTGTATCCAGAGGATGCTGCAAAACATTTCTGTCCTGTTTGTGCATGCATCATGCCACATTACAGTAATTTATTATTTGTTTGTTTGTGTCCCTTATGTGACTGAGTGCCCCAAGACCAAAGACTATTTCTGCTTAAATTTTTGAAGTGTTAGCATAGTCCTTAAAATATAGTAACATTTGCTGAATTTATCTTTGGTGTAGGTTGCACAAATCTTGGAAGCTGGCTTTCTTGCCCGATCAAGTCCCTTGACTTCCATCTTTATCTTCCAGCTAAGAATTGAAATGTTAATCTTCTCAGTATAATCAAATTTAATTATTGCAGTTATGTTTCTGTGCCCAGAGGTGAAAAGCGTGTATTCTCAATAAGTCAAAGTAATAAAGAACATAGTACAGTTACAAGGTAGGTCATTTGATGCTTCTAGAAATAGAAAATGCCCCCATCTTATCCACCCAGATTCCAGGACTTCCACAACAAATGGGCTGGGATTCCCCAGGGGAGAGAGCAAGCCATCAGAGAACCATAACGTGATCAGGAATGCAATCTATAAGGAATTTATTGGATATGGAATAAATCCTGCTACTTGCATAATAGTCTCTCAAATTAACTATGATACTTTAAATATTCTCAAAACTGGTGACATTTGATTGCCTAGCAAGATATTTAGGAAGTAGTGTCCATAAGTTGGGCGATGAACTAGCTGTTGGGGAATGAGAGAAATGGCCAGTTTTCTGGCTTTGACTGGTTGGAAGGAGGTGTCAATAATGAAGAACACACTGGAGGAGGAGCAAACCATATGCTCTCCCCCAAACCAAGAGGGAGGGCAAAACAAAGGAAAGGCACTGGTTCTCCTGCTTTTAATACACATTTCTTCATCTGGGAATGACAGAAATCCAACTGGAGTTAATTTGTCTAAAATAGGACTGTGCTGGCTTCAGTAACAAAAGCTTAATAAGAATAGGTGTTGACTTGGCCTTAGGGACAACTGACATGCACTCACGATTTTAGATATACTTTGCATGTAGCATAGAGTTCTAAGTAACACATATTCTCATCAGCAAATAGGGCATTGCCATCATCCCAGAAAGTTCTTTAGTATCCCTCTTTTTGACAACATGTGCCTCTCCAAGAAACGTTTTACAAGAAAAGTATTCATAGAAGCTGGAATTCACAATGGAGAGGCCAGGTTACCAAGACAAACTGTGGACCTCTAACAAGGTGCTATGTCCATGACCAAAACTAGCATTGAAAAGCAGAAAGAGGCCCAACTATCCTGGCAAGGGTGTCCAGGGTTCAAATAATGTACAAAAAGCCACGAAGAGTATTACACCCAAGCGAAATGCTGAGAGTGGCCTGGCGGAGTGAGTATAGGTGTGCTGGACCACCTGTCCTCAGCTGAGGGCGACAGCCTGCTCCTCTGGGCAGGATGAGGAAGACCAGCAGCCTGTGTTCTCTTCTAGAATGAGGGTACCTCCTGCCAGTGATCTGAGCAAGGAATCACTGCACAGAGAGACCTGGGCCCCTGAGGGTTTCTAATCCATGGGGGGTTCAGAAGGACAACGTCAGTGGAATATTCTAACAGCATTTGGGAGCTTCACCCACTTGAAAAGTTTGTTCGGCCAGCAGGGTTAGCCACAATGCTATTATGCATTCTACAAATACAAAATAATTGATTTGCTGGTTTAAGGTGACAATTAGGAATAAAATTTCCCATGCCTAGCAACATTGTTATCTATATAATCCCAGCCTGAAGTGTGCTTTCCACTGCTTTCTGCTGCTGTGCTAATGGAGACTTGCATACATGGTCTTCAAGATCAGAAACTGTTGGATGGATCAGGAAAATCTCCTTGACTCGTCCTCATAACCTCTCTTGATCTAGATGTACATCTGACTGAGGGAAGAATTATCTAGCTGAGCCATCTCTTCTTTATCACCTCTCACAATAATCTCATGCCAGAAACAAATATGTTTCTAAACAACTTTTTTTTTTTCCTGATTACAAAGGCACTGTGAGTTTATTATAGAAACTGGATGGAATTGGAAAATGAAAATAATTTACCAAGAATTTACTTTGAATACAGTGGTGAACAAACATTGTAGTACCTGTAATCCTACCTCCCAGAAGTGATCACCAGTAACTTTTTTTTTCTGTTTGTTTGTTTATTCTAGTTTGATTTTATCAGGATCATGCTCTATGTACTGTTTTATATCTTGGTTTAAAATTTAATAATGTTTAATGAAAAATATCCCCATATCATTACCTAATTATTTTATGACTGCATAGCTTTTGTATTCCATCTCAGAAATCTGAGCCCCACTATTCTACATATTAAGCACTGACTGACTCTTGACCCTTCTTATCTAGACCATCTATCTAAGTCTCTCAGGTCTCTCAGACCAACCTTAAACTCCATAGCCCATAACTTCAAGTCCTTTTTCATCAATATCCTTAACTTCCTAGTTCCTCTTATCAATGACTTTATTTTAAGTAGGTCAGTCCAGTAGCTTCTTTATAAGACTACTCCGATTCGCTCTGAAGCGGATGGCTTGGTTCAGACATTTGCATTTTGAATGAAGTCAGACATCCTGAATCCTCACAACTGTTGGCACAGAACTCTACAGACAGGATCAAGGTATTTCAGGATGTGAAACATTCTTCAAGTCAGATATACTATTCGAGCACTCGACTGCATGTTGCAAACCTGATTCTTGCCCCACATAGTTCGTGCTGATGAGGTTTGTCTTTGCATATTTGAGAATATATTTCAGCTTTGATTAATGTAAACCAAGAGTAGTGGTTTCTCTGGAAAGAACAGAAAATCTGATACAACGCTACCTTTCCAAACTGCATTTTATAGAAGTGACAAATTGAAAAAGTCTAGATTTATAAAGACAATTCAGGTTGTGGATTCTCAATTAAATATTTGTAGCAAGATTGTATGCACATTGTAATTGGCCATGCACGGGAGGTGGGGCAGGAGAGGGAGGAACAGTAGAGAAACACCTGTAAATGGTGCTGAGAAATAATGGCACCCACACTTCAATCATGTTGCTATTCATTGAGGCCAATGCCCAACGTTTTAAATTATACTTTTTTTTTTTCCAGTGGAAAGAATCATAAGACTTCTTTAGGCATTCCAAAATAGAGAACTGAACTTAATAGTGGGAAGTAGACCCAAGAACCCGCCTTCTCTGCTGGCTAAAATATAGTATTTTTCCTTCAAAATAATGTTGAAGGAAGGTGAACCTTTAAACCTATAGATTTGCAGCTTAATGCTGTAATTTATTTCTCCTGGAAAAAGCTGCAGTGTTCCTAGATTTATGTAGAGAAGAAAAATATAATTCCTCTAACTGAAATGGACAAAAGTCTAGAAAGGAAAAAAAAAAAAGATGAGCATTTTGACCTTTACTGTTAAAAGAGGAAAACAGACTTTGGGAATGGAACATTAACTGGCCAAATCCTCTGAGAATTTTGTAAGATAATTATAGAAGAGCATTTATATATTCGAAGTACTCAAAATTAAGTGTAAAGCTCAGACAGCCCTGATACTACTATTAAAAGAATTTTATCAACTAAAGAGTAATACATGCTTATTGTACAAAACTTGAAAAAATGTCTAAGCAAAGAAAACGGTATGTTTTCTTTTGTCTTTTTATTCTGTTTTTCCCAGGGCCTCCCTCCACCTCACCCACTGTTTCCCACACATATTCAAGTGTTGAGAGGAGGAATGAAAACACAGAAATTTTACTCGTTCATTCACTATTATATCCTACTTCCCTATGTCACAAAGATTTTGTTGCAATATCATTGTTAATGGCTATTTAATATTTTATCGTAATTTATCAAACTATTTCTCAGTGGGCTATAGTTAAATACTTAACGAGGCTTATCAGTTATGATTTTTTCTATGAACTCCTGTGACCTTCCAAATGTTGATGTTACTTAAAAGCCTATCTTTGGTTCTTCTTCTTTTTTGTTTTTCTGCTACATTGATTCTGTCCATTGCCATTTTGTTTTTGTACGAAACTGGAAAAAAGCCCCTTCTATATGCTAGTCACTCCCTATATGCTCAGACCTCTCTCCTAAGTCTGACGTCCATGTGAGAGAGTAATGTAAAAATAGTGGGAGAACCTTGACTGCCACACTGAGGAGTTTGAATTTTTTTTTTTTTTTTTGAGATAATAGGTAGTTACAAGCAGGTTTTAGTGGAAGTGCCATGATAAAAGCTTTCTTGAAAGATGAACGATGAGGAATGGGGTCAGTGGCGGGGGCTGTCAGAGAAAGATGCCAGAACCCTCTTGTGCTCATCAGATCTCACAGCCTTTCCTCTCTTCCAGCCTCTGCCTCAGGACCAGCTTTATGCATGCGGTGCAGACCCCATACCTCTTGCCTTGCCCAGAGGTTTTTCTCTGCTGTAGGCACTGGCAGGCCTGGTTAGCTCTCAGTGCTAGTTACGTAACCCAGAATTTGGAGGAGTTAGCACCCCCTGGAGCAGACTTGGACTTGTGTGGGATGGAAGCCCACAGACAAATGTTTTTTTGTTTCCTTCTCTCAGGCAGATGGCACTGAAAGGCATTTCATTAAGACTTCTCAGCTGGCCCTATGAGAGCCCACTTGTCTCCAGCAAATTTGATCACACAGAGCCTTGCTCCGTCTTGCTCCCTGTCTTTCATGCCTGCTCCTAAGTGAAGAACTTAGGCATGAGCTTCTACCCCAGGGCAGGCTCTGGGAGAGCTCATGCTAAAGAAGAAGGGAATATAGTTGCCTTGCCTTTCCCCAGAGAGGGTTTCTCAATTTAAATCAGAGCACCTTTTAAGGCATCACACTTTTCCCTTGGAGTGATTACTGTATTTTTAAATTATTTTTTATTTGTGTGACTCTATGTGCATGACTCTCTTCTCCACGAAGCAAAGAACATATCTTTTTTATCCATTGTTATATTTCCCCAAACTTGAGAAAATTAGTAAATAAATAAAATGATGACTATGATTTTAAAACTTTCCTCCAAATCCCAAACTTCTGAGACTTAGGCTCTCAGAAGCTACATAGCCTATTTCACCTTTGTGGGTATGGGTGTTAGTAAGAGCTAACTTTATTTTTCTCTGTATCTTGATTTTCTCATTATGGGATGATAGAAAAATATATCTGACATTCATTAGGATAAAAATGAATTTCATTAATCTCATTTATCAGACTTACGATTTTATAATTTAATTTATTCATCTCAATTTTATATATTCCAGGTAAAATATCCCTTCTCCAGTTCAAGGTTTCTATAACTACAGATGATCTGCCCTATTTTGTGGGGTTCCAAATTAAGCCAAGGGTTCTGTGACCTACCTTCCTCCCCCAGTCCTCTCCAGAGGCTTCAATGAAGAAGAAGAGCTGAGGCCAGTATAATAAAAAAGTGGAAATGTATTGAGTAACTGTGCTTTTGACAATGACATACTCAGTCCCATGAGAGAAATCATTAGCCACATTTTACGCTTGAAGAAAATGAGGCTCAGAGAGAGTAAGTGAACTGCCCGAGTTCACACAGCTAAGTGGCCTCACTCCAAAGCCTGTGCTGTGAACTATTACACTTGAGCTGCTGGAGTCTGCTAAATTTCAGTTTCTTTCGAGTGCATAGTGGGCCTTTCCCGCTCTGTGCAGTCATTGTTCATCCTTCAGGGCAGCTGAGAAATATCTAATCAGGGCCTCTGACCCTGTCATTCATTTTCTTACTGTTAGTTAACTACAGGCACCATAAGGAATGGAAAAGGAACTGCTTTGGACTTCAGAGGAGCAGACCTAGCCAGAAAAAATACCCCCTAGACTCCACAGCAAGCTCAGGATAATGCTTTTAATGTTAATGTTCTCTCTCTCACCTTCCCTCCTGCTCTTCCTTCTCTCTCCCCTTCTCTCGCCCTCTCTGTCTCTGTCTGTCTGTCTGTCTGTCTCCCCCTTCCCTCCTCTCTTCCACACCTTTTCCGTCCTTGCATCTGCCTGCCTGATTACTTTGAGTGGAAGGATAAGAAGAATATTTCCATTTAACTTTATTTTTGCTGATATGCAAGTTTATTTAAAATTGACCTCTGAAGATTTACAAGAGTTTTTCCTATCGGGCATTTCAACAATTTAAACTGTAGCTTCTCAGCATTGAATTTAAATCTATGGAAATAAATCATGGTGGAAAGCTCATTATTTCTTAATTACAGGATATATTAGTATCTAGCTTTAAGAATTCTCCAGTGGGTTAAAGGAACATTTTGGTTTAGAGGAAAGTTTCCGCTTAACCATTCTGGTAGAGTGACATCAATGAAGTATCATTATCACTAGTTTAAAATAAAAATGGGACAAAAAGAAAAACATACAGGAATGAAAAGACATGATTTGAATTCTTTGGAGATGAGCCAGAGGAGAGACTTCAATTACTTTTTGTAACAATTCTCTTTTCTCTTATTTGGAATAAATTCTAAAGAAGATTCATAAACTACAGTGCTGATTTTATTCCAGGTAGAACTGTGGGTAGGCAAAATTTGTTTTGCATCCAAAGGAAAATTAGGGTAAAGTTAACTCTTATCTGAGTTGGACTTCAATAAGTAACAGTCATCTCAAAAAGTTATGATTAGATATTAAATTTTACATATTTGTATAACATATTCAGTGTATTAACTAAATCCATTTGAGACCCTTCTTGCTACACAGAAACTTTATACAGTACAAATTGAGATTAGAGAATAATTTAAATGAAGCCTCCGTGTAGCAAGTATTTAAGTCCCCGTGTATGTGAGCCATTGGGCTGTATCAAATTATCCACCATTATTTAAGTCTTGACCAACATGGTCTCATCCCAGCCTTTCCTCCTGCCCATCACCAAAAGCAGTGTTACTACATATTTTTGTCTTTTCAGTTCAGGCCACCATGCCAACCTTTCATTTGTTTTTCAGATGTTTATGGAACATCTTCCACCTGCAGGCACTGTACTAAATGCTGGGAATAGAATAGTGGACAAGACAGAAGTGGTCCCTGTTCTCACAAAGCTGTCAGGTCAGAGTGGAGAAGAGGATTGAATAAGCAAATTAGAGGTGAAATAGATGTTACAAAAAAGTTGGGAGTAAAAGAAAGTAGATACAACAGGGAGAACCAGCAAACAGGACCTATGTAACTCTAGGGAAATTCATGATCTTTTTGAAACCCTAGGAAAATGAAGCAGAAATAATAACGCTATTCAAGAAAGTCTCCCTAATTCTTTTTATGAGGCCTCCATTATCTTGATTCCAAAACCAGACAAAGACAACACTAAAAAAAGAAAACTGTAGGCCAACATCTCTTATGAACATTGATGTAAAAATCTTCAACAAAATGTTAGCAAACCAAATTCAGCAATACATTGAAAGTATCATACACCATGATCAAGTTGAATTTATCTCTGGAATGCAAGGTTGGTTTAATATCCACAAATCAATTAGTGTGATACACCACATAAACAAATCAAAAGATAAAAACCATATAATCATATCAATAGATGCACAAAAAACATTTGACAAAATCTAGCATCCATTTATGACAAAAACTCTCAGCAAAATGGGAAGAGAGGGAACATACCTCAACATAATAAAGGCCATATATGACAAACGTACAGCTAACATCATACGCAATGGGGAAAGGCTAAAAGTGTTTTCCTAAGATCAGGAACAAGACGAGGATGCCCACTTTCACCACCTGTATTCAACACAGTATTGGAAGTTTTAGCCACAGCAATAAGACAAGAAAGAGAAATAAAAGGTATCCAAACTGGAAAGGAAGAAGTAAAACTCTCGTTATTTGCCAGTGACATGGTACTATATAGAGAGAACCCTAAATATCCACCAAAAAACTGTTAGAGCTGATCAATGAATTCAGTAAAGTAGTAGGGTACAAAATAAATATTCAGAAGTCAGTGGCATTTTTATATACTAATGATGAACTCTTGGAAAGAGGAATTAAGAAAACAATCCCATTTATAATTGCATGGAAAACAATAAAATACCTGGGAATCAAATTAACCAAGGAGGTAAAAAACCTGTTCTCAGAAAATTATAAGTCATTTAAAAAAGAAATTGAAGAAGATATAAATAAATGGAAGCATATACTGTGCTCATGGGTAGGAAGAATCAACATTGTTAAAATGACCATACTACCCAAAGCAATCTACAGATTCAATGTAATCCCTATCAAAATATCAATGACATTTTTCAGAGAGCTAGAACAAATAATCCTAAAATTTATATGGAGCCATAAAAGACCCCAGATAGCCATGGCAATTTTGAGAAAGAACAAAGTTGGAGGTATCACACTACTTGATATCAAACATTACTACAGGGCTACAGTAATCAAAACAGAATGATACTGGCATAAAAACAGATACACTGAAGAATGGAATAGAATAGAGAGCCCAGAAATAAATCCATGCCTATTTGCTCACTTAATATATGACAAAAGAGGCAAGAATACACAATGCGGTAAAGACAGTCTCTTCAATAAATGGTGGTGGGAAAATTGGACAGATACATGTGAAAAAAAAGAAGCTGGACCATCTTCTTACATCATGTATAAGAATAGACTCAAAATAGATTAAAGACTTAAATGTAAGACCCCAAACCATAAAACTTCTAGAAGAAAACATAGGCAGTAAATTCTCTGATATTTCTAACAGTAATTTCTTTTTGGATATACCTCTTTGGGCAACGGAAACAAAAGAAAAAATAAACAAATAGGACTACATCAAACCAAAAATAAACAAATAGGACTACATCAAACCAAAAAGTTTTTGTATAGCAAAGGAAACCATCAACAAAACAAAAAGAAAACTGACTGGGAGAAGATATTCACTAATGATACATCTGATAAGAGGTTAATATCCAAAAATATATAAAGAACTCATACAATTCAACAACAAAAAACCAAATAATTCAATTGAAAAATGGGCATAAGACCTGAACAGATACTTCTCCAAAGAGGAAATACAGATGGCCAATAGACATATGAAAAGATGCTCAAGGTGACTAATTATCAGAGAAATGTAAATTAAATTAACAACAAGATATCATCTCACACCTGTCAGAATGGCTATCATCAATAAATCAAAGAACAAGTGTTGGCGAGGATGCAGAGAAAAGGGAACTCTTATACATTGTTGGTAGGATTGCAAATTGTTAAAGCCACTATGGACAACAGTCTGGAGGTTTCTCAAAAAATTAAAAATAGATATACCTTTTGACCCAGTAATTGCACTTCTGGGTATTTATGCAAAGAAAATCAGAACAATAATTCATAAAGATCTATGCACCCCAATATTCATGGCAGCACAATTTACAATAGCCAAGATACAGAAGCAACCTAAATGCCCATCAATAGATCACTGGATAAAGAAGTTACGGTTCATATATACAATAGAATACTACTCAGCCATTAAAAACCTCCCGAAATCCTACCATTTACAATGAAATGGATAGACCTAGAGGTTATTATGCTGAGTGAAATAAGTCAGACAAAGATAAATACCACATGATTTCACTTATATGCAGAATCTAAGGAACGAAAAAAATAAACCTATCAAAACAGACTCACAAATATAGAGGACAATCTGGTGATGGACAGAGGTGAAGGGTTAAAGAAGTACAAATTAGTAGTTGATAGATGGGCACGGGTTGGGGAGCACGGCATAAGGAATACAGTTAGCATTAATGTATTGGCTAGGTAGAGAGCCAGAGGAGAAAAAGAGCAATTAGGGGGATCGTTTTATAAACTACATAAATGTCTAACCAATGTATTGTATACTTGAAACTAATAAAATAAAATAAAAAGTATTAGGAAAGCCTAAAAAAAAAAAGGAAATAGCAATGCTAATGATAATAGTAATAAGATCTAACATTTGTTAAGCAGTTACTATCTGCAAGGCATTAATATAAAGCTATAAACCTTAAATGCATATTGCAAAGTGAAAGAAGCCAATCTGAAAAGGTTACATCTGTGACTCCAACTATATGATATTCTGAAAAGGCAAAACTATGGAGACAGTAGAAAGATCAGTGGTTGCCAGAACTGTGGGGGAAAAGAGGATGAAGAGGGACCTTTAGGGCAGTGAAACTATTTTGAATGATACTGTAATGGTGGATACATGTCATACGTGTGTTTATCTTACCATATAATGTATATGACATATAATGTATAACCCAAAGAGTCAACCCTAATATAAACTGTGGACTTCAGTTAATAATGTGTTATTAATAATGCGTCATAATAATGTATCGACATCGGCTTACCTATTGTAATAAATGTACCACACTAATACAAAATATTAATAAGGGGAGTGAGGTAGTATATTATATGGTACTTTCTGCTTTTTTTGTAAACCTAAAGCTGCTGAAAAAAGTATTTAAAAAAACAAAACCTCTCTGAATAAGGCACTAAAATTAGCATGGTGGTTCAGATGAGGAAACAAAGACTCAGAGGCCTGCCCGATTTCTCACAACCAGTAAGGGGCAGAACTAGGACTTGAACCCAAGTCTGTCAGAGCAGGTCTCTGTTCTTATGCCCAGTAAGACCAGAAATGCCTTGTTTCCTCACTCCCATTTCTAACCTGCTCTGCCCTCCTCTCTTCCCTTTGCTGTCAATGGTTTCATTATTCTTCTGGGCATTTGGAATAGAACCTCAAAAATACATTTGTCTCCTTTTTTTTCTCTCCCTTCTATCCCTACCGCTGCAACCATCCATCATGTTCCATGGATCCTCCTTCCACTGTTTCTTGGTCCCATCTTCTCTTTCACCTTTTCTAGCCTGCTGTCACCGTATCGCTTCTCATAGTCATTAATTCTTCTCCATTTCTATCGTTTCCTAGGGACTTCACCAGCTTCTGAGCTCTTGGTTTCTCTTTTCTGTTCCTTCATTTCCCCCAGATTGATTGTCCTAACAATTATTCAACACCATGTCAGGCTCTTGACACTCAACGAATAGTAAATATTTTTATGAAGATGATGAAGATGCTATAATGATGATGATGATACATATTGAGGGCGCTATTGTAACTGACCATATCTTTCATTAAGCTCATCTTTCAAAACATCAAATTTGGATGTTAATATAAATAACTATGGTGGACTTTACTATTTGGGCATTTGTGTTTTTCATTTTTCATATTTAGGAAAGAAAGACTTACCTATCACCATTCAGCACTTTTTTTCATTTTTTTAACCATGGTATGGTCACACCTCCATGAATAGTCATTTTATCAAAATTTATTCATTTAAATCATCTGTGATGAATTCTGTGTCCTGCTGGCATATTTGCTAATAAAGAAGATATTCAATGCCAATTGGCTGAACTGATTTAGAACTGAAAGACATTTCTA
This sequence comes from Pteropus medius, assembly GCF_902729225.1. Classification (NCBI taxonomy): domain Eukaryota; kingdom Metazoa; phylum Chordata; class Mammalia; order Chiroptera; family Pteropodidae; genus Pteropus; species Pteropus medius. The sequence goes on along the minus strand of NW_024349802.1, from coordinate 14,456,085 downwards.
TCTTTTGTTGTTTTTGTTGTTGTATTGTTTGGCTTAGCATAAAAATTATACGACAACAACAAAACAAGTCAAAATGACTTTCAGTTCTTACTCTGACTTCTTACTTTGTGTTTTGTTTGGAATATTCTTATTACATTTTCAAGAAAGTTATCGTTTTCTTTTAAATGAATGACTGTTTACAACTTCGTTATATTTGTAAGATTTTATAAAAGGGTCTCTTAGCCATTCTTTTTCTAAAGAATTATGTCTTAAATAGAATAATAAAAATAAATAGGAAATAGCATTTAAATATATAAATACTCGTGACATAGCTATTTCTCAGGAATACATGTAGAGGTTAAATCAAGACATTTAAAGATTCGTAGCACTTGCAAAATCACTTTATTAGCCTAAAAATTTATTTTATTTACTTTTTCCTGAAACCAGTATGCTATTAGAATAGAGCTTGGTAAACTTTTTGTATTTCATGTATTTTCACTGAAATTATCGGAATAAGGTTTAACTTACTGATCATTAAGTGATTCAATTGTTGTTTTCTATGACTTACACTGGGGTTAATTCAAATGTATCCTATTCACATTTTTCTCTCATAGGTACATCTATAACTATTGCATTGATTAACTTGATTATAGCTGTCACTTTGACCATTTTCAGAAAACTCATATGTGAAAATTGAAGCCTACACTTCACTTAATGGATGGTTACTTGCATTGCCTTGCAGAAACCTTGGACAAGCCCTTAACCTCTGAATTTCAGTGTCCCGTCTGTGGTGTGAGGCTGATAATACCATGCTATATGTAAAACACATTGCAGATCATGATGAAAATGTAAGGGCAGAGCCATTTAAATCTATATTTAGAAAGATACATTTGATAGTGTTATTTAATATCTCATGGTCTCCAGACAGTCAAAATACTCTGAAAAATATTTCAGCTAGTCTCAACTAGAAGCTCTAACTTTAGAAGATAAAACATGTGGTTTGTATTTGAACAAATTTTTGCCTCAGTGCTCATAAAATGGCGTATGTATGTATACATATACGTATACACACACATATATATGTATTCCACATCATTCTTGGTATCCTTTTTCCTTTCCCTTCTTTTGATAACCAATAACATTTTTGCAAAATGAACAATACACTAGATTGAGCATTTTTCTTTCATGCCTATGGTCTTCAAGGCAAGAGTTGGAAAATACATTCCTGTTTGGTATGACTTTGCTTCAGACATTTCAGAACCATTATAAAGAACTTTCTGTTGTTGGAATTTTTAAAAAAATGCATTAGCCTTTCTTTTGAATATTTCTTTCTTTCCCAAAGAATGTTTCATCCTGGATGTTTCTCAGCTAGTACTTTGGTATTTATGGTTTGTTTTCGTAAGTGTAAGAAAAAACGATGTTCACTGGTGAAGCTAGGAGGGGATATGAAGAATCTGTATTTTTAAATTGAATAACCCCATTTAGCCTTATTGAGATTAATCTCTGTAATCTGGAGTAAAATGGGAAATAGAAGAAACAAAAGAGATGAGGTAAAATACATTCCAGATAGACGAATGACCCTTGGACTCATGTATTATTAAACTATGGATTATCTGTAGCAAATTTTTAGTTCTGAACTCCTTTCCTCTATCTATTCCTCATATTTTGAGATCAAAGTTCTCTCTTCTTTAAAACAGACAGCATGTGAAAGAGAATAATAATAGGCAACTCTATTAGTCCAGAAGGGCTCACTGCTATAACAGGAACAATTAAACATTTCAAAGGTAACACAATATACATTTGTTTCTCACTGATGTGAAAGTTCTATGCAGTTGGTAGGGGGTGGGGCTCTTGGTCCCTACATTCATTCATAGATCCTGCCTCCTTCCGTCCTGTGGTTCCACCTGCTTTAGGTCCTTGGGGTTGTCTCTATTCAGCTGGCTGATAGGGAAATGGATGAGGATTATACCTTAAAGGTATTTATGGGTCAGGTCAGTAAATGACACACATCAATTCATCTCATATTCTACTGTCATGGACACAGACATAACTGCAAAGGATGCTTAAAATTAATTTAGTAGTATTTACAGGAAGAAAAAAAGAATGTGTAGTATTTATTGAGCCCTTGCATGTGCTAGGTACTGTCCTGAATCAATTTTATAGATCAATTCATTTAGTCCTCAGAACAACCCTAAGAGATAGGTATTTTGATTATATCATTTTCAAGATGAGAGAATGGAAGCACAAAGAAGTTATTTAACTTGGTTGAGGCATAGGGACTAGTGGGTGACTGAACCAGGATATGTGATCAAGTCATCTAGTTTAAGAACATACTTCTGTTACACATTCTGCCTTTATATACATAGACAAGGTTTACGGAACTATGTTACTGTTTGCTAAATGTAGAAAAAAATAAATGTACGATTAAAAATGTTATTTCTTTATCATATAGACTGGTACCATGGTAATACCTCAGATGGCACAGTGGCTGTATACAGTAGGTCCAGAGAGAAATTTATACCTAAGCATCAGGATCCTTTAAAATGGTCTCTCACTTTGGCTCAGCAATTCTACTGATTTTCTAAGGAAACTCCCAAATGAATGCAAGATGCTGTAAGTATAAAGACCTTTGCCACAATGTTGTTTAAGATAGCAAAAATTTGGAAACAATCTAGCTGTCTGATAATAAGTGTAGGTTGAATAAGTTTTGAGATACACACAATGGATTATTCTGTAAACACTAAAGATGAGAATATACCTGTATACTTATGACATGAAATATGTTTGTTTACTATTTATACACATACAAGTTATAAAATAATATATACATCAGGAAAATGTGTTTTATTTTTAAAAGTGTATATCTGCATAGGAAAATCTTGAAAAAGACATATCAAAATGTTAATATTGGTTAACTCTAGGTGGTATAAGTTTTTACTTTTAAAAAATATTGTTTATTTTCATTTCCTAATATGTCTGTAAAAACACTTTTTACTTATATGATGGAAAAGAAAGCAGTTAAACAGAAAGTTTAAATTGAAAAGAAGATATATTTGCTCAACACAGAGGGTGTTGAAGAAATATCCAAGTTTATAAATGCTATAAAACTTCAGCATTCCTGGAACAGTCAATTATATTCACTTTCATGCATTTAATTACCATATGCTCATCCATCTCATTACATGTAAGATGCCTATTCTATGTCTTTCACTTTGGCAAGACCCAGAATACAGTAATAAAAAAGACACAGGCTGTGCTGTCAAAGAACTTATTTAGCCAGGTAGGAAAGAGGCTGAAGATGCCCTAATTCTGAGAGAATAGCATTTATAGAAATGATTTTGCTAGGGGGAGGGGGATGCACAGTTTTATGTGACATAATTTTGTTCCAATTGTGGATGTGATCAGTCTTATTCAGTTGTCATCATGAACTTTCAATCATTCAGTGGCAGAAAGATTAGATTCTTGATTTGCCAGCTCCATGGATTCCTTTACCTCAAATATCTGGGAAAATTCTAAAGAAGCTTCTAGAGGGATCTATTCTATAGATCAAAGAGCCATTTCTGTTGGACAGAATCTTATATAATTTCTTAAGAACTTTTATGGGTTAAAATCTTCTGAAATATCCAAGAGTAACTTACTGGGAAACCTTGAATTAAAAAAAAAAAAGCCATTTCCAATTTTCATGGTTCACATTTAAGCTTCTGGAGAGCAAGGCAGCAATTTGATTTAATTCAATTCAACGTACTTTCATTGTAATTGCATTATAATATTTATTATAATTGCATTATAGCATTTACCACCACTTCAGGAGGAAGCTCAGTAATTAGAGACCTCAGCAGTCAGTCACTTTTGCATTCCCTCAAAGTAGAGGCTATCCTTGGGCCTCTGCCTCCCCGAAGACTGCACTGTAATTGTCTGTTTATCCCGTGAGACATTATCCTTGAGATCAGAGACTATGTGGCCCCATCACCCAGTGTGGCTCCTGGATATGGTAGGCACTCCATAATTACCTTCTGGGAAAATCTCCTTCTCATCCTTTTACTCCTTTTTAACATTTAATTGCTCATTAGCATTTCTTTCAAAGGACTAGCTAGAGAAGGGGAGGAATCCTTGGTCAGTCATAAACATTTAATAAGATAGCTGAAGACACTGCAGTGGGAATTAGAGAGTTATAAAGTAATTTAAGAAGTAGTACTTGCCCACGGAGAGCTCACACTCTTACTGAAATGATGCATAGAGTCCCAGAAAATATACTTAAGCTGCTTAACAGCATGTCTTGGAAAAATGAACATTCACGTATAAATATTTAGCCACAGCTTAGTTAATATGAACCAGTATCAGGAAATCAAACTCAACAAAGCAGATGAATAAGAAAGTGGCTATTCAGAATTTTAAATGACTTCTTTAATGCAGAAAAATGGTTTTGCCTAGGGTTTCATTCGCATAGGGAATACCCTGATTAGTTTTAACGCTGATTGCATTACCCTCAGAAATGCATGGATTGTGTAGCTTGGCATTTAATTGGAGGGTAGGCAAGGGGGAGATAGGGTAGACCCCTTTCATGTGATGAAATGTGGAGTAAAGAGTGGTCAGAGCTGGGTGCAGCTATTCTTGGAATGTAATTTTGAAAAGACTATGAAAGGAAGCAAAGAAAAAGCATTTTATTCATTTAGTCATTTACTCATTCAAGAAATATTTATTTAGTATATATCTGGCAAAGAGGGAAAAGATTGGAATTGCTGAGATAAGAAAAGGCTAAATAAATGTATTTGTGTTCCACACAGATAAATTTTCTTCTCTGAAGTTAATATATTCTGTAGAGGAATAGCAAAACTTCCTGAAATCTAAGAGGACTGAATCAAATCAAGAGTTGAAAGTGTCGAATAGTGGAAGGGACATCAGCATTGACATCAGCAAGACCTGGCTTTTAATCCTCTGCTTCTTGGTTTGGCAAATAACTCACTCTGAGCCCTGAGCCCAATTTTCTCATTTTGTAAAATGGGGATAATAAGAGCTATCTTATATAGTTTTAAAGTTAAGTGAGATAAACATTTAATCTCCTATAATGGCACCCTGGCACACAGACATGCACACTCAAAATTTCTCTCCTCTGCTCCCCCCATTTAATTTCCAATTTTGCTCTTCACAGTAAGCTACTTGGGAGGCTTGGGAAACAGTATTTGCTATAGTGACCTCTAGATGGCGCTCTAACAATGTAAGCGTGGTTTGCCGAAGGGTGGCTGAGAGAAGGAATAGAACATATATGCTCAGTGCTAATGCCTGATTACTACACGCAATCTGTCTCTGGTTCATAGTTTTACGTCCCAGCCTAACTCTGAGCGAGCCAGTAGAATTGGCAGGAATGGGGTTTCGTGAAGATATCCATACTTGTCAGCTTCATGAAGAGTTGTATGTATTTTGTGTGAGACTGATTACAGAGTCAGTAAAACTGACCACTTCTTTTGTAAGTACAGGAAAAGAGTGATTAGAGAGGGAAAGCACACGGGCAAGTCATCCAAAGGAAAAAGATGAGTATTTACACTGACCCTTTACCCTGTTACTGGTGGTGTGAAAAAAGCCAGCCTCATTCACCACCACTCTCCGAGGTACTGCGACCAGAATTGTGAGATTCCAGTGAGAGGGGAGGAACATTTAGAAGGACCCAGAGGAAGGCAATGGATAGTGGGGAAAGCACAAAATTTCCTTCTTTGAAAGGCTAGAATGGTGCTCAGAAAAGTTGAGGCTCCAGGCCAGCAAACATGGCATCTGTGTCACCGCAGACATTACTAATCGATTATGCTAGTTTTCCCTGTTGAAATTGGAGATGACTACAGAAATTTTCTTGTCTTAGTGCTTCAGGAGCCATTACAAAATCATAGGAGTTGACACATGAGATGAAAGCTCAGCCTCAGGCATATACAGCCACCCCACTCAGAGGTGTTTTGTTCTGTTTTGCTTGTTTGCTTTTCCCCTGTATGACTGGCAATGAAATCTTATTTATCACAAGGCCAAGCTCAGTATCAATGAGGAAGTGTGAATACTGCAGGAGATATGGCAGTGGTTGAGGACGTTATTATCCTCTTACAGGGAAGAGTGGAGACAGTAATGCAATCTACCACAGGAGATTCTTCCTTGTGCTCTACTAGGGTAAAGCATTTTATGGTCAGTGAGTCAGTGAGTCAGTGCCTTGCAGGCTTCTTCCTCAATTGCAGTAAAGAGAGAATGAGAAAGCACCTATGGAAAGCTGAGGCCAAGCATCTTCTAGCTAAGTTTAGTCTAGTGCTGAGATTGTCGGATGACGGTCTCTTCCCTTTGGTGTCTTACTGCATTCTTAATAGCATGATTGGATTAGACCTGCTAATTTAATCCAAAATTCTTAGCATGATTTATGCACCTGCCCTTGTTCACCCCTCTGGCCTCATATTTGGAAACTCCTCAGTGATCCAGACAAAAACACTGCTTGAAGTCAGGAACACACCATTTTTTATTTGCATATGCCCTCCCCCTGCCTGGACTACACTTCTTCCTAAGAAAGACTTACAGGGCTTACCGTATGTGGCATCTGTCCTCTAACACCCTCTAGGATGGTACATCCATCCCCTTCCTTTTTGTCCTAATTAAATCAGATCTTTTTAAACAGAGAAATGACCCTGGGTGTTGACCCAAAAAGAAATGAGCTAACGTTTCAGCAAAGGAACTCAGATGTAGCGTTATCTTTAATCCTAATTTCCCGTTCTCATTAACGTCAGTTTGCATGTCAATTGATGTTGCCAGGAAAGCAGCCACTTCTAGATTTCCCTCCATGCTTTCAGGCCCAGGGAGTAGTTGATTTCAATACCCTCTCTGGAGGCTTATAAGCACCTGGAGGAGCAAATATACCTTGTGCTTAAGTTGATCAATGAATAACAGCTGTATAGTTCTGCAGAAACCGTACTCTGTAACCAGAGGAAATAACATGCTAGAATCACAGGAGTGAAGGCCTGTCATGATACCATAAGAGCTGGTGGCCTGTGAGCTCCCTTTCTTGACTACATTCTGAAGGCTGAGTCTTTGACCTTCAGTTACATTTGTATTTATGTACTTTTATATACATACAGTAGTCCCTCCTTATCAATGGGGGACACATACCAAGACCCTCAGAAACCACAAAGAGTACCAGATCCTATATATATGGTTTTTTTCTGTACATACATACACTTTACATTTCTCATTGGTATATCTGAACTGCCAGCATCACTACTTTTGTGCTTGGGAGAATTATTGAGTGGAGTAAGGGTTACCTGAACACAAGCACTGCGATATCTCGACAGTTGATCTGATAACCAAGACAGCTACTAAGATAACCAGATTGGCAGCATATACAGAGCATGGGTATATGGCACAAAAGGATGATTCACATCCCAGGAGGGGCGGGTCGGGGGAGAGAGAAAGAAAGATGTTATTCACTGCACCAGCAGCCAAGATGGTCCAAGCAGAGTATGCAATAAAGACAGATGACAGGCAGGTGTATTCATTCGGGGGTCCATGTGTCTCCCCTGTCACTCTTCAGAGAGAATTTGACCTCAATTCTTCTGACCATGGAAATAAGAAGTCACCTTCTCACGCTAGGTTTCCCTCCAGGGAATAGCTTAGCTGTCTCATGTTCCACTTCTCCCGCCAAGATGTCAATACATTGATTTCAGCTTAGCAGAGAAGAGAAGGCTGTAAAACTGAACATGCTCAAATAAAGTGTAGGGATTAGAAGAATGACAGTTCATTGCTATCGTATCCTTTGAAGCTCTTCAGACACAAGTCTAGTGGGTGGCCCAACTGTCCATGAGACGTAGAACTGTTTACGCCTGTTATTTCTTTTCATAAACTGTTCTGAAATTGCCAGTGTCAATTTCAAGCCATTATTTAAAGCCTTACAAATATCTAAAATGCCTTGCATTGTCCCTTGTTATCTGACTATCTCTTCCAGCATAGGCCAGTGGTAATGGCCTACATGGGGTGAGCATTGTATTCAGTTTAAAGAATGGATCACCTCTAGAAGTTGCCCTGACATGATACGCAGTTATTGCAGAATATGGCAAAGTCCTGGAAAAGACCTTGAGGTGGTTTTAATAGAAAACGTTAACAAATTGATACTCTTTCCTTCAAAAGGTCAATTCTAATTCTCTGTCTATTAAATGTGGGTTGTATTTAGTGCCCTGCTTCTAATAAGTAGTATGATGAGGAAGTGAAGGTATGTAATGTTTGACATTAGGGTACATAAGATGTTTTGGCTTCCTTCTTGCCCTCCCTCTGGGGAAAGCCGGTTACCATGTCACAAAGACATTCAGCTGACCTATGGAGAAGTTCATGTAGTCAGGAGCTGAGGCCTCCTGCTAACAGCCATGTGAGTGCACCATCTTGGAAACAGAGCCATGGGCTCCATGAAGGTTTCAGATGACTACACCGCTGGCTGACATCTTGGGTGCAGCTTCATGAAAAACCCTGAACCAGAATCAACCACTGAAGCTGCTCCTGAGTCCCTGACTCACAGATACTGTGAGATGATAAATGTTTATTGTAGTAATCCACTAAATTTTGAGATTTTTATCAGACAGCAATAGCATACTGACCCATTTTGGCAAAACATCGAAATACGCTGCATTTAAAATAGTTTTTTCAGAAAAGATACAACAGAATCACACAAAGAAATTGGTGGGAGTTGCCAAAGTGGAGGCTGTATGTCTCCTTGCTAGGACCTCCAGCTTCTAATGAGCTGCCTTTGATTGAAGTCGGGTGCTGGGTGTGGGATCACATTGTGGCAAATGGAAGAAGGAATATTTGGGAGGCCCAGCTGGTCTGTTAGGTGAAACAGTCCCTACATCAGGGATCATCAGGAAGGCTCAACACAGAGTATCTGGATAGGTGGGTGGGTGGAATATGGTATCAGAGTAGGGATAGGGAATGAATTATGTCAGGCTGCATGGGGAAATCTACCAGCTGGTGGCTGTCCTGGCCTCTGGACTGAAGTTTGAAGCAAGACTTACATTCTTGGGAGGAGACTAGAAGTTCTGATCAGGTGGGGTCCTCAGGATGACCCAGCATGTGAGGCCTTTTTTTATCTTTACCTGTTGGGCACAGTATTCTTGCTGTAACAAGAATCCTTTAGGTTAAACAACATTTATCTTTTCTTGGTTGTGAGTTTGATACATAGAGTTATTATTTCGGCTTTCAATAAATCCATAAAAATCAATCTTCATGGTCTTAAGGGGAAAGGGTAAGTTAAATACCAAGGTTGGGATCTAATCCTTGGCACTCAGGCAAGATTTAGGAGAAGAGGCTGTTTTGAGTAGGGACCTCTCTATGAGACTCAAAAAGGAATCTGTGAGTGGGGACCAGGGGGATAGAGATAATTAGTTCTTAGTCATATACAGTAGCTGTGGCTTCTGTGTTCTCTGAAATATCTCTTATATCATTCTCATTTGCTGGGTGAAATTGTGGAAAGAAACTTGGTCTTGAATTGGCTTGGCTAATAGCTCTACTTCCAACTAGAGATAAATTTAAAATTATGAAACAAAATTTTCTCCAAAGACTTTTTTCCCCTTTACTTCTTTAATGCAGTAGAGGAATAGGGTTATAACTGAAAGACTTATTTTCAAGGAAATTGGACAATAAATGGATTTTCAACATGACAATGATTAAACGCATTTTTTGATCTTGAGAATGTTGTTTTGTTTCAGGAAGTAATGTTACAATCAAATTAATTCATCTTTGCAATGAGACCAATGGATGAGAAGGTTAGTAAAGTGAAAATTGTTGTTATTAATTTATAAGATAAAATGCTTGTTGTTTGGGGAATCAGTTCCAGAGCTCACTGTCTCACATAATCTTATATTGTGGGTAATTATACAGACATTAACTTGATAAAGATAATTACAAGAATCTATCATTGCTGGGGTTTTGATTTATTTGATTGTGAACTATTAGGGACTTTAGATCAGATGATTAACTTATACTGGGTATTTGTTGGTGAGTGCCCGAAATAGTTATTAAATTTAATACAGAGCATATTTTTACCTTTTCACAATGATTTTGTTTGATTAACAGCACGGTATTTATTCAGTTGAGGATCTTAAATATCAGATGCAAATTTCAAAAGAAAAATCACTTGAACCATCGAGTTCAAATATTTGACAGATCAGTACAGAAAAGATTAAGTGGGAAATTTACTTTAAAAGATGTGTGTGTGTGTGTGTGTGTGTGTGTGTGTGTGTTTGAGATAGAGGTAGAATGGAACACTGGTAGAATTTAACCATTTCAGAGCTCATGGTGTAGCAGACACATAGATCCTATGAGGGTGATGTTTTCGAGTTTTAGAAATTTTCTATTCAATTTTCATGTAACAGTTTCTGGTATGTTGGCAAATGGCTCCCAACTCTAGCTGTGTGTAAGCATCACTGGGAGATCTTGTTACAAATACAGATTCCTGGGTCCCTCAGGATTCTGACTTGTAGATCCGGTTTGGAGCCTGCACACCTTTATTTTTAACAAGCTCCCTAGGTGATTCTGATGTGTAAGCCTGCTTTAAGAAGTACGATTAGGACATTCCTGTGACTGTCTGCTCCTGGCTAGAAACATGATATCACATTAGTTTGCTCCTAAAAGCGTAAATAGGAAAATATAAGAAATGATACAACTTTGCATGTTTTCCCTTTTTATTGCCAGAGACATCTATCACCTTCAAGCTATGTTGTCTCTCAGAGTCTTACGTGAGGAAAGAGACATTTACCCATCTAGCAAGTCTTCTGAGATTGAGATTCACATTGAGGCTGGCCCTGCTGATCTCTAGGCATTTGCCTTGTTCCTTGGCTTCTGCTCTCACATTTTCTTCGGTTTATATTAATTGATCTCTGAATTCTCCCTTAAGTCTTAGTCTTGAGATCCTGTCCAACAGCTTAGTCCCTCTAGAATTGAAGTTCTGCCTTCTAGTCTCCTCCCAAGAATGTAAGTCTTGCTTCAAAACCTCGGTCTAAAGGCCAGGATAGTCACCAGTTGGTGAATTTTCCCATGCAGCCAGGGATGCTTTATTCCCTATCTCTTCTCTGATACCATATTCCACCCACCTACCTGTCCAGATACTCTGTGTTGGGCCTTCCTGATGATCCTTGACCCAGGGGCTATCTTACTTGTGACAATAGCTCTGGTTCAAAGTTCATTTTCTGCGTCCTGGTTAGCTGCGTCCAGTCAGGTGGGGTCCTGAGGAAGGACCCAGCAAGTGGAACATCTGTGACTCTCTCTGGACTGTGTAACTTGTATTTTCTATTCTGGTTTCCTTTTCCTCTGTCTTTCTCACTGTCCTGGTCATGGGACATAAATTTACAGCTATTTATTTTTGTTTTAATCTGTAAACCACGTCTGTATGCCTCTGATTTCAACAAATTAATAACAAGAGTTAATCCTATAGAAGAATGGATTCAAAGGGGTTGCAATAGCTGTCTTTGAACATTTGAGAGGTTGTCATCAAAATGAGGATTTGATCCAGGTAGCCACAAAAGATGGCTGATTGTGGCTTGAAATAAGAAGAATGTGCTCCCAGTGTAACAAAGGTAGAATGAGCAGTCTCCGAAAAAAGAGGGCTTCCAATAAGTAGCTGAATGATTATGATAGAAATCCTATGGTGACAATCCCAAAATAGAGTGGATGTCATTCAGTCTTGCGAGCCATGAGTCGTGAGTTATTGACAGGTCAGTAGCCACACGTTTAGGGAGAATCAGTTATTGCTCTGTGGAGTGGCACGTGGGTCCCAACCCAAGAGATTATATACTGGCTGGCTCAGAAGAGGATGATGGGACAGCCAAGTACAAAATAACGTTGGGAATGTCCTGATTATGTCACTTGGTACAATTTACTCATTTGTCTCTCCTGAGACAAAAGCACTGAGGCCACTGGCTCTCAAAGCTGGTAACAGATCTATTCTGAAAATATAGCATATTTTATGTTAAACCAAGTAAGTTAGGTTGATACTTGCTGGTATAGGAAATATATTTTAGGGATGACTTTTCAATAGTCTTTGGAAGTTTAATCATGAAGTTTTATTGAGCCTCTATTATGTGCTAGACACTGAGCAGAGTTGGTTCAATGAGTATTGATGCTTCACTATACCATATGTCTTATCTAGCATATAGTTTCACCAGCCAGATAACAAGCTTTGATGATGCTGCCCTGGGCATACCAGTCTGAGGGCTATCCAGGTTCAACTATGCACTCTGGAGTAAGATGGAACCTTTGGGTTCCAATACAGAATGGCCATCCCCAGACTGGCTTATGTTTCTGAGAAAGAATAATTGTCTAGGAGGGAGGCTGGAAAAAAGTTTCAAGACTTACTCTTGGCTGTCCACATACATGGCCAGCTCTCTGGGCTGGGCTACAACAGAGCTTATCTTTCAGCCATGGCTCATGATAGAATGCTAGAGTTCAGTGCCTAAGTTTGCTCCTTAGGTAGGAATTCAAATGAGTGGCTGTGAGTCGAGGGTCTATTGGAGCCAAACAGACTTTTGCGTTAACATCCTATTGGCATCCCATCGAAGTTGGGTGAGTAGTGGAAGGGTGAATCCCATCTGTGCCTTTTATTATGCATCTGGAAACTGCCAGCTGTGTTCACCATCTTCCATGCTCAACACTGCATCTGTTTTTAGATTATGTCAATGTTCCAGAGCTCTGTTTAAACAGAGTATTGCTCTGACCCTCCATATTTGCCTGATAGAAAAGAAAAACTGAAATAAAAACCTTAAAAACGATTCTCTAAAAATATCCACAAAGCCAATTCTAGTAAACACTAACAGTTCTGTTAACTGCAGATTAAATGCGTCCTCCCCCCATGAGTGACTGTCACGTCAAGGGCATCGCAAGCTGCTAAGGAGACTCAGGGATAAGTTCTGGCCTTGGAAGCTGAGTCCTTGAATAAAGTCTTCGGACTAAAGAGAAAAACTTCAAAATACTCTTCTAAATAAATTAGAACCATCGAAGCTCAGAGAACTTAGGTTTTCTTTCAACCCTGATATTCACAAAAGCCTTGAAAAACATACCCCTATTTTCATCTGTTTTATCAACTGTTCTTTTTGGGTTTGTGGAGATTGATGGTAAAGTTAAGTGTGGAGAAGACACTCCCCCTTGGCTTACCATAAATGAAGGTCAACAGTCAGTCTTATTTCTTCTTAAAGTGGAAATTTAAGGAATATAGGCATTCAGAAGTGTGTTACCACTTGAGAAAATGTAAGGAGGGTCCCATTTTTCTTGGGGAGAATTATGTAAACAAGTGGAACTTAACCATATTTCAATGGCTATTACTTGAACACGCATACTTCTGTAGGGCTTCTCACGATTGAAAAAAAGAAATCTGAGGCCTGTGCATTTGCAGCATTCAATGACATAAACGCTCATTTCTGAACTGTGATTGTATATTGTTTCATGGCTCATGCTGACACATGCTCAATTCCTGTCATAGCCACGATAGTGTGCTTCGGGCTGATTACATTTTGACAAAACTTTCTGTGGAGATTTTAGGCATGGCCGACTTTAACAATGAGGCACATACTCTGTGTGCGCGTGTGTGTTAGCCAGGTGTACACTTCCACCAGACAGCAGACTGGAATGCACATTTTTCCAAATGTTTAAAGCCATATTTACCAGTTTAGACTCAAATTTACTAATATGAAGAGACAATTTTCCAAGAAAATATGTGCTCACTTTTCTCTTGTGTGAAAATGGACATGTGCAGTGAGCATCGATTTTATTGCAAGTGGTGATAGATAGAAGAAAAAAACACAGAAATTACGGCAGAGGGGAGTGTGATTGGCAGTTTGATCAGGACCAAAATCCATACTGAGACTAGAGGTACTTCTTTACACAGCAAAATCAAAACCAAAGAGCAGGCAACATGTGGATGATAGATAGGGAGGTAGGTAGATGATAGACAGACAGATAACCATAGGAATTTATAATTTGCCACATTTTTCTATTCCATTAAGGCTATTATGTGTGAGTAGCATATTTGAGAATAGCAGGGAGCCCAAAAAGAGCTATGATATATCCTAGGCAGAAGAATTAGCTAAAATGTCTGAAATTCTTTACTCTTCCTCTCCCTTCCCATTGTCTTTAGGAAAAAGTCTGAAGTCTTTCAAGTGGCTATAAATCCTGAGATGATCCAGCCCCTGCCTACCTCTTTAGCCTTATTTGTACCTTTCTTTAAAAAATTGTTCTGCTTCTGTCACGGCGACCTCCTTTCAGTTTCTCGGTGTGCCATATCCTGCATGGAATCTGAACCTTCACACGACCTGCCATTTCTGACTTGATTACCTTTTCTCTCCTCTCACCCCAACTCTTCCACAAGGCGAAATGAGACTCGTCTTTCAGGTCTCAGCTTAAGTGTTACTTTCTCCAGGAGGGCTTCCCTGATTTCCCCATCGTCCTGATGAGTCAAGGCCTCCCCAATACATATTCTAAAACATACTAAACTTTTCCTTCATTGCATTCATCACTGCTGGCTCCATCTGTTTAAAGTTTGCTTTTTCTATTATACTGGGAGCTCACTGTGTTCATTGCTACGTCCAAGAACCTCTCTTGACATTTTTCACTTGGTTTGTGACCAAAATTTCTGAAAGCATTAAGAAATAAATCTGACCATAGATGCTCCAGGGAACACTTGTCTGTAAAATGTGAGGAACAGTAAATAGTCATGGGGTTTTGCTGAAATAGTTCATATAGAGCATCTCTGGAAGTTTCTGATACCCAGGACTGATCAATTTGTACCCTGCATGTAACTTTGAATTAGCAGCATAGAAATACATATGTAACTCAATTTGGATGTATCAAAAGTCCTTAAATTCAAGAGATTAGAAAGCAAATTTGAGATGTTTTTCCACAAGCCTGTTCTAATGTGCTATTCCTAGCCTCAGTAGACAGAAGCAGCATATGCCAGGTCTGGATAACCATCTGCAACACCTCTACCATCCTTCCCAATAACCCAGTCTTCAGCAAGTCCTGATGACTTTATATTTTTTTCAATCCATTCATTTCTCTTCATCTCAGTTCTTCCATCCTATTCCATCTGACCATCACTCATTGCTAGACAGTACAAGTAGAGTCATACATGGTCTTCTTGTTCCATGTATGCCTTCCCTCCAATTCAGTCCTCTCATTGTAACTAGAGTGATCTTTTAAAAGCTGATATGGGCTGTTATAGGGATTTAGTTCTTCGTAGAGAAACAAGCACAGAGGGGATGAACAGTTTAGAGTAGACCACATGTACTCACCACTCTTCAGCCTGTTTCTAATTTGGAGAGGTGTCTGG
Source organism: Pteropus medius (assembly GCF_902729225.1). Classification (NCBI taxonomy): domain Eukaryota; kingdom Metazoa; phylum Chordata; class Mammalia; order Chiroptera; family Pteropodidae; genus Pteropus; species Pteropus medius. The sequence continues at coordinate 14,440,787 of NW_024349802.1, read as the reverse complement.
GGTATGGTGAAGAGCTCTGGCTCTGAAGACAGACCTCCTGCCTTCGAATCTCAGCTCTAACATTTACTAGATCTCATCAGCTCAATGGGAAGGATAATAGTGTCTCCTTTATAAGGTTGTTGTATCACATGAGAATATACAAGTGAAGTATATAGAATGGTGCCTGGCACAGAAACAGAAGTCAATAGAAGTTACTGACATTGACATCTCCATCCATCTGTCCATCCATCTGTCCATCCATCTGTCCATCCATCATATCTATCTATCTATCTATCTTCTATCTATCATCATCCATCATCATGTCCATCCATCCATCCATCCATCCATCCATCCATCTCCCTACCACCACCACCTACCTACCTCTCTATCATATCTACCACCACCACCACCACCACCATCATCATCAATCTATTTATCTTAGTTCTAGTGAAAGGATTATAGAAGAAAGGTTAGCATACACAGAAGAAAGGGTTTTCCACATGTACAAGGCAATCACGAAGGGAGTCCAAATCCATATGAATCTTGCACTTTCTTTGGAAGCATCTGGCCTGTTAGGAGTTTTGTACTCCAGTCCCATGTGGTAGGAGCAGTAAGTTGTCTACAGAGCCAACATGTTGGTTATGCAGGTGTGAACAGATGAAATTGTGCATCTGAGCACAGATGAGATAAAAAAAAAAACAACACTAAAAATCTGAGCTAAAAACGGCCATATCCATTTGGCATAGGCAAACATATTACCAGAGGAAATGCCACAGAAAATTAAGTTCAGCAGTCTCCCTGAAGCCTAGGACGCATGCCTTTGTGACTCTGAAGTTATTTTTGAGGATGTGAACCCTACAGGAAGGTCTTTTCTCTGCATAATGAAATCTCTGGTCCTATACAGAATGTAGATGAAAGATTAGGATGAGAAAGGTTTTATTGGAAAGATGTCTTCAGATGTGGATGTAAATATAAGCCCTTGCATTTCTCGAGGCAGCTCATGTCCTTTTTCATTTGCCCCAATGTTAATTAGTCCATTATTATGATTAGACAGTAGTTCTCCACCAATGTGTGCCTCATCTATCACCATTAGATATTAAAAAGTTGTCATAAAAAGCAACGTATTAAACAAATCCCATAAAAGAAGGAGGTGCAGTAGATTTGAAACAATCCACTAATTTATAAAAGCTGACATCAACACAGAATATAGAAATATATGGGAGATAGAAAGAAATCAAAGATCATACAATGTTAATGATCACCTAAGAATTGTTATTTCTGAATCAATTCTTTAATATGGGAAAAATCCCATGTGTTTGTTTGAGGAAACCATGTATAGCCAGTTGTGATTATAGAAATTGTATGGACCATTCCAAAATAGTTGTATCAGAGACTACAAATCAGATAAAGTTTATTACGCCCTTCATAGGGCTTGAAAAAATACTATGAAACTAGCTACCCAAACCTAACCTCACATCAAAATGTGTATTTTCTAGGGTTGTACGGCACCTCACCCTGTTTTGGTTGGGCTGCTTTTAATCCCATGTTCACAGCAGAATTTCCTTTACAAGTGTTGCCTGCTGGGGAGAGGCATACCATTCCAGTGCTCATGTTCTGGGGCCACCTGCCCTGCCTGCCTGGTGAACTGCTCTGTCCCTATAATTCTCTGTCCCCAGAGATGTAAGTCTTTCTCATGCTATCACATGCTACTCATTCACATGTTCTTTGGGTTCTTTCATACAATCATATCATCTACCTTTTTTTCCTCCCCAATCTTGAGTACAGTTAGCCCTTTTATCTTTAAAATAACCATTGTAATATCACAGGTAGTAAAATTTAGTCCTATGTCTCTTAGAAATTTCAGTCCTGGGAAACCACTCAAAACATCATCTAGTTGTTGGGCAGACCTTTTATAATTTTTTCTCTTATGATTTTTCATTTCCTTTAGAATAAATCTGAATTCTTTACCATGATCTACAATGCCCTGAAAGATCTGGCCTCTATGTACCTCTCCTGACACATTTCTTGTCCCTGCTTTCCCTTTTCACTGATCTCCATCCATGCTGGTCTTTTGTCTTTTTATTCCCTGCCTCAGGGCCTTTGCACTTACTATTCCCTCTGTTTGGAACATCATTACTCCAACGTTCACGTTGAGGTTCCCAGATAAAATTGAATATTCTCAGGGATGTTTTTCCTGATCATTCTGCCTATAGTAGATTCACTCTTATAACACTTAGTATGATAATATATAATTAACTAATTTGCTTACTCGGTTTTTAGTTTGATTTCTCTAATCAACTGCATAAATTCCACAAAGGCAGGGCCTATATATGCTTGACCATCTAGGTCAAGATCCCAGTATATCTAGTGTCTTGCATTAATAGGTATTCACGAGTACTTTAGTTAATATAGGAAGGAACATTATGAATAACTTCTAAGCTAAGGTAAAGTAGTCTTCATTCTAAGAAAGTTAATTTAAACAAAGATAAAACTTACAAAATAGATAAAGCACACTATGAAGTTAACATTTTTATCTAAGAAAAGAGTGTGTGACACATACTGCATACTGACACCTGCCTGCAAAACTCAAACATTGTTATTTTAATTGTGCTATATCTCATAAACAATTGGAGCACAGGAGGAGAGCAATTCATACTGGGAACTGGGGAGAGCGTGGCATCAAACTAGGCCTTTAACATGGGATATAAATCCCTCAAGTGAGGCATAAACTTAAACCTTAGAAGCTGTGATAAGGTATAACATTGTCTTTTTGTGTCTGTCCATTGTATTCTCAGTCCCTGGCACAATGCTGGCACCTTGCAGGCTCTCAAATATCTGTTAAATGAAAAGATGAATCCATGCAACATCTCACAAACTGCTAATCTTTATTTATACTTAAGCTATTTTTATTACTCAAGTTAGTCATTTTTTTTTCTTGCTAAAACAACATATTGCTGATTTTGTATCAAAAGTCTGTAGGGAAACACGATTCACTTTATAGCCAATTTTGCTGAAATGGATTGGCTCTGCAAAGCAAGAGACATTTACACTTTGAAATATGCATTGTCATTTACTCCTTAAAAACATAGTTTTCCTTAGCTGTTTCTTGGCTTAATCAGTCCCCAAAGCTGAATAAATGAAAGAAATGGAAAGTGTGTGAGCATTAAATTACATTCTAGCAAGGTGCCTTTTACTTTGTTCATGGTAATGTAATTATTAAGGAACCACTGTTTTGTCTAGTTAATTATTTTCCTCATAAATTATTATTATTGGATTAGGAAATTTAGTGATTTCAGGAAAAAGGAAAATGTTCCTAGTTTAAAGTCTAATCCTAAACCATTAATTAAAAAAAAAATACTATTATATAATTTTCACCTGTTAAATTTCTAAAATTAAAACAACAACAACAACAAAATAATGGTGAGGCCAATATACATATATGGTATTCTTAAACATTACTAGCGGGAGTGGAAATTGGTGTAATGATTTTGAAAACAATTTAGTTAGATATACATTAAAAATGTCACTGTTATCAATTATAGCATTTCTAGGAATTAATAATACAGAGTTGTACACAAAGATTTATATATAAGAATGCTCATTCTGGCATTTTTAAGAATAATAAAAAGGAAATAACGTTATACTCAAATATTAGGGATGCAGCAGTAGAAATAATGACACATGCCTATAATTTAATTTTGAATTTCCATAACAATTAATGTTTACCCTTAGAAAGATTATTTAATGACATGGGGAAATGCTTAGTTGGTAAGGTTAAATGAAAAAGGTAGGAAATGAAAGAGTAAATATAGAGGTCTCTGGTGGAATTCAGCCTACAGATTTATTCAGTTTGGCTTGCATGGTATTAATTTTTTAAAATTAGTTGCCAATATTGAAGAATCAGAATATTTCACTGTAAACCAACTGTATTTTTAGGTCCTCCCCCAAATCCTGGAGATTTGGCAATACCTTAGGTGCACCCACTTGGAAGCAGCAAGCCCCTGGAAATGGGGAGGCACATGCAATCTGACTGGTCGCCGTCCCCAGCACTTCCCCAGAGGTAGATCCTTGGCTCCCATACAGTATGATCGGGTTTTGCAAAATATACATACATATGTCTGAAATGTTATAAAAACTTTTCTCAGAGTTTCACTTTCTTCTTCATAGTTTTTGTATTTTCAAAATTGTATAATGAAAACATGAATTGCTTTTCTGATTAGAAAAGGGTAATTGTTATTTGTTCTATGGACATCACTAAAGACCACAGAGCCCCGTGGTAAAAGATGATAAATGGCAGATGTTAACATTGATCTAGGGGGGATTACATTTCTGCATTCCTTTAACCAAACGGTGGACCAGGTTATTGATGCTTTTTTCATCCACAGTATTTTTTTCTCATTACTTAATAAAAACACATTATTGAAATCTAAATTAGATGTCTTACTAAACTACATTGCTTTCTTTTCCTATGAAGTATTGTAACTTCACATCAATTCTAAATGAATAATAGCCTCACCTTTAAGAAAACCATTTTGCTCACTGTTACAATAATAAATATTTCCAATAATATGAGGCAAAGGAATGAAACTGTTATTCGGATCTTCGATTTTGTGAAAAGTATGTTAAACTTAAATTTTTATTAAAATACTAGTGGATTAGATAAATTAACTTCAGTGAAAGGAATGTGCAGTGTCCCTGAATTGGTAATATACAAATTTTCTTTCCAGTTTTATTGAATTGTAATTAACATATAACATTGTATTAGTTTAAGGTATAAAGTATAATAATTTGATATATGTAAATATTGCAAAATGACTACCACCATAAGTCCAGTTAACATCCATAGTTACACATTTGTTTTCCTGTGATAAGAACTTTTAAGATCTACTCTCTTAGCAACTTTCAAATATATAACATCGTATTTTTACGATAATCACACTGTTGTGCATTACATCCTCGAACTTACTTATGAGCAGAGTACAAACTTCCATGACTAGTTAATAGTCATGGAAGTTTGTACTCTGCTCATCTTCATCAAGTTCCTCCATCCCTCATCCTCTGCTTCTAGCAACCACAAATATGTTCTCTTGTTTCTATGAGTTCATTTTTATCTGGTTCCATATATATGTGAAATGATACAGTATTTTCCTTTCTCTGTCTCACTTTTCACTTAGCATAATGCCCTCAAGTTCCATCCATGTTGTTGCAAATGTCAGGATTTCATTTTTTTATGGCTGAATAATATCATACATGTGTAAATATATACATTTATGCAAATGTATTTTAAATACATATTTATATTTATCTATATTTATATATCTATATCTATCTCTACATTTACCTATCTCTAAACTGTCTGTCTGTCTATCTCTAACTCTCTCTCTCTCTCTCTCTTTCTCTCTCTCTCTCTCTCTGTCTCTGTCTCTGTCTCTGTCTCTGTCTCTGTCTCTATCTCTGTATACATACCTAAAATGCCAAGGCCAAGGAACACAGAGAAGATTGAGAAACTCTTCTAGATCAAAAAGACATGACAACCAAATGCAATGTGTGATCCTAATTTTGACCCCGGACCAGAAGAAAATAGCTATAAGGTCATTGTTGGACCAATTAAAAGAACTTGGAATATGGTCTATGAACTAGAAAATAGTACTGTATTAATATAAAATTTCCTGATTTTATAACTGCATTGTGGTTATATAAGAGGGTGTCTTCATTCTTAATAAATATATTATGAAATAAACAAGTAATGGAATATTTTGTCTCTGACTTATCCTTAACTGGTCCAGAATAAATAATTTTCATACAAATATAAGCATATACATTTATATTAAATCTACATCTATATACTATCTGTCTACATCCATCTATCTATCTATCTATCTATCTATCTATCTATCTATCTATCTATCTATGTATCAATCATCTAGGGAGATAGAGAGAATGAAAGATAAAACTAATGGAGGAAAACCTAACAACTGAACATTCTGGTAAAGTGTATGTAGAGGTAGTTTATACTGTTCTTCCAAATTTTCTATAATTTTAAATTATATCAAAATGAAAATTCCAAAAATATTCTAGTTATAACCTATCCTTGTCTCATTACCTGACACTCTCAGCACTAAGCTCCAGCCCTATCGGACGACTTACCTAGACAACCATGTGGTTTTCTGGCTCTATACTTTCCAGCCCACTCTTTTCCTCAATTCCCTAACTTTGCCTTTTCTGCCTATCTAAAACCATACATTGTTCAAAACCTGGTCATTACTTCCAAAAGACTTCTAGCCTTACTCAGACTTAATTGACTCTTTGGTTCAATTAAATTAATGATTCGCATTATCTGATCCATGTTGCTAATAAAGTCTATCATATTATAATAAAGTTAGAGGCTAGTTTGTACTGTTGCAACAAGGCTAAAATCACAGAGGGTTCAAATAACTAAGGTGTCTTTCTAATTATAGCTAAGTGTCTTGAGGATTGACAGGTAGGGCTTTCTTTGCTCATTGTGGTCATCTAGGGACTGAGGCTGATGGAAATTCAATCTTGACATGTGCTTCCATGATTGCACATCGGAGGGACAGGAACATGAGAAATCATGATCTGGCTCTCACTGCTACTGATCGGAAATGACTTAAGTATTTCTGTTCATTTTTTCCTTGGTTGAAGAAGTCATATGGACACATCAAATTTCATAGGGAGCAGCAAGTACAGTGTGCCTGGAATAAGACTATGAACAGCTCTAAGGATGTCCCCTCACAGAGTTTATTATTATATCACACAAACATTATCACATGTGTCTGTTTTCTCCAGTGATCTGTGATAGCAGCTTCTATATCCTATTGGTCCTTCCATTTAACCCTCCAGCTCAATGTTTAGTACAAAGGAGGTGCTTTGTGCCAATTATCTGACTGAATGGGCATAGAGAAACTTGCCCAGTGTCTTAGAGCCTCTGGGATTTGGATTTGTGTCTGAATTTCTAGTCCTGTGCACGATCCACTACACTATGCCATGAAATTCCATGGACTTCCCTGACGTGGTTCCACCCTTATTAAGTTGCAATCTACCAATAGGAACTTGTTCAACTTTACTGTACTATTTAATATTTTATAGGCCTCAATCTATATGCAATAACCCATTTTAATGTGCCTGCAGCCAAAGAATACCAAAGAAATACATTGATTAAAAATCCCATAGATGAAAACACATTTCATTTTTGTCAACCTGCCATGACTTCTCACTTTTGCTTTTGAGAGTCTTTCTCCTATCAGTTTTCTTTCATGACTCTTTTCATTGCAGATGTGACCATGGGGTCTTTTAGAATCGTATGTTTTTAATAACAAAGGCAAAGAAAATTCCAAAATCCTTCAACAAATACAGGAAATACAAAGTCTAAAGCAAGTCTTCCAAAATAAACTTCACCAGGATGGCATACGTTCATGGTTAACTCATGAAATTAAAAAATCTGACTGTGGGAAAATCAGATTCTTACCTATCTTTTTATCATCTATCTATCTGTCTGTCTGTTCATCCATCTGTTCATCCGTCTGTCCATCCATCCATCTCTCTATCATCATTACTCAATCTTACTTCCCAGTGGAACATTAAACTACTAATAGCCCTCTTCCTCTCTCTTTGGTAACGAGAGAGTTGAACATTGGCAACAGTGCCCAGAAGTAAGATGCTCTAAGAGGTTTGCCTGTTAAGTACATTGAATCATTAGCACTTCAATGAAAGGCAACATAATAGACAATCTTGTGCTGATCAGCATGGCTTTCAGTGCAAATCAGAATTCCAATGGCAGAAAATAAATAGAGATGATAAATTCAGAAGGCAGCATGCAGGAATAACTGGAGTGCAAAGCATGTGTTGTTGCCTGGATTCCAGGAAGCTGAGTTATGTGGAGGTTTCTTTTTCTGTTGTAATATCTGCCATGTTGAGAAGCCAGGTCAGTGACTGGATAAATGGTGTGCTGTTTCTACCACCAACCACTGATTGAGATATGACGAAAGTGAAACTGCTTTCCTTGCTGAGATTTTCCAATGCAAAATGGAATTTCCAAATGCAAAATTTGTGTCCCTTTGATTTGGGATAAAGTTTCAGTATCTCCCTGTAAGGATGAGGAATCTCTAAATTGACAGATCATTTTTTGAGGCTTTTAACTAAGATGAGGAAGCCTGTTTCGATAACATAAAATTGGCAGGAACCCAAGCTTGGAATGTGAATGGAGCCCACACTGAACAGCTACATAAGTTTGAAGAGGCACAGATGATTTTATGCAAATTGTTTCCTTATGGAATACTTTCCCTGTGCACATCTGTAGGCTCACATGGGCTAGAGGTGGAAGGAGATAGAAACACTTTAGTTAACATGACTTTTGTCATTTTCATCTGTTTGTTTCTCCCCAGTAATTAGAAATCAAATTAAAAAATTAATAATATCTAACCTTTATGGAGCACTTTTATTGAGATAGTACCTAGGCTAAGTTCTCTGAGATTACTTAGAGGTACTACTATTATCCTCATTTTATTGATGAGGAAAGTCAGGCTCAGGTAGATAAGGAGCTTATATCTAATGCCCAACAGCAGTTAAGTGGCAGACTGGGTTTTGAAGCCCGGTTCTCTCGTTCCAGAACCCAGTTATCTAATTTACGCTGTAGTACATATACCTTCTTAGATAATACAGAGTAACTCTAGGAGACTGAATTATTATTCAGTACTCAAACAGAATAGTGTGATGAACAAAATGATAGAAAACTCAAATAAAAAACTTCAAATTATTCATTCTTACTCAAACTTTGCGGGATATTCTTTTGGGGATAGGATGGTTTCATTCATTCCAAGGAAATTTGATAGGATACCCTATTAAACTAATAGGCCTTTAGACTTTTGATCATCAACTCAAACCATAACAGCATCAGTGAGAAAAGTGGAGAATCCCTATCTTTCTCAATCTGATATATCCGATTTAACTCTTAGTATTGTTGAGGCTTGACATAGGTTGCACAAAGGAGTCTGTTTATAGATTATTTGATTGGATCTCTCTTCACCTCTATTTCCTCCACTCTCATGGTGCAAATTTGGAAAGTTAATATGTTGTGCTAAGAGGATGATAGAAATGGAGGAAGAGGACTTGAGAATCTATTGCAATTTTAGGGCTTATAATATCATAAGAATAGTCTCCTTCTGGGTAGGGTTTGGCCAGGCCGAGGATGCTGGACTCATGCCTGATTCCTTCCTTTCTCTCATACCCCATTTCAATGTATCAGCAATTAATGAGCAAAATATCAAGCCCCACTTCAAAAGATATTCTGAATTTGGTCAAAAATCATTACTCCTGCCACCAGCACTCTAGCCCAACCTTACGTCACCTCTCACCTGGTCTATTGCAACACTCTTTTAACTGGTCTCCTTGCTTTATCTGACACCATCGTAGCCTATCCTTCTCACAGAGGCTAGAGCGATTCTTCTAAGTTGCAAGTCATGTCTCCTAACTCTGCTGCCTAAATCCTCTAAGTGGTTCCCATCTCCCTTAATGCTCTTCGGACCTCTGTGATTTCAGTTCCACCCTCTCTCCTCTTGCTTTGCCCCAGTCATACCAGCTGCCTTCTAGAATACTCCTGCCTCAGAGCAGTTTCACTGGATCCCTCTCCCTGCCTGAAATAAACTTCTGGATCCTCTCAAGACTCTCTCCTCCTTTCAGATTTGTAAATATTAATGGAGACTCTTTTCCTCATTCCCATTTCTTCCAAAACAATGCCCTTGACTATTTTTTATCCACCTTACCATGATTTATATTTCTCCTTAACACTAATTATTACATGAAATATTCCATATTTAATGTGTTTATCTATTTATCATCTGTCTTCCTCAAGTAGAATTCAAATTCCATATGAATGGACGTGATTTATTTTATTGACTACTCAGTGTTTGATGAATGACTGAATGAGTGGCATAGAGCAATGCTGTGGGACCAGTAAAATAGCTCTAAGGGGTGTTTTGTTTGAGAAATTGTAACACAAAAACATAGGTCAGGGAACAGAGGATAAAATTAAAGTTAATGTGTAAGGTAATTTGTAAAAAAGAAAAAAAAAAGGCATATTCAATAGGCACCCCCCAAATAGGCATATTCTGTAAAAATAAAACAAAATCGTATTCTATAGGCATCCAATTGTCCCTAAAGTTTAGGAAGGTCTAAACCAAATTTTGATGGATGAGTTTCAAAGAGAGGAAGGAAGAGTTATGAGGGAAGATTCTCATCCAAAGTCTCTAAGATAATAGTTGAATGATTCAGTTGAGGAAGTCTGGAATTTGGAGTTTTTTGTGCCTTTAAAACACAGCTCAAATTCCATAGCATTTGTTGATCGCCTACTGGATGTCAGGGACTGTGTTAAATGGTAACCTAGGCTCTCATGTCTACATCTCATAATGACTTTGTGATGTAGGTCGTTATGACCCCCGTACGCAGTTGAGAACACTGAGGTGCAGAGAGCTCAGTCCATGTGTCCGAGGATGCAAAGCTGCTCTGATGACTCTCTCTCACAAATCCTCACACATCCACCTTGGATCTGAAAGGACTGCTTCTTCTTCCTAGTTGCTGAACCCTTATTGGACTCTGACTGTATACTGATATATTATCAGATATTGAGACCTGTCTCATAAGGATGTACTGAATTACTCTAAAAAAAAAGTTGACCCTTTGTCCAAGTACATGTAGACTCATCAAATAGAACTGGAAATATTCTGTGAATACCATATTCCTTTGAATAAAAAGCCAATTAATCTATGTGAAAAGGAATTTCAGTTTCTAGGAACAGTGATTTTAAAAGTGTTGACACATTAAAGTGACCACTGGGTTGCAACAGTTATCCTCTATAAAAGCCTCTGGTTATCAGTTTAATTCCAGCCTACTAGCTTAGTCTTTCTCCAGATATAAACATACAATAATAAGCATATGTAGTTTAAAAAGGTGAGAGCTACTTTGGAGTATTTTAGTCTCTATAACTGTGCAAAGTTTAACATTAGAGAACCAACTGATAAATTTTAGAAATAATTAGGAAAGGACTTCTTGCAACTGTTCTAAAAATTCCAATTAATGTCAGCATACAGAAGAGGTCAAGAGCTAATAGCATACTGGTTAAGCACATTAGTTTGGCTGAGTAACTGTCACACGCTGGGCAAATTTCTTAATACCTCTGAGCCTCAGTTTCTTCATTTCTATAACAAGCTACTACAGTGCTTGGCACATAGAAAGCATCCTATAAATGATTACTGTATTATTATTATTGTTATTAGGAGGAGGTATAATATGGCAGGCGATCCTATGCTAGAAATCCTACCTCAATTCTACCCCTAATATTAGTCACCAAACATGGACAGTAATGGAAATTGTGCTGAGGTATCATATAAACCAAAATCAATTCAGGCAGAACGTGAGTCTTCTAATATTATATAAAAGCAACGTAAGAGTAATGACAGATTATGAGTAATTATATGGAATTTCACTTCATGTGTGACACACTGGCACACGGGAAATAAAGATGAAATGGAACAGGTTTCTGTTGATATGAAACGTTACCCTTCCCCCTCTCATTTGTTACCCAGTTCTCTGTTGTGTTGTTTTAAAGCCGTTCTGTGGTGTGGTGCTCCTTCTTCTTGACTCAGTCTATTTTCTCAGAAATTCTGCCAGGAGATCTGAGAGCAGATGGTGCCTTATTGTTCAAGAAAGTAGTACTTTTGTTGAGTGTTTGATCACGCTTTTCTGTCGGAGACTGGCTTGTCAGCGACTTGTGCCATCAGGATAAGCAATGTGCCAAGGAAAATGAAAATGGCATATTTGCTAAGACTGTCAAAAGATATATTGACAACTGCATCAAAATCTGAAAGCATGACTCCAACAGTTAAAACATGAAAGGAATATTTTCATTTTGAAGGTCAAGTATGTACCATAATAATATAAAGAGAGCAATCCACACAGATAGTGACCTTAACTTCTGAAAACACCTACCTAATACAGAAAGAATAAAGATTACTTCCTTTATTCAACAGAAATTACTGAATACCCACTGTGTCATGCACTGTGCTGTGCACTGGAAGTGAATCGGACATGGTCCCTAAGTTAAGGGGACCCCAGTCTTGAAGGTGAGGAAGACATATAAACAGACAAGTGAAGCTAAGTAATGGATGATACGGTTATTCTTTACTACCCATGGATTTCTTCTCTGCCTTTCCTTTCCCTGCTTGGTGCCCTGGAAGGCTGACCCCAGTGAATTTCTCCCTTACCAGCTGGCTTTGAGTTGAATTCAGCTACAGGCCTCACGGGCAGGCGGGCGGGAGGGGTCGTACTGTTCTCTCTGATGTCCTCTCTGCTTTGCCATCTGGCTCTGGCAGTGGCTGTGGCCTCCGTGGTCACAGCCCGCCCCTCCCCACTCCTTCCCAGCTTCGACCAGCTCTCACCAAGTTATGGGCAGCACTGCTTCTTCCTTTCCTCAAGACGGGAAACCTTCACACTCTGGATTTATTTGACAAAATGAAAATACTCCTTTCATCTCGCTTCAGCTCTCTTGGTGGCAGCAACGTCCATTATTGCTGTTCTGCGTGCCTCAACATTTCACGTTTGTTCCCTTAACCGTGTAATACCTCAGGAGTAGGCCCTGTACTTAAACTCGTCACTTTAAACAACCGAGTCAAAGTCTGTTTTCTACCAGAACTCTGACAGATGCAGGCACTAGACTAGAGATACTAGTTTATTCAGCATTCGTTCAATCACAGACTGTTATATTGAGTGCCTATATGTGACAATTTGAGTATATTAGGTACAAGGTATAAACCAGTATTTTTCCATAGAACTTGATGGAAATAGTCTGCACTTCCCAATAAGCTAATCATCAGGCACATGTGATCAATGAGTACTTGAAATGTGGTTAATGTAATTAAGCAATTTGTTTTTAAATATTTAATTTTAATTACTTAAATTTATATAGCCACACGTGGCTATTGGTTAGTGGCTACTGTATTATACAGTACAAGTATGGTTTAATTTTAACAGGGGCCTGCCCGACTCTTCTGGATGGAAGTAGATACGAAGACAGAGCAGGATTTGTTCTTAGATATGATTCAGGAGGTGACATTTGAACTGTTCTGTGGATGAGTAGGTCTTAATGAGGCAGAGAAATGTGGAACGTGCATTCTGGGCAAAAGGAGTATCTTATGTAAACGCTGAGAGGCTTTGGCATATGGAAGATAGGCTCAGAGCATCACGTAGTATTCAAAGCGCTTAGATCATAATGATTAGGAGGGGTGCATTAGAAACGGAGTTGGGGACGTGGGTTGGGGTTGCATGTTGACGAAGCTTGTTTTACATCCACATCTCACTATTTTTTTATACTCCACAATACCATCAGGTAGATCATTTTACAAATATGAATATTAAGCACGATAGTAATGATATGTACATATTCCTTCTGAAAATATTCCATTGAGCTTTCAATTTTGGAAAGTATTTTAGTAATTATTTACAGTATGCTAAATTTTGTTGCTCCCTTTTCCTTGGGCTTTTACTAGAAAAGTGAATTCACTATTTTTTGTACCATAGTACAATAGATACAATAGGTAATACGTTAGTGATCTAGCTTGATTCAGAGGTGCACAAGGTGCCACGGAACGTAGATGAGGTACATATAAACAAGACTTGAGAGGATCAGAGAAAAATTCCTGAAAAGACTGTAAAGTCTATGCTTGGCCTGAAGAATGGGTAAGAATTTTCTAGGTGAATTCATGGGTAACACAAGAGAGGGCTGGTGTGAGTGAACAGAGTGTGTTTCCATAAGAAAACATTAAAAGTGAGATAATGACAGGGCTGAGAGAAAGCTGGCATGGTCTAAAGGATTGGATCTAACAGATCTAAGTTATAAAAGGATCACTGGATGAATGTCTGAATAAAGTGGTTTGGAGAGATACAAGACAGGAATGTCAGTTAGAAGGCCATATTAGTAATGCAGGGAAAACATAATGGTGTTTGGACACAGGTAATGTGTGTTTGAACACAGGCTCTGAGAATATTCCTCGTTTGTCATCTTTCACACTTGCATAGCTTATTTATGTTTTTCTGAAAAATAAAACCACAACTTTGTTTTTGCTCTGGGTCATAATAATAATAGCTGTTATTTAGCAAGTAATTATGATGTGCAAGTCACTCTTCCAAGCCTTGACATGCTTGCATTAACTCATTTAATCCTCACAACGACCCTATAAGGCAGGTACTAATATTATCCCCTTATTTTACAGATGAATAAACAGAGACTCAGCAAAGTTAAGTAACTTTTTGAGGTTACCCGTAGTAATTTGCAGAGCAAGGTTTAAATCCTGACCGTTTACTTCTAGAACAGACTCATTAAGTTCCATCCTTTTCTACAAAATTCTTATGATTTACCCAGCGGTGGTATTCACTCAGCATTCATTGATGAAGCTGTCTTTACTTTTACCTTGAATACTGAGCTAAACTAGAAATAAGATTTGTCTAGTACAGAATAAATTTCAGAAAAATTCATACCTATCTTGTAGATTTGAACACCATTATCTTTTAAAAAGGAAGGAAAAAAATCTTGGCCAGTGCAGCCAAGATTATCCCTATTAAGCCATCAAAGGAGGTTATTTAATTTATTCCACTGTGATTGTCTTCTTAACATTCCTTATTCATCAAAATACTTTTCTGTTTAAATCTTTCAATGTCAATAATGTTAAATGTGGAATATCATTATTTTAAAGAGATTTTAAGGGGGACATGATTGGCAGATTTGGAAAATATCTTTTCTTCTTATAGATGACATCATTGCCAAGGAATACTGAGCTCTGTAAGTTTCTGGATGCTTGATGAATATTTGTGGATATTAGGATCTATGTTTATAGGACTAACCTTAAGACCACCCATTGTAGTATAGTTTCATCAACTTTCATCTGGTTATTTTATAGGGAGTTTTCCTGCCCAGAGACAGATTCCAGCAGATTGAATTGAGAGGTGTCCTTGAGGCACTGATCTCTGCGATTGCACTATTTTAATAGAAAATGCACTGTTCTTAGAAAAATTACCACAAGGATTTCGTATAACATCTAAATTTCTTCTCACTTTAAATCTGTTGTACAAAGAATGTAATTTGGTTAGAGGTGGGAAGTTGTCTGGGTGTCTTCAAAACCCAACATTCATTTCGCTCCCAGCTTAGCTCTCTAACATCACTTATGTATCCTGGCTGCCCAACAGTCCTGCAGTATTCCATCACAGTCACCTTAGATAGCACTCACTGAAACAGGATATGCCAACAAGCTCAACCTTGTAAACTTTCCATTTTCCCACTGAATCTGACCTCATATTGATTTTCTTTCACAATAACCTGTCTTTCATATAAATAGCATTCTATTAGTTTTCATTAAAACAGCTACGACCCCAATTGGTGGCGAAGGAGAAGAGCTCACGACACCTGGTATCTCTGGACACTGTTCCTAAATGAATGCTTTGGGTCTCATTCTTTGGTTGAGGATTGCCTAGAAGAAACCACAGCACCTCTAGTTATTAAAATAATAATAGCAAGCTGATAATTTGCAGACATAACTTCTTTAAGTGCAGAAATTTGGGATACTATGATATGTCTAGGAATCCATAAATATAAGAATTTTGGTTGCGTTGAAACATAGAAAATGTGAGGATATTAATGAAGATGGGGCTCTAAAAGGGTGTGAAGGTCAGGCCATGAAAGGTCTGCATCCATGTGAAAGAAGTTGGATTTTATCCCTCTGCAGTGGGGTACCGCTGAGGGCACTGGTAGAGAAATTATATAAACACCAGGAAGCTCACTTGGACTTGCACGATAAAACTGTACTCCAGAGCTTCATTATCATCAGACCGGCAGCAGCATGGGATCTGGGAATTCACTACTCCACTCTGGACCAGTGTGTTATTTAACTAAAGGGCTAGGGAATAGTCCCACAGCAGGGACACTGGGTCCGGCACAGGGAAATGGTCTAGTTGACACTGAGAGTGTGTGGCTGCACTGGGGTTCTCAATGCAGTGCTGTTCCTTTTTCAGGGAGTCTAGAGCTGACAGATCTCAGTTGAAATCGGGTCAAGTTATCATCGGTAAGCTAAAATCACAAGAGCGCCTAATCAACTTTTGTCAAGAGAAAATCTTGACAATGGAAAATGAGGCTTATGAATCAGCACCAGCTTGGCTTCAGCCCTCAGGCAAATAAAACCAAATCAGTAAATACATATTCAGTAGAAACACGACTTGTTCTAATTCTGTCTAAGGCATCTCAGTTCTAGAAGCAGAGTGCCCTCCGTGGACCTAAACAGAACAGCTGGTCCTCTACCCCTTGAGTGAGACCGAGTTCAATGTTGGCCTGACCCTCTCCAACTGGGTACATTTTGAACAAGTTACTTCAATGTTCTAGTCCTCATTATTCTCACCTTAAAACATAAAAGTAAAACTGAGTAAATCTGCCTCAGAGGGCCTGTAGGTACCAGGAGGGCAAAGACTGTGTCTGTCACCTGCATCCTGAACTCCTACTGAACAGCACGGAATCAGGCACATGACAGGCGTCTAATAGATGTTTGTGGAAGGAATACGTGAGTGAGAGAGGAGAACTAAATGCCATAGTGTGTCGTGAAATGCTTTGGTCACAGAATGCTATATGTGTGGTGATATTCGGATGCTTCAGATTCTAAGTTCATAAGAATCCACTTACGTCACATCAAAAGTACATCACACAAAAAGATCTCCAATCACTTTTTTCCCTGACACCGAAAGGCAACAGCTAAATTGTCACTTACTATTTGTCAGACTAATGTGCATTTTCTCATGTATTCCTCATACCAGTTCTAAGAAGTAGAAGCTACCATTAGTCCAGTATGTAGATGAGGGAATCCAGTCTGAGGTAGGTTCAGTGAATTCCCCAAGAATACATGGCAGTGAGAGGTGGCGCCAAGACGCAAATCCAGTCTGTCTGTTTCCGAAGCATATGATCCATCCTACTTCTCAAATGAAAACCTTAAACTTTCTCTTTATTCTAAAACAAACTATAGTTAAAAAAAAAAAAAATCAAATGTCAAGCTGTCAGGTCCCACTGAATGAGTCTACTTGGTAAAAGTGGAATTACTGAATTAAATAGGGCATCATATTTAATTCAGTGGATGTCTTTTCAACCCCCAAACTGTATAATTCTATTAGAACTGTTTCTTTCTAAGGACTCAATTTATTTGGCTTTATCCACATAAAATCAGTGTGGGAGAATAGGCTGGATTCTTCATTCACAGGGCTGGGTTTTCTATCATTTTTTGTTTGCAATCCTACTTTTTACCTAATACTTTTCATTTGTAAAGCATAAAATTCTCCTTAACCAATCAATGCCCTTCTCTAGAAGATGATAGTTTGTCCCTTACGTAATTTAATATATTCCGATGTTTTTAAAAGTTGGAGCCATTATTCTATGAAGAAAAGTGTAAAAAAGTACTGCCTAAAAGCCTAAGATATTGTTACAATGAAAAGAAGTCTACTTAAAGTAGTTCAAGTCGAGCAAAAGGACAATTTATTATAAGTATATGGGGGAAATTCATGAATGCTTTTTTGCTAGAATTTCTTCTTGTCTCGTCCACTCCCTCTCTCTCTGCTTCTGTCCTCTCTTCTTTTTTTCCACTCCTGTCTTCTATCCTTTCCTGTCCTCTTCCAATACATCCCTTCATTCACGACCAGCTGCTCAAAACAGGGAAGCCTCAGCTCTCGAATCTGTCTTCCCACAAAGCAACTTATTCAGTATTGGACGTATTACTTCAAAACCATGGGAAAGGTAACCTAGGCCAGGATCCACTCTGTTCCGACTGGCTCTAGCCACAGTGGCTGGGTTCATCCTCTGTATTGCATGTGAAATTTAATAGTACCTACAGACTCTCTAACAAGGGGGTTCGGTCCAGGAGAAAATAACTCCAATACGAAAGGGTAGCTCTTTTGAAAATATGATACAAATGGATACAGAATATAAAAAATGGTTAGCAACTCTATGAAAGGGAGGTCTGAGGATGTCATATCTACATCTGCCTCAAAAGAGACTGAATCTAAATTTAAGCACCAAAGCAAAGGTCTTTACTCTAAAATAGTAAGTTCATGTATAAGCCCAAGGAAGAACCAATACACGTTATCCTTTAAATGCATTTTTTTGGTAAAAGGTAAAAGTGCATTGACCCAAAACAATTCTTTGAATAATGAGAATACCAGTTGCTAAATTAATTTGGGTTATTAGACTACTTTACAAAAATATCTGAAGGAAATGTTGTCTGAGAATACAAGAGCAATAAATATTTTAAATTTATAATTGGTGCAGACTTTTATTGCATACCCTTATCTGTATTTCATCTGGTCAGAGTGGTTCAGTTAAACCTTTTATAAGCTACTGAAGTCTGCTTATCTACTAGTATCCAAACAAGCTGTCAAGAGAAATGGCAGTTCATCTAACTACTGTCATTAAGTATTTCTGTCTTCTTTTATCCCTTGGAATATCCGAGTTTCATTTTCTTTATCTGTCAAATGGAGAACCATCCATCTGAAAAACTTACTTTGAATATGTACTAGGTACAAAGTATGGCAGTTGTTACTGAGGGGCATGCATGGCTTGGGCCTGCAGAGTGTCCAAAGAAATAGAAAAGTCTGTAGTCTCCCAGGCATATGAAAATGGAAAGCTGCCACAGGAAGAATCAACTGCACAAATAGTGATTAATATGAAATAGCTAATTGGACTGAGCCCCTGGAGAAACTACAAAATGCTCAGAGATGGAGAGGTGCGTACTGCTGTTTGTTCTGGCAGAATGAAAGCCTTTTCCCATTTACATTTCTTCTTATTAATATGCTACACGGGCTATCAGCATATCCCATTTTATTCTGTTTGCAGGGCTTTACGAAGGTGACTCAGGGGCATCTAATGAAGAATGACAAGTACCTAATATCAGTCAAATGTTTCATTATTCTTTTTACATTAATCTCCCATTCTGCAAAGATTAGTCAAAGCTCTTAACTGGGGGAACTCAGAGGAGATATGGACAGCATGGTGGATCAGATTAATCCTGGCCCTTTGAACACAAGTGAAGAATTTGGCCGAGTTTTGAAAAAGGTAGTAAAACCAGATTCCATTTGAACGGGAGCAATTTAATTACTACAAAGCAGAACAGTCTGTGCATTTGGGCATCCAAGGCTTTAACTGAACTCATGAAGAACTGAGTGTTTTATAGATCGTGTGATTCTTCGCTCAAATCTGAACTGGCAAATAAAAAGTCCTGTACCTTCAGGCTGAATAGACTTTCAGCAATTACCCATGGTCACTGGACAGAAAGTTCTCTGTTCCTCCTCTGAGTTCTCATCTCAGAGGAATCCAGGAGGCTCCTCCAAGTCTGGATGACAGAGGCAGCATCTCCAGAGCTGGGAAGAGCCCTGGCAAGGCAGTTGGGAACAGAACGGATTCCACTGACCAACCTGAGGAAAAAAACTGGGTTCTTGTGCAAACTTGAACCTGTTCCTTTTGCACACGTCACCAGCCATTTTCTGCCCGTTTTCTACTGACAAGAGTGCTAAGTAGAAAGAATGCTGTTATAATAAGCCATTTATCGAGCTCTATTTGTTAGACACTGATGTAAACAGCTTTACGTTAATAATCTGAGCTAGCCCTCAAGTAGCATCGATATATTTTACTTTATGGATAAAGAAATTCAGCCTTTGTGCGGAAATCCTGGATGTTAAAGTAAAATGTGATTATCACATGGAGGTAAGTCCTTTTGGGACAAAAGATAAACATTCGAGTAGCAAGACCTCTCCCCAAATAAAGATCTCTTACCCTCCCTGAATGTACCCTGTTAAATGAACCTGGTAGTTATGGCATTATACTGGGAGAGGGGTATAATAGGTGGGAGGGATTGGGGAATGATAATTTTGGAGCGGACAAAACTTTATAAAGTCAGTCATCTCTCTTCTATCACAATACTATGATTCAAAGAATGGGCAATATTACGCAACCAACAAAATCTTCAGTTTCCACTGGTCAAATGATCCTTTTTAATTATGATTAGCCAGGACCAACGGGTGAACATCACACAGGGAAAAGTATACTGGCCTTTTCACACAGCTTTCCCATTCAGATTATCTGGACTCAAAACGGATTCTTTAAACCACTGCCATGCAAACTGAGATCCAGGGACAGCAGAATTGACACATTCACCTAAGATCCTGGTAGAAATGCAGAATTTCCAGCCCTACTCCACGCCTACTAAATCCTAACCTGGGTTTTAACAAGATTGCCACAAGATTAGCATGTGCATTAGAGTGCAATGATATTGCTTTGTGCCATTATTTCAGTGGTGTCAAACTCTGGCTAGGCAGCAAAATCACTTTGAAGCTGTGTAAACCTACAGTCTTGCCAAGCTCACTGCACACCTCTGGGGTGGGATTGGGCATGGACAGGTTTGCTCAAGTCCACAAGGGATTGTGATGTTTAGCCAGAGTTAACTTTGACTTCAGCCTCTGAGGTTCTCTAGGAAAGTAACAGATCTGGCTAAGGATGGAGAAACATCTCTCAATAGTGGGAGAAGCTCTCTGGGTAGTGTTTGAGATGGCAACAGCAGAAAATCTTGTCTTCTGGACTTTTACTTTCTCCTCTGAATTTTAAAGATGACTAAACCTTGCCAAAACTATTCTGTTGTTTCCTTTATCACATTCTCCCTCTTTTTCCAAACTCTACCTAGCCACTTCAGGTTTTGCTTCTGGCAGAGAAACAAGGCCAACCAAGACTCGAAAAGCCTTCTGCCCTATTCTCTTTTATGCTTCTTTAAAGCTACTTCACGTTTTTTCTCAGTTACCACTAAAGGTCTAAGCCCTCTGCCTTTCCTGTGCCTGCCTCATCTTTATTGATGATGTTTTTGACCCAGAACGTATTTTGGGAACGCGGACATTTCCAAGGTGGGTTGTTCAGTAATCAAACCCTTCTATTCTCTCCTGAGAAATATAACTAAAATGTCTTCGTTGAAATCACCATGGAATACATTATTTCATAAATCCGCACCTGAGCTTATAAACAGGCATGTCTAGTTGCAGTGGGTTATATATTTGTATATGTGTTTCTGGCCATCTGCAAGCACTTGATAGGGCATCTCCTCATTCAGAACTCCCTTATAGGGCTCCCCTAACTCACTCTCCTAAAAACTACAGGGAAGAGACACTTTAAAGAAAGAGTTAGTAGTAGTGATGCTTTGTTTTGGCAACCATACTTTCAATATTTTGCTTTCTTCCACCCTTACAAATTAACTCTTGGCAAGGTTTATATTAATAGTTATTGTTTTAATAATGTTTATTTTTTGGCACCATGTGTTCAGGGCCTCTGGGCACCTGAATAAAATTTACTAAAAATAACAAAATTAACCAAATAAGACAATAATCCCAAATAAAGGGTACATAAGCCTTGGGCAGAAAATAAAGGAATATGGGCACACACAGAACCGACTTGCCCCTAATGACAGAGAACTGAGCAGTCATATTTTGGGGATGCAGCTGTTCATTTGAGTATGGCACCTCGCAGGGTGGGGATGCCAACATCCGGATCTACATTTGAGAATGGTGTTTATTCTCTCCTTGGGGAAATTTGTTCCTTTAATGGACAGCCTTTAATTAAGCACAAGGCTACCAGTTAGACACATTTAATATTTAGATGGATTTGAGACTATGTCACTGCTCAGTTCCAATTCCAACTCTGTCACCCTCCATCTGTCACCTGAGATTCAATATCCTTCCTCATCTATAAAACAGTGCCTATATCATTAGAGTTGCTGTAAAGAATTAATGACATTTGTCATGAAGAGCCTTGGCCTGGTAAATACTATACAGACATTAGCTGTTGTCAGTATTATTGTTTTTGTTACTATATTCTGAAGTGACAGTAGAATTGGTTGCAAAATTTCAGGGGTCTGAACAAATAAGTGTGCAACTGTCATGAATCTTTGTTCATAAAATCAGATGAGTAAGACTATCAAAAACATTCATTTAAATGGTTAAATAAATTAAACTTGAATCTGCAACCTCATCCTAGTGGGCTGGCAGAAAATGCAATCACAGTCATTTTAAATTTTCCTCCTTTCCATAATGGTGCCAGAGTGTTTTGGCATCACCAAAGCAATGAGAAGACCCCTCAGGCCATTAACCCTTTCTTCATTCTGGTTAATATTGAGATTTACTCATTGTCCTTACATGTCCTTGTTGCCTCACTAAGGACGTGGGATGCTTGCCAAGGTCTGGGCTCCTATGCCAGGCAACAACCTCCCCTGGTGCATATGCTGACCACTGCACCCAGCCTCAAGCACTTGCCACTTCCCAGTGAGGGCGTGTTCTCTTTTCTCCCCGCCTTCTCTCAAACTCCCAATATCAATTTTTAAAAAATATTCTGAGGCCTTTTACCCCAAACAGGAAGATCTAGTGACCTCAGACAGTGTCTGCTTTGCTTTCCACCCTGAAACACGGGCTTGAGACAAGGGGACCGGAAAACACAAAGGACCAGGCTACATGTTCAGAAGACAGTGAAGGAGACAACAGAGAGTGAGCGGATACAAATCCATGTATTAATAGATTATCCTGTTGAAGGGCATGTAAAACACACAAACTCTGATACATGCCTGAGGATATGTGCTTAGAGTTCCCTTCTGAGTCACAGGCACATTTATGGAGCAGCAGATAACTAACTGGAGAGACGCATGTCTTCTACCATTCACAGATGCTGCTCTTTTCTAGCCGTGGTTCATGCCACAGTCATTACGTGGTGGGTTTCAACTTTGAAGAGGCCTCCAGAGCCAGTATAGATCACTGAGTCTTTGATTAAACTCTGTTAAGGCCTAATAGTCTGGAATGTTTCATCATTTTCTTGGCAGGACTTGTGGGTTATTTTTTAGCAGGCTGCAGAAAGCAGAAATTGAGAAAAGGTGTGTGTCACTGGGGACCCATCAAACAAGGGGCCCATTATAGTGGCTTTAAAGAGAACATATTCACTAGTAGGTTTAGCTCCTTTCTATGTGGGAGTGTGAATTCCATTTCCCTACCCCCCCTACCCACCACCAGATGTCCACCAAAAGGGACATTTAATATAAGAATAACTCCCACTGATTCAGTGCTTACTCTGCCAGCCTTCGTGCCTAGAACTTGAAATGCCTCTACCATTGTAGTGGGTTGAATTTTGCCTCTCTCCCAGAATGGTGTTCTCCCAAAAAGATATATCCAAGTCCTACTTCCTGGTACTTGTAGAAATAAGGTCCTTACAGATGTGTAATGGGTTGAATAATGTCACCTCCTGAATTCCCTTACGCTTAAATCCTCAGAATGTGACTTATGTGGAAATACAGTTTTTGCAGATGTAATTTGATGGGGATAAAAAAACAATCTCATATTTGATTACGGTAGGTTCTAAATCCAATGGAGAGGTGAGGACACAGACACATACAGACACACAGAGAAAGTAGATTATGTGAAGATGGAGGTGTGCTGCCACTAGCTACCAAATGCCAGGAGCCCCCAGACGCTAGAAGAGGCAAGGAACAGATTCTCCCTCAGAGCCTCCAAAAGGAAACAATCTTGTCGATATCCTAAGGACTTCTGGCCCCCTGAACGGTGAGAGAATAAATTTCTGTTGTTTTAAGTCACCGAGTTTATGGTAATTTGTTACAGCAGCCCTAGGAAACTAATAGAAGTACTTAATCCTGACAATAACCCTGTGATAAGTAATATTATCCCCCATTTTGCTGGAAAGGAGATTAAAGAGAAGAGTGGTTAAGTGGTTTGTCAGATCGCACAAATTTCCAGTATACAGCAAGAATTCATACCAAGGGTTTAACCCCAGCTCTTCTTACTTCTGACACCCACACACTGAACCCTTTCACCAAATCTCTTCCTGGTATTTGCTAAGGGATCTTTTTTAATCCAGAAGAGCCACTAAAAATAAACAGTTTCTTTTTCTTGAGACACGTTTAACGAAACTGAAAAAATGAAATATACTTTTCATCTTAATATCCATTCAACTAATGTTGATTTGGTGTCTATTTTGTTCCAGGCACTGTACTGGATTCAAAATTAGGCTCCTACTCTCCCACAGTGAGGGAACAAAGTGGGGGGAGGAGGAGGAATGGTATAGTTCTGTCCCTAAAGCATCAACTATTGACTAGATGAGAAAACCCCAGAATTCTTGGGATGATTTGGGAGCCTTGAGAGGCACACCTAGCGGTGCCCTGGGCTCTGGCGGACAAGTAATACTTTCAGGAGGAAGTGATGTCTTGAAATGTGAAAGGGACTTCATGAAGAGAGGAGAAACAGAAAACTCGCAGAGACAGGGAGAGGGAGGGCAAAGAAGAGCATTCCAGACAGAAGGTACCTTATTGATCTCATTACTGGATCCTGTTTTTGCATCTATAAAATAGATATTTTACAGATATTTTGTAGAATTGGCATAAAGGTTTAGAAATCATGCAAATAAAGTATTTAACGAAAAATAACTTTTGTAATTCTTTATCACATGAATATTTGTCCAATTTAGATAAGTGTCTGGTGAATGAAGATTTTAATCTGTAACCGATTGTATAGGCTATATAGGGTATCATACTTTTCAAATTAAAGTCCTGCTTCTATTTCTATCCTGTGATGTTTTGAATACTGAGGCATTCAAAAGCACAAGGCAAAGTGAGAAGCAAGGGCACAGAGAAAGCATTTGCTCATTTGGGATAATGCCTTCTATTTATCAGAGTCAGTCCAGGGTTCACTTCGGCCCCAGGCAGAAGACTGTCTATAGGGCACAATGAGAATAGCTGGACAGAGGCATTCACAAACTCAAATATAATGACCATGGAGATGACAAAGTGATAGGATTTAAAAACAACCAGGTGACTCGTTCATTTCCCACTCATAACTTTTATCTGTATTGTTCTGATACCCAAAACAGAGCCATTGAAATCAGTCATGGCAGTACATCCATTTGAAATAATGTATTCCAATTATATTGCAAGTTTCAACATAATTTCCCCCCCAGCCTAAGGAGAATTTGCAAAGCATAAGCAAGAAAAAGAGCAATTAGGGACTGAGAAAAATAGTCCATATGCTGCCCTCAATAGCACCTATGATCCCCAGGGCCACATTTCCCTTTTCAATCTTTAAACTCAAGTCCCTTTTACTCCTATGCCTTCAGCTCTTCTCATTTTAATGGACTATTTCACCACATCTTAAAATATACATCTCTTGAAGATACAACTGTTTGCTCTGCTTCGAATATTTTCATTACATTTTATTATAAGCTTAGTTCAAGAGAAATTTTACACCTAATTTGGAGGACCTGCACTGTCAGTTTCATTTTCCTCCAGGACTTTTATTGGGTTAATTTGATTCAACTCTGAGTTCTTCTTTATAAATCCAAAGCACTCTATTATTTCTCTTACTTAAAAAAAAAAAAAAAAAAAAAAAATTCTTTCCAAAGCATACTGGCTCTACTCCAGCCTTCCCACTCTCATTCTTACAGAACCTCATTTCCTTGAGTTATATAATGTCTAGTTAATCTATTCAATAAATATTTATTGAGCACCTCTAATGCGTCAGCAATACTAAGATGACTAAGAAAAGATCCATAACCTGAGGAAGATCGGACTTTAATGATGGAGGCTGCTATGAAAACAAATAAATATAAGCCATTGATATGAATGCAATAATGGAGCTACATTCAAAGTGTTTTGGGAGCATGATTATACAGGAGTGAAATCAGAAGTTTTACAAATTGGATGCTTTTAAACTGCACTAGGGGAAGGGGCACGTGAAAGGACATTCATAAGGAAACTTTTAGTAAATGAATCAATCGATTTTAAAACTATAAATACATACATCATACACACACATATTAATACTTATTATTTTCATATTTTGATATCTTAGGTTTGCTTAAGCTTGGACAGCAATCTTCTCCAAAGTGCATTACTTTAAAGAGCAATCCCACCTGCTGTTCAAAGAAGAATGAGTTCCTTAATCAGGTAAGTTTCAGAAGTAAAGCACACTTCATTGTTGGCATGTGAAAGCACAGGACACATGCATACGTTAAAGGTTCTTAGCTCAGATGTGTTTAACTTTGGTAACTCAGCAGCTTCTAACTTACTTGACCTCTGAAACTTTTTCTTTTTGTAACAGCTATTATCATCCCAAGAACTAGTGCTCTAAGGAATACACTTTGAAAGATGTTCCTTTACATAACTGTTCAACCTAAAAGTCAGTGGAAAATGTCATAACAGTCCAGGCAACCAAATATAGTGAGTTGTAACACCTTAATAAGGTGCCTCCTAATATCAATTAACACCATAAAAATTACTTTTTATCATTATAAAAGTAAAAATTTTGGAAAACAGAAAAGGGAAAAAGCAACCACCAACTGTCTTATCACTCAGAGAGAGCTACTACTAACACTGTTTACTTCTTTCCGGTCATTTGGCGGTTCACATTTTGAAACCTAGAAATAATAAAATATATACGGATTTATGTATACTAATTTTCATGTCTATTTTTTGTTGATTAGTAAAATAACCTGTGCTCATTGTGAAGCTACAGAGAAGTTTAGAAAATAAAACAAAAATCATGTGGAAGCTGCTCATCTATATTTAAGTCAAAATTAACTCATATTTTGAATTTTTTATTGAGATAAAAAAATATATATATACACAATTAATTGATTAGATTTTAAAATATTAATGCTAAGTGAAATTTAGGAAGTGACAAGGGCATAATTATGATCTAGACTGTTGATATTTACTTAGGAGAATTAACTAGTGGGTAGAACAAGGGAAAATAAAATTAGAGGTACCTTATGTTTCTTTATGCAGTGAGGGACGTCAGAGATGTCCCCTGTAGTTAAAAGATTTCTGAATGATGAATACACTCCCTAAGGGGAGGTCTAAGAAGCTACGGCTTGACAGTTGGACTTTAAAATCTTAGACATTTCCCCTGTCTACCTGGCTCAGAAATACCCCACTTAGCAGCCAGCCCTGTTTGGATAGTTTTTCTCTCCTAGGTCTGGTGATCTACACTCATCTGTGTGTGGCTATTATTTTGCCTGCAACTTAATTGTATTGCTTTTTCTGAAATTAGCATCACTGTACCATGAACAATTCCTCGCAGCACTTCAGTTTGCTACTGTAGCTAGATTTCTCTCCCTGGCCACATTTCACGTTCCTGCCTGATCTGTTTTAGTTTTTCAATTTGCTCAGTGGGTTGGCAGGCGCAGTTTACAGGGCCACTGGCTAGCTGTGGTTTAAGGGTACCTTACCTCGGTTTTCTAGCTTGGAGCCTCTCTTGGTTCCTGCATTCCCCAGTGTCCTCCTCCATTTCCAAATCTAGCTGTTTGTGTAAACAAAGCCGAAGTTAACTGAATTCGACACTAATCCCTTTGCTGTTCTGTGGGGAGTAGAATAAGAGCGTGTAACAGTTTGGAAAAAAACACTGCTTGCCAGAAATGAAGCCAGAGGGACTTCAACTCGGCGGGGGGATCCTAATGACCAAGCATTTAGGTCATTTTCATCTGGATTTTAACTTTTGGGGAGCATGAGAGAGTCACGCAGAGAACATGACAAATGAGTAGGCAGCTGGATAATATGAGAGCGTTATTGGGGCAATCAAAATGGGGAAACTATGGTTGAGGCTGAGTGACCTACGGGGACCAGCAATAAGAAAATGATTTCTGGTTATAACACAGAGAGTTGTCCTGCTGAGGGGAAAATGCCACACCCCTTCCCTCTTTTAAGTAAAATATTTGAGCTTCTTCTGTCAGGGAGCCGCATACACTCAGGATCTCATAAATCTAGGAACTGTGCTAGATATTTCCACAGGTTATTGGCACTTTTCTAACAATTTTACACGGTTGACATTATAATAATTTCAGAGATGAAAAAAGAAAGAGAATCTTAGAAAAATTAATACATGAAAGTTTGCAGCTTTGGTACCTGGTAGACCCGAATTTAGATGGTGTCTTTATGTCTCTGAACTCCATGTTCTTACCACTGGAGTAGTTTTGGTTCATAGAATTCTTGAGAACTTTATGAATGTTCCGGGTCTTGAGCATAGAAAAATGCTTATGGACCATCATTTTTGTTTGGGCTTTATGGCCTCCAGGGTTAAGAAGCCCTTCATTCTGCATCTATTCTTTCTGCCAGAAGAAAGTAGGACAAAGTGCAAAAGAATATATATACTGTGATATTTTTGGATGCATGTGCTTATTTCCTAAGAAAAGTAACTCCCAGTAGGGAATGAGGTAGGGAGGAAATGATGTGAGTTGTGGTCAGCCTTCCTTTTGCATCTGTGACACATATACCCCAAATTTCCCTGGGAATTAGTGTTTTAAGAGCTTTTGTTGCTGATGGTACTGTGTCTTGTTCTTTTATACCATTGGTGCTGAAAAACAACAATAAAATGTTCGAAATTACTGACATGGTAATAATATACTTATCTAAGTCAAATTATCTATCTATTAGCATAATTTAGTTTAATGAAAGCCACATGTGGATGTGATTTTTTTGTCACCACCTACCTACCTTGGAGAGTTAGGTGAAAGTAGGCTTTATATAGTAGTTTTTATTCTTGAAATTTCTACATCTATTCTCTTTTTTCTTTTCTATTTAAAAGATTATGAAATGTGTTTGTTGCCAATCTTATCACACCCTGTATGGAAAATGAAAAGAAGTTTCCTTTCCCATATGTCATGATTCATGCTCTAGCTCTGTCCTCCTGGAATTGTTGGAGGAGGACTTGTTACAGCAACTGAGAACCAGCAGGTAATGCAAATACTTGGTTATCTTCTGAAGGGGGCATTCATCACCCAGATGCATTGGAGAGAGACAGGTGATTTCTGGAAAAGTTGGTGTGTGACTGCAAACTTTACTCCACCAGAAGTCAAGAGAACCCTTCCCTTCCTGGAATATAAGTTATTCATGAGCTTGGGGATGAAAGGCATGTGATGGGCTTCGAAAATATAAAATGCCTAATGTTGTCTCCGTGTCAAGGAGAAATACTTTTATCTTGATAAAAGAGAGAACAGAAAGAGAATGTTTTTTTTAAAAAAACGACAACTTTTGTATTTTCCATGACACACGTAGTATAAAATTAGTTTTCTTTCTTTTCCTTCCTCCTAGCCCTCATCCTCTCCTCCAAACATCTTGGAATCTTAATATTGTGGAGTCAGATTTAAAGAAAAAAGAATGAATTAAATGGAAGACCGAAATGTACACAGTGTTATTTCATGATATTTATTTACCCATTCTAACGAAGTGTTTGCCTACCATTTTATTTGATTTTCTCTGTCACTCACATCATAATTTTATATCATTATATTCTGGTAAGTAAAAATAACAAGCACTGATATTTATCGATGCCACGCACTGTGCTCTAAACACATTATTTAAATTATTGCTTGGGACAATATTAGGAAGTAGGAACTGGTCCCCATTCTCCATCTAACAAATGGAGAAACTGAGGTCCAGAGAGGTAGGGTAGAAAATGTCAGTCCAGTTTCGGCAATCAAACACAGCGAGAAGCAATGCCTTAATAGGTAACTTGTTTAGGTTATATAAGTTACAGTGGTTTGAGAGACACAGACAGAATTTATTCCTACCAGAGCTGTGCCCTAAACTCTTTCCACTGAAGGTGTGGTTCAGGAACCAGGTGCATCCTCATCAGCACAGTTTGTTAGAAATGCAGAACTTCAGACCTCATCCCCAGTGGTGTGCTGGTTAAACCTTTGAAAATCAGCTTTTTGGGGTGTGTGTGGAGAGGGTCCTTCGTAGTGTTTGCTGATTTCCATGGTGTAAACGCTGCCTGTGTGGTCAGTGACCACACAGGAAGCAATGTTCGCAGTTCTGTCACGGTGATAGGAGCCAGTTCCCCACATCATTGCACCGAGACCTATTCAATCAGAATCATGCAACAAGCTCTCCAGGCCCTTCATACATCTGAGAAGCAATGGTCCAAGCCATTGCTTTCTATTGCCTTGTTTTCTGAATTCTTATGGGATGTTTGGTCCTAGTCTGGTGTTCTGCTGCCCTTTCGACTGCCACCATGCTGCAACTTACAGGACAGGACTCTGGTCGGCAGTGCTAGGACAGAGCAGCACATGTAGTGTGGCTTCTGACCGCTGGAATGCCTGAGTGGGTAAAGAAAGTAGTGTTCAGGAAATGGCCTGCTGTGACTCAGCAGAGACGTAGCCAGGCAGGCTGAGGGAGTCTCGGGATAGCTGAAAAACCAGCTCCTCACCCCATTATGCAAGGCTTTTCCTGACAGAGAAGAGCGTGCACTGCAAAACATCAGGGATCAGAAAGGTAGGATCTCTTTGCTTCCCTCTGCCATTGCATAAGCCATTTTGTCATGCCTGAGTGCATGTAGCCCGTGTACGCAATGGAGAGAAAGCCTGAGCCTGGTAATAGGAAGGCTTCTATTTTGCAGTACTGTGCGAGCCTTCTATGTAGAACTCAAATAAACTGAAAACAAGTACATTTTTTTCTTGTTCTGCATGTAATAAAATAGATTGATTTAATGAAGTATTTTATAGGATACAAATTGAGATTAAGATGTATTTTGCCCAATCTCTTACATTCTCTCTACCTGCAAGACTGCAAATATAATAGCTAATGAATGAGAGAAAATTCCAGAGAAGAGAGAATTTGAACATTTTCCAAACAAAAACTCTCTTATGAGAGATGGGGCTCAATGGGTTAGAGAAATGAGGTAATTGTCATGTGGAGCTGGTTAATGATGGAGCCAAAAACTATTCTAGCTGCCTCTTCTTAGTCTCCATGGTACCTACTGAGCTTACATTTACAATGGATCCCTCTTTCCCAAACAGGACTGTCTCCTATAATTTCTTCCTCTCTCATCCATTCTGATGACATCAATGACTGTCTATAAACTGATGAATCCCAAATCAGTACTCTGGCCCAAATCTCATTACCCTGTTAGATTTCACTTGAATGCTTCATCAATGCCTTCAATTCAGTTTGTCTTCTCAGCTTATCCGGGGTTTCCATAACACTTGTATTTTCCCATCACAGTACTTAAAATACTATGTGTAATTATCAGTTTGCTTGTGTGTATGTAGTATGGATTCTAAGCCTGTGGTAACAGTGGCTATGTTGGTTCATTACTTTATCTCTAGCACCTACTAGAATGATGACAAAGTGCTCAGTATAACACGGATGTATTATCCTGACTTGCCCAGCAGTCAAAGGATAACTACTACTTCTTTGTTAGGAGGTGCATGAATGCATGGGACAGGAGTGAAGGCCAGGGTTAGTTAAGCAGAGAAGGAGAGAGAGCCAATACAAACACATGTTATCAATCTGGCCACCCAAGAAGTTGTTTAAATCAGTCTCAGGGAGAGAAAAGGGGAATATTTTATTCACTGGCTTCCTTCTCTCAGTGGTTATAGATTTGCCCCATGGAGCATTAACACCTCTTTTCTTCCAGGTTATTCACAGGTGGCTGTCAAGTGGTGTTCCCACACCTCAGCATCAGAAGGGAAGCCCTGGGACAGAGGGCGAGAGGTATATAGAACAGTGTATGAGGTGATACTGAAATTGAGGCTCAGGGCTTATCCCGGACCTGCCTTCTTTTTTGGGTAGTTCCCCACTTTCAACGAATTAACATAACTTTACCAAAATATCTCTAAAATATACCCTTTTATCTCTTTTTATCCACTGTTGTTTTTAATTTTTTTTTTTTTTTAAATTTTAGGAACTCTCTGTTCCTCACTTATGTTTATGCCATAATCTCCTACTTTATAACTTCCTGCCTCCAGCCTTGTGCCACTGCTAATAATTTGTCTGATTAATTCTTTGGTGATCGCCATTACTGTCCAGATAAAATTTAATGTTATCATCATGACTTACAAGAATTTTCATGATCTGCTCCACTGCATTTGATCAACCAAGTCTATCCCTATATCCCTTCCTGTCTATACCAGGATAATTAGACTTTGGCCAAATGAATGGCTTGCAATTTCCTGCTGCGGTTATGTTCCTTCACACGCTGGGGCTGGCAATGTTGCTTCCCTTCCTTGGAACACTGGTCTTTGTCCAGCTAGTTTCTCTCCATCTTTTAAAACTCAACTCAGGTATCAGACCCTCTAGAAATCCTGCCACGATGCCTCTGCTCTAGACCAGTGAATCTTGAACTTCAGTGCATCCAAACTACTAGGGAGGCTAGTATAAACACAGATGGCTTGGACTCATCCCTAGAGTTTCTGATTCAGTAGTAGATGTGGGTGAGGCTCGAGAATGTGCATTTTTAACAAGTTCCCAGGTGATGTTGAGGCCACTAGTTCCAAACCACACTTTGAGAACCACAGCTCTGGAGAAACACCTGCATTTTTATCTTGCCTAGCATTACACAGTTGCTTGCTGGTTTCTTTCCTCAGTCAGCATGTATTCATTAGAGGGCAGGGGCTATGTCTTATTTCTGTATTTCTATAACATGGGTTATTTCTATAACATGGGACTAGGCACCGTGCTTGTCACATAAATGTTACATCATGGAAGGAAGGGAAAAGGGAAGAAAGGAAGAAAGACACCTTGAACAAAGACTGGAAGATAGGGAATTAGATGCAGACGTGTTCAGAATATATCCCCAGACTAATGTTCTATATTTTCAGCATAAAATACTATTGCACTACAAAGTTAATATAGTCACTAAATATAGTGAGGCCAGTGTACGGTAGTGGCTGGAAGTGTAGGCTCTGGCATCATAGAGCTTGATTTTAACTTCTACTTCCACTATATGATATTAAGTCTGCTACTTAATCCTTCTCTTAAGTTTAGTTTTTACATTCATAAAATAAGAATAAAAAAAGTGCTATCTAATGAGGTTGTTCTAATGTTTAAGTGAGGTAATACACAGTGTTTTATATAGTCCTTGGCATATCATAAGCACTCAGTAAACGTTAACTACCATTTTATTATCCATTCCTTTAAATAGCTTAGTTACAAATGATGTGATTTTAGCAATTTAATAGACATATGCACCAAAAACAAAAAGCAAAAAAACAAAAACGTATGTTAAATTGCTGTATCTAAGGGATTTTTGTGCTAGGCAAAATTGTGCTTATTTTAATCTCTACATCTAGTTTTAATTCAGATGACTGTTATGGTGGAACAATGGATTCAGGAAGAAACTGATTTTATGGGTAAGATAAGTTGTACATTTTCTACCCAAGATTCATTTTTTTCTTAATAGTCACAACCTAAAAGGGAAAATAATCTGCTAAAAGACTATCTCCATTAAAATAATTTATGGCTAGAGAAACAGTTTTATCCAAAGATCTCAAAAGACTTTACAGACATTAACTAAATATCTCTCTGAAATATCGTTAACATATGCTATGCCAATTCATTGTTAGAAAATGCCTGTCAAATAAAAACAGGAACAGGATTTCAGAAGCAGGATTCTGGTGTCTCGTTAATAGTCAAGGCCAGAAGGTAAAAGATGATGACAAAGGATGAACCTGATAAGAATTTCTAGACACTTGTACTTTGGAGTCATCTGTAGACCTTACTTGAAGGTAATCTTTCTCTCAAAGAGTAAAAGCACAGAGGAAATAACTTTTAATCACTTGGGTAGTGTTCCTCCTTCTCTTTCTGTTCATTCACTCATTTCTTCAATAAATGTTTAGATTCTTGTATGTTCCAGGTTGTGCTAATCATCTCTCTTGCATTATCTCATTTACTTTTCATACTATTTATAAAGGAGATATTATAATTATCCCCATCTATAGAATAGAGGCTTGTGGGGATTGGAGAATGTGCTGGAGTCCCAGAGTAACTGCGGAACTGAGCGTTTCTCGCTCCTGGTGCCGAGCGCTAGTGATAGTGCTGCTCCACGGAGTTCCATGACGTGGTGGGCACCGCGCTGAAGATGATGTGGCAGCCAAAGGGCTCTTTGAAAATGGGAATGGGGACATGTAAACTAGTGTGTGTACAAATTAGAAAGATTTGTCTCTGATATTTATTAATTCAATTACCTATGCACATTAAATAGCATATTTTGAAAATGATAGATTAATTTGGGATATAGTTTTTGCAGTCACTTTTTTCATTAAATTAACTGATTTAAACTCTGGACAAGCATCTTCTTTGACCTTATTAAAATCAAGTTTTGAATTTTCTAACAGTTTTTCAGAGCAAATTATTTTCACTTCTGCCTAAGATGTTTGATGTTTCTGACATAGTGCTTTTGGCATATGTCTGATATTATCATGGAAATGTTATCCTAAGCCACAAGTATAGTTTTGATCACTGTATTTCTTATTTATCTTTCAGTTATATATTATATATAATAATATTATGTTATATTTTAGTGTATATGTAATAGTGCATAATGTATATGTTGTAATGCATTGTGGATATATACACAGTTATATATAATAATGTAACTTACTATATGGATCTTTAGAATGATACAAGTCATTCTAAAATCACATTCAATACTTTCAATTTTAAAATCGTACTGCTCAAGCATAATGACTAAATTCATGTCAAAATTTTTCCTTTTTTTAACTGATTCTCTCAAGTAACTATGTATATACTAAAAGCTAGCAATGAATGATTCTCAGGCTAAAATTACTTATTCAAGTGGTATTAATTTTCAAAATGAAATATTGAACAGAACTTGCTGTAATATAAACGATTTGTTAGAGTGCTAATAAAAGCCATCATTTCCTTTCCTGAGAGAGATATTTTTGAGTGGTAGGCTAAAGATATTATTGCATACGTAAGAGTATACTCTTATGTATACTCTCTCACTTGATTTCTAGACCAACTCTTGATTTACATGGTGTAAGTAAGATCGTTTCCATTTAATGGGTGAGCACATTAAGGCTCAGTGTGGTTAAGTGACCCTGAACTCAGATCTACTCTTCTTTAACTCCTGGTTCAAAGCATTTTGGACACTTGATCATTTTGTCAAACTGTCTAGTTAAAAATTAAATAATTTAGTCAAACTACATATTTGTCATGTTGTTTAAAGTAACTTGCTATGTCAAATTTTTAAAGTTTTGCTGCCCCAGTCTTCTCAAATGGTAGTGGCAGCAGACAATGCTGATTAGGGCTGTAGAGAGAGAGAGCTGTAAGTCACACCTACCTCAGCTAGCAGCTCTGTGCTCTGGAAACACAGTCTTCTAACAGCCTCTCAATTCAACAGGGTCACAAACCGATAGTCTGCTTTCTGCTTTTGTCTTACAAAGTCTGCTGTCACCTTTCTACTACTGTAGTTGGGAGTTGTGATGTAATTTTTATATTTTCCTGATACACGAGAAAGCCTAGATGTCAGTATGCCAGGAGAGCTAGAATCTATCTAGAAACTTTCCAATGCTCATGAGAAGGGTTTGGTGTGACATTTTATTGAGAGTCTCAGAAGAGTAGAAGATTCTTGAATAAAAACTTAAAGAAACAAATCTCCAAATTGGGAGCAAAACTCTCATTGAAAATCTTGTTTACCTTGCCTCTCCTGATAATATCCCTCCATTGTTTAATATGGAAATTGTTGATTATGATATTTAAAAAAAAAAAGAAGCCTGGACTGAGAGGGACTTATGAAAATACCACAATTAGGGACTATCAGATTTAATGACAATTAACTCCTAAAGCTGGTCTTAATATATTCCATTGTTTGCTTTCACAATGCTAGATGCCACGATGTCAAAAACATTTCCTACAATTCTTGTGGCCGTGCGTATTCTTTTTTCTCTCTGTTATCTCAATACCATAGAGAGAGTAATACAACTTTATGTGCTATGGACATTGAAAAGGTGGTTCTAGTGGTAGTAACAGACAAACTCAAGGAGAATATGCATATAATACACATATCCATAGACAGATATTCCATAAAACGGAAAGAGATATTCATTCGTACAACAGAGATCAAGTACTGTAACAATCGGGTAAAGCCCTTTGCTAAATGCTAGCAATAGAGGAGTAGATCAGACCTACTAATTCCCCTTCAACAAATCAAGCACAGCAGAGGATCAGATATACAAATAATGAAACACATTGGACTCTATTTAGTGATGAGTTCACATAAATTCCAAATCCAGTTGGGAAGAGGGGCCTATGTGAGCAAACAAAAATAACTGACAAACATCTGAATATAGATAAATGTCAAATATTGGGTGCTGTCAATAAATGACAGGGAAAATCAGAGGACGGAGGCTGCCAAAAGAGTGTTTTCAGAGGAAATAGGGTTTGTGTGAGATATTTATGAAGGAGAAAACCCCAGACAGGCAATACGTGGGGTCATTGTTAGTGTGCTCATGGTGAGATGGGTGAGGTTTGTTTCAGAAGTGTGTTTAAGCCCAAAGGTGTTTTTTTTTTTTAAAAAAAGGGTGGTTTGAGGCAAAATTGAAATATGCCTCTATCAATCTCTTGCCAGATTTGCTATTTAGTGTTCCTTAGAACTTCTCAAACTTCCCAGAAGCTGTAAGTATAAGAACTCATGTCTCCTTAAGTATTTCCAAGCATTGCACAGTCTCCTCCCCACCAAACGCATGCACACACTCTTCCCTGGGTTATAGCTCTTCTTATTTCTTTGCTAGTATGTCTGGGCTTCAGACACAGTATTCCCTTAGATGGTAACATCCATAAATATTTTTGTCGCAAATAGGACTTCAATTTTTTTTCTTTCTGGTCTATTCTTTTCCATGTTGCCACATTGTTATTGTACAATTTAAATCAGTAATGCATTTAGGTAGATAGTTTCTATGAAAAAGATAAATCAGGATAGAGTCATAGTATATCCGATTTGTTGTTCACGGTAGTGTTTGATAAAGGCATGTATCTGAGAAAAATCGAGGCCCTGCTTTGCTCTCTTATCATTGTGATTATCATGGCAATTAAGAGAGGCGAAACAAAACAAAGCCTTTATTTTGGATGAAAAATAAGTAAATATGAGTAACCATCACTAAAAGAGAAATGGCATGTGTAAGATGGTGCTGATATTTTGAAAGAGGTTATATCTAAACGTAAGTCAACATTTTGTTCAAAATCTGATCTTTTAATAGTAAAATAACCTAATCTAAAATGTTACTGGGTTTTGAAAAAGCTTAACACACAAAGGCAAGGATAGAGAGAGTCTGACAATTGGATGATTTACTTTAAAAGTGAAAACTCTGGCCCTTTATTATTCCATGAAGCTCAGAAGCTCATTCAAGAAGATGAGTTATACAAGTCCTGCCTGGACTCCTTTCAAGCTGCCCATCAGCATGTGACCTCTCTGAGGGTGGCATTGGGGAGTGAGGCTGGGGCAGTTGACCCTGTTTACAGTCCCTTCCTGAGATAAAAACGTCTAAAATTCCTCACTTCCCAAAATAACCCTTTTATGAATAAAACTCAAGACACCAGCAATTGCCCAAATTACAAAGAAGAGTTGAAGAACAATAACTTAAATTTTCTTTACTGTTTCAGAGTATGTTAATAATGGAGGTAATACACAGTCCTTGAAAATGGAGAAAATGTAAAAATACATAGAATTAAAATATAAAATCACTTGAGATCCCCCTTTTTGTTGTTAATTTTTCACTACATCTCTTCCAGTCTTATGTTTCTTTGATAGTACATACACACATAATATTCATGTGTTCATTAACCTATTCACTACCTTATAATTATTATGGGAAGAAGGAAGGAAAGAAGGGAGGGAGGAAAGACAGACAATTTTGTTTGGGGTATTTTCCCAAATACTAGGAATTCAGTGATAAATAGATCAAACCTAGTCCATATTATTACAAAATCTGACTAGTTTCTGCTTTTTTTTTACAGAATAAAACACTATACAATCTTGAATCCATGATTTTTAGTAACTACTATTCCAAGAATACCATATTTATATATCCATTTCTCGATTTAAAAGATTTTTCTTCCAAGTTTTGACTCTCATAGGTAGCAATAAAAAATCATTCTTGCTAAAAAAACCTCATAACCTCATAACATGATTATTATAAAGGTTCTTGGTACCACCTGCCAATACCCTTGGGACAGGAGAATTCAGAACATATATTCCCAGGATGCTGTGATTTAGACCTCCATCTATCTGTGTTTTGAATGAACATGGGAAAGGCAGTTGTCTTCTCAGTTTATAAAGATAATAGGCATGAAAGTTGTAGGCTTTTTATGATGTAGTTTATTAGTGAAACCAATTCTCTGCCTGTAGGAGCGGTTGGGGATGTTGAGGGATCAGAGTGGCATTCAGCTATTTTTCTGCCTCATTCACATAATGAACAAGGAACGAATTAATTCTGACATTTGAAAGGGTCTTTGATGCCATGATTAAAGCAAAAAAAAAAAAATCTCCAAAAATATCTGTGTAAACAGTTTTGGAGGTGATAATTCTGATGTTATTTTACTCGAATTTACCATGTCCATTTGGAACATCATTCATATTGCATGTGATCTTGCCTTTGTTAAGATGCTTCAAGTTAAACACTCAGCCTACCTAAGATTTCACCAAGGTAAGCCACAACATGATGAAAATACTCTGGTTGGGACCAGCGGAGGCTGACAATGGAGGCAGCAGGACATGCTCAGCCTCTTGCTGTCTGGATGCTAATGGCGTGCAGTGATTGTAGTTTTGGAATTGCTCCTGTAACCCATCTTCTGAACTGGGAATGCATAAATCTCTTCTGCTGAGGATGTGTGTGGCAGAGGAGGAAAATGCCAGGGTCTTTGTTTTCTTATCTTTGATATCTGCCCCCCCGCCCCGAATTAGCAAAGTCATATTGTGATATTGTGTTGTCAAAGTTGTCTATAGTCTTAAACTGTGGTTCTATTAAAACAATCATACATGGTATTTGACATTTGAGTGAATTTAATGTCCGTGTGCACATTAAACTAAAGCTCTACCACTTTCATTTGCCCTGACCAGAATGCCTGTATGCACCAAAAGAATCCACTCCAAGAGGACTCTCGCCACAGTTACGTCTGACCTCTCTTCTTGTTCCCTAAGGGGTTTTTACACATGCATTGAATAGTCCTTCGGTCAGTCACTCATTCATTCGGTATATTTTAATAATCAATATATCTAGGTCTAGGCATTGTATCAGGTTCTGGGAAAGACTGACAGTCTCTGCCCTCATAAGGTCAATATTCAATGGAGGATAAGAAAAAACACTAAGGAATACAACAAGCCAAATAGTTAAAATCTGTATGTTGTATTAAAAACCCAACAATGTGACAAAGATGTGAATAAAGTGTGGTGATTAGACAAGCTTCTTCGAGGAGCTAAAGTATATGCTAAGACCTAATGCATGAGAAGGAGGTAGACAGGCAAAGCGTGGGAGAAAAACCACCCCAGGGTGAGATCAAAGCATGTGCAAGGACCCCACCCTCAAGAAGGACTTAGGGTGTTTGCAGAACCAAAAGAGGGTCAGGCCCTAAAGAGTGTCACCTGTCCATAAGTTTCTCTCCCAAAAGCTGGTGGGCACCCTCAGGGCAAGGCTTGTACCGTGTACACACACTCTTTTGTTTAGTACCGAGGGCAAATTCTGGTACACAGTAGGGCTTCCGTTACTTTTGTTGAAGAACTGAAGGAATGGCCATATGAGTCTTCTATCTAAATTTACATAGGTGATAATACTGCTAAAGAACACTGATTAACCACTGTCCTGTCAGCACTGGCCCCTCCAAGAGACTGTAGTGGGCCGTGTGAAATGATCGTTTATTCATTTTAGGAAAATGCTTCACTCTACCATCTCTAGAATATTCCAAAAGTGCTCTCACCCCCTGGACTCGGTGACGAGGTTCCCTTCCAGGTAGGCCCAAACACCTGTGCTCCTATGATTCTAACACTTGAGCTGTGCATGTTCAGTGGTCATGACTTTGCCACATCTGAATCGCGGCTGTACTGTTATTACATACATGCATAGCTCAGAAATACGGCAGGTTCGCTTCCAGACCATCACGATTAATGAGCATCGCAATAAAGCGAGTTGTAATCTTTGTGCTAATGGAGGATCTTGCCCTCAATTTTGAAAAAAAAAGCAACTTCTGTGAAATACAATAAAGCAAAGCTCAATAAAACGAGGTATGCCTTTATATATGTGTGTATGACTATTTGACTAAAAAAAAAAACCTTAAATACCTATCAGAGCCACATACTAAGCATTAATATCTATAAGATCTTATGATGTTCAGTATTACACCTATATTTTTCTAATACGCATTAAAATAAATACTTAGCTATTAAGTTTTTTTATAAAAGACATCTGTATTCTACCTTAAAATTTTATTTTTTCTACCAAAGGATATGCTACTGCTAGGGCACATGATATCCTATTCTAATCCACACTGGTTTAAGTTCTAGGCTCTCCTTCCATTTCCTTCTCAAGTCACCCCTTGTGTGGGAAGCCTTTCTTCAACTGTCCAGCTCCTAGTGACATGATGACCTTCAGGGTGATGCAGATTGTGTTCTTGTCATTTGTGTTGGGCTGGGTCGGAGGAAGAACGCAAAAGGCTAGGGAAGAGTGGCAGGCAGGAGCCTTCACTGCACACGAATCAGTAATAGGTTGGCCAATTGTGGCTTCATTGTATTGGCCTCAATGCTCAAGTAGAGTAATGAGATCTTTGAGACTGCTGCCTTATAGGACTGGCTCTTAATCATAATGGTGTCACTGACCTTTAAGAAGCTCTTGAAAACCAGATTTACTTCCCCAGAAAGAGTGCACATGTGGCATATACGTAGGCACGTATTTCCAAGGGGTTAAGGAATCCTTAAATCCCATCAGTGGAACTCTATTTCCAGGTGTCATGTTACAAAGCAAAACAACAAAATGGCAAAGCCCCTGCCAAGTAATCAGCATTTATTGAGACCTTACTGTGTTCCAAGCCCTGTACTCAATAATTCACATGCATTCCAGCATTGTGTCTTTTGATTCTTCTCATAATCCCCTATTATACGTGCTATTGGCAACCCTATGTTATGGAGGAGAGAAAAGAAGAGGTAGAAAGAGGTTCGGTAACTGGCTGAAGGCCAAACTGCTAGGAAGTTGTAGAGGCTGATTTTGGACTCTGCCGGTCTGACTCACTCTCTTAACCATACTCGTATGGCCTTTCTTCACTGTATTACCCATCCCCAATCATGAGGATGGGCGAAC
Source organism: Pteropus medius (assembly GCF_902729225.1). Taxonomy (NCBI): domain Eukaryota; kingdom Metazoa; phylum Chordata; class Mammalia; order Chiroptera; family Pteropodidae; genus Pteropus; species Pteropus medius. The sequence goes on along the minus strand of NW_024349802.1, from coordinate 14,399,617 downwards.
AGCGCATTCATTTGGTGAGGGAGTGTGCTACTGAAAATTTGGGTGATTGACAACTGCACCAGATGTGAATGCTACAGATTCTTCTTCCAAGAATGGAAAGCATCCATTCTGAGATACATAGGGAATGAAGACAGATCTGAAAAAGTCCAGGTGGTAATTAACACTCTCCCCACTCCTTTTTTTGCCCAGAGACGTGCTCAGTTTCTGTTTTCTAAGATGAAGTTCAAAAACAGTAAAGTAAAATGTGCCTTCATTTTAGTTGCAACATATTTTAAGAGATCACAGGTTAATTAAATTGATTTAAAAACAACTTTTGGGTACTACTTTAATTAACCTTCCAGGTATCTTTGTTATTCTGCTCCTATTCAGTGCTGACAGGCTGTCAGAGTGAGGGTTAGAACCCCTCACCTTTTCAGGTAGAAGGGGAAGGCGGGAAATAGCATTTGCTCCTTGATTTGATTAGTGGAGCTCATTAGCTGTCAGATATAAGGCTGGAGCACTCCATCAGAAGCGAATAGCAACACTAGTGACATTTATTACATGGCCAGTGTTCAGAGGCTGCTGAGAAACCAATTTTCATTCTTATAGATTCTGTCCCCCAAATGAGACTTCTCTAGGATTCATTAGCAAGCTTGATCAAAATGTCAAGGAATGAAAAGAGAAAGAAAAAAGGCCTTAAGAGAACCAAAGCACAAAACTAGCCCCAAACACTCAAAGCAGAAATAAAGAAGCAAAGGTTGTCATCTGCCTCCCTTTTTACTAGCTGAGACTGAGTGCTGTTTACACCGTTCCAGGAGAATTGTTGTTCTTGGGTTTTCCTGCAACTCCCCAGAGTGAATGGGCTTCAGAGACATTTGGTTGATGGTCCCTACTCAGGTAAAACTGACAGTGGTTTTCTGAATTACTCGCCATATGCTTATCTGCCTGCTTTCCCTGCTTATTCTAAAGTGCTTCCAGACAACCAACTTGAATGAGCACTTGGCCTGACCTCACAACAAACAAATGTTCCACGTGCAAAACCTCAGTGCAGTGAACAAGGCAAACCTCCGAAAGCATTTCTGCTCACTCTCGCTCTCGTGCTCTCTCTCTCTCTCTCTCTCTCTTCTTTTTTAGCAGTATGGCAAGGCATTTTATTTTTTAAAACTTCTAAATAAATATCAGCAAATGGTCTTTAGTGATTTACGGTTTACACAAAGAAATGGACATTGGGTGAAATCGAATTATGTGACAAACTACAGAGCTGAAATCTTTTAAAACCTGGGTTCCAGTTTTCATTTGCCATCAAACTAGCTGCAAGTCTTAGTTTCCTCACCTACAGTATGGGTGTGTTGGGTGGTATTCATGGTCTCTTCTGAATTGAAAATTATGTTTTTAAGATTATGTGTATTTTTGTGTCAGTCTTTGTTCTATTGTTTTAGAATCCTATGAACTATATATTGCTATTTACCCCATTGACAGAGAAGTAAACTGAGGTACAGAAATGTGAAGTAACTTGCCCAAGGGTACATAGTTAGTGAATGCAGAAGTCAGGAGGTGATCCAGTGGCAGATGCCAGATCCTCTTGGCTTAAAAGATTCTTTTGGGCACCAAGTCCATGATTCAAAGCTGCAAATCTTTAAGTCAATGATCTGCAATTTTTCTTTAAATTACTTTAATCGTTGGCTAGCTTGCAGAGATTTTAATAAAAATGACAGGCACAATTTATTCCTTTACCTCCTCCTCCAGCCACCTCAGTCCACAGTGGAAAGTGGCAGTGGAACAAGGCCAGGGGACCACGTGGCCTTCCAGTGCCCACTGGTTTCTTATCAAGTCTCCGAAGAGCAGAGAACTGAACCAGGAAATAGAAGAATTGTCGTATTACTTATAAAAAATTTGTATCTTCAGCTTGAAGGAAAGATGGGTTGGGAAGTAAAATTTCCTGAAAAAATACCTCAGAGCCAAGGTTTTCAAACGTTCTAAGGCATTAGAATCACCTGAGGAGTTGTTAAAAATGCATATTCATGGCTGCCCTCGTGGAGATTCTGAACCAATATGTAAGACTCAGGTGTCTGAATTTTTAACGAGCTCTCTAGGTCATCTGATGCAACTAACAACATCGAAGAAAATCTGTTCTGGAGACTCTGGAGTCCATTCAGCTACTGTGATGAGGGCCACAGACCGTGGAGCTTATAAACGGACGCTGCCAGTTCTGGAGACTGGAAGTCTGAAGCCAGGGTGCCAGCATGGTTGGGTGGGGGCTGTCTTGTGGCTGCAGACTTTCCTTTGTATCCTCACACTGTGAAAAGGGCTAGGGATCTCCCTGGAGTCTCTTTCATAAGGCGCTAATCCCATTTGTGAGGATTTCATCTTCATGACTGAAGCACCTCCCAGTGCCCTTGCCTCCTAATACCACCGCCTTTGGGGGTAGGGCTGGGGGCTCGAACACTCAGACCACAGCAGGCAGCGGAGCCAGCTGTTCCTAAAATGTTTCCATGCTGGCTTCAAGGTCTTCCCATAGATTTTTACTTTAAGTTCAAAGTCAAGGTTGATGTATTCCTCTTCCTCCTTGGAGTCTCTATCTGGCTCTCTCCTAGTCATCTCATACTTAGCCCAACACAGCATTTTTGATTTTATTCTCCCTGAATATTGTCCTCCTTGCATGTTCCCCACCCTAATAAGTAAACGGCATTACTAACCACTTGATTATTAAAATAAAAATTGGTAAGTCATCTCGTCCTGTCCATACTTTCCCTTTTCTACTCTCCCTTCCTTCTTCTAACTTCTAATCAGTTACTGAACCCCTTTGTTTTACCTATAAAATATATCTTTCATGTGTATACTTTTCCCCACTGCCACTATTATCATTCTAGTCCAAGCCAATACTACATCTCAATTTCTTATTGGTCTTCTTGCTTCCAATCTGACCTTCCACATAGCAGCTAGCGATTTTCCAAATGTATGACTCACACCATAAACTTTCCCCACTTGAAACACTCTAATGGCCTCTCATTGCAGATAGAATAAAATTCATGCTACTTAGGGTGGCCTGCCAGGCCATGCATGCATGGCTAGACCCTGCCTGGCTCCAGACATACCTGCTTTCTGTTTGCAGACTGAGCTTTTCTCTTTGCCGAGGGCTACTATGTTCATGATGTCATCTGCCTACAGGGTTTTTCTTCTGAATCACTCCTTCTGTTTCTTCAGATCTTAGTTGAATTGTCACCATCTCAGAGAGGTGGTCTCTGCTGCTCTGGACATTCCCTACCTCATAATCTCTCTTCCACAAGCCATTTGTATTTCTCTTATAGCATTTATCACTACCTAAATTATTTGTTTTATTGTCTGCCTCCCCCAATAGAATGTTACCTCCATGGAGGCAGCAACCTCACCTGTCCTGTACTCCTTCGTACCCAGGTACCTAGTACCATGCCTGGCACTTAGCAAAGACCTTATAATTTTTTTTTTTTTTGCTTTTAAGTCCAATGTTTATAGGTTGTTTGACTATTTCTTTCTTTAAAATATGCAAAAATTGGATTATGTGGATAAAGGTATAATTAATTTGAAAGGTATAATTCTGGAAAAATAGAGTAGATTTTTGCATGGTATATCTCCTTTGTCCCTTAAAACTCCACACTGCAGAATCTTTTAAACTAGGAAAATCCATCCACATAGATCTCATCCCTGCTAATCATATCCAATCAGAGGAATATGCTAACTCATGGCTCTCTCTTCTCCAGACAAAAGGCAGCTTTTCTCCTAGTTCATGGTCCAGCCCACTGTGCTCATGGTGGCCTGCCCAGCACAGATACGGAGGGTCCGCTGAACATAACGAAAGGTACTTGACTCCAAACAATTACAAAAACAAATGATGATGAACCGCTTCATGTGCCCCTCTGCTGTGAAACTCCTCATCTGCTGTTAAGTCGCAAAGCATCCTGTGGTGGTAATGTGATTGCACTTTGAATGGTTAGACAAATGAAACACGGGTGGATTCCTCCAAAGGCTGCATGAGGCTAATTCTCTTTGCTTAAGTGTTAGATGTGAAATAAGTTTAAATTCTTCCGAACAAGGAAATGTTCTTTTCCCCGTTGAGGAATTAGCCCACATAAAAATCTCTTTGAAGGCTGCCTGCCACTTCGCATTTTGAGAAACTTAAGCCAAAGGGGGTCAAGTGAAAAAGTAGTAATTAAGAATCTTCTTTATGTTTGGAAGTACTTTCAGATTGTTGTTTTCTGATTCCCAGTGTGCTTTCCCTTCATCTGGTGGCACACCTTGATTTTGCTTTGGCAAAGACTCCTGCCCCAACTCTCAGTCCCAGTCATTTAGGTGGGAGGCATTTACCCTGGATGTGAGTGGAAACAATTCACAAACTCTACTGATCAGATTGTCTCTCCCTGAAAATTTAATCTGGAGTAGAATAACTCAAAGTTTGGAAATGGCAGTAGGTGAGGCTGGGTCATCCGTTTCTGTGACTAAAGCTTCCAGGGTTCCTGGTTCCCTGTGCTTCCAGAGACCCGGTTCTTAAGCCTTTCTTTCTTTTACTTGTCTGAGCTGTCCCACTGTTCTGGTTATCTACTGACACAGAGCAAACCATCCCAGAGCTTAGCGGCATAACGTAACAATGATTCTATAAAACTCATTCAACTGTGAGTCAGGAATCGGCAGGGCACAGAGGAGATGGCTGGTCTCTGCTCTAGCACGACTGTGTGGCCCTAATGGCTGAGGATGGCTGGCTGGCTGAGAAATACTGCCTTCTTGGAGTGAAATGCCAAAGTAAGGGGTCCGCGCAGGTTGCTGCAGATGTTCGGAGAAGGCGCGAGGACAGTGGTCTGGGAAGCCACCATGGAGGAGGCAGACAGAGGCAGGAGCTCAGGAAAGGGTGGGGGATAGAGAAGATGCGAGGAAAAGGCATAAACCTTTGTGGAAGGTTTGCTGATGCTAGAAGTTTTCGATGTGGCATTTCATGTCACCTTTGTGGCAGTACTGTGATATGAGACTGTATGCCCCATTTAAAGATGAAGATGGCCAGAAAGGCAGAATAACTTGCTTGAAGTCTTCATTCTGGTAAGTAGTTGAATCGGGGGTTTTGCGTGAGGCCCAGCATTATCCCACTGCCATGCAGGGCCTTGGAAGTGAGTTAAGCATGCAAACATTACTTGAATATTCAATATGCATTGAGTATCTACTGTGTCCTAGAAACAGAAGATACAATGTTGAGAGCCACAGACTTGTTTGCTGCTGGAGTATTTGTGGCCTAGCGCTGGAGACAGAAAGTCAGCAAGCAATTAGCAATTACAAAATGCTGTGATGAGTGCCCTTGGGCAGGTGGGGTTGGAGCAGAGGATTCTCTGGAACCAATGAGGGACCCTTAATCTAATCTAGCAAAGTCAAGAAAGGCTTCCCAGAGGAAAAAATATAGAGGTCAGACAGGTGAAGAAGGAGTGTGTTTGATGGCAGTGCAGGGTCTTAGGAAGGCTTTTCTCTGGGGACCCAGGAAATCTGGAAGTAAAGGCAGCAGGGTAGCTTTGAGGAACTGCATGCAATTCGACGTGGCTGGAGTTATGTGGGAGCCTGGCTGGTGGTGCAGGAAACAGAGAGTTAGGCAGGGGCTGGCAGGGGCCGGCTGGGGACTGGCTCTTGGAACCATCATTGTTTTCCAGTATTCTGATGCAAAAAGTGAGAAGTCTGCTGTCATTTGAGCTTTTGCTGCACGGACTCCTTTTGGCAGCCCATAAAGCAATGATGGATGCCAAAAATAATATTTCTCAGCTTTCGCCACCTTGCTATATATTTCCCACATGTGCTTAAGGGAAAACTTGAATCACCAGAGTCATTAATAGGCTTATAATGTAGGTATACTCGATAGATTCTGAGAAGAGCTGGTCATCTTTATTTCTCTGTCTCAGATTTTTGGAGAAACGTTTTAATGTATGCATGACCTTTAATCAAATGTATTGCACATTTTTAGAGCCCAGTAAATTACTGTCTTCC
>NW_024349802.1:14392299-14393437 GCF_902729225.1 Pteropus medius | reverse complement strand
AGAACCCTTCTCGAGCTATAAAAGGACCAGGGTCTTCAAAATCTCTAGTTCTTAATCATCACTAGCTCATTAACATCAGCTCTCACCACTCTTTTTTTTTTTTCTCCCTGGGAAGAACAGCCACATTGATCTAAAAATCAAGATCTATTTCTACGTAAGTTTCCAAGTACAGAAAACTGAACCTTCTTTACTAGATGTCATATCCAACTTTAATGTATGAGAATTATGTTCCTATATTAGCCAGCACTCTTTTAGGTTCCAAGTGACAGAAATCAACTCGACCTGGCATAACAAGCATAACTAGAATGTTTATTGGTTCCTTCAACAAAAGAGTCCAGGGTACCTTGCTTCAGGCCTGGCTGGGTCCAGGGACTCAAACTACAGCATTGCAACTTCTCTCCCCATCTCTTGGGTCCACTTTGTTTTGTGTTAGCTTCAGTCTTAGCAGGTGGCTATTTTGCAGCCCAAGGATGCAATGTGCTGAATGGTCAGTTTACAGGACATTAGAAGATAGTAGTGGTTTCATGAAAAATCCAGGTTCTGTTACCAAAATGAAGGGAAGGGAGGAGATGGACAACAGAGAGAAAAAAATGACAGATGTGCCTACTTAATTATTTTTTAAAGTAGTTTTAGGATTTATGATACTTAAAATATAGTACTAAAACTATCGTCTTACTTTACAGACATGATAAGGCCTTATCATTTAGTCATTGTAGTTTTGAGGTCCCAGAATTACAAATTCTGTGACATACAGACTTGGAAACTCATGTGAGGAATTTCACAGGGCGATTTTTCTCTAAACACAGCAAGGTTATTAAAAAAATTTACTTAGTCTCCCTTTCTTTAGACACACTGCTAACATTCTCACAAGGGTGACATAGTTCTGGTTTGGAGAAGACAAGAGTCTGATAAATACTAACTTTTCTGCCCTGATCTCATTTTCTTAGCAGCTTTTCTCTGTGCCTAAAAGGAATCCATTTGCTTCATTAAATGCATCCACATGTAACGCAAGATCATTTTCTGGTAGGTGCATCTAAAACTCTGCAGGACATCCATCAAGACCTGGGGCTCTGCCTATAGAGGAACCTATAATAGTTCATTTTACCTCTCCTGAAGCAACAGGATTTTTTTTTTTTTT
>NW_024349802.1:13766129-13776754 GCF_902729225.1 Pteropus medius | reverse complement strand
ATTACCTTGTAGAAGTGGCTGCTATTAAAAAAACTTGTTTCTGCCATTCCTGCTCAAAACTTTTACATACTTTTAGAGCATTTATTCCAATAGATTTAAGTATAATATACAGAGGAGCATAATTTAGAAGTTCCAAAAGTCTAAATGAATGCTTTGATACCACTGTGATTTACCAAAATGCTTGCAAATTAGCAGTGCTACCAGGTCCCCACACATGAGTATAAAGCCTTGACATGACTTCAGGACTTGCCTTTGATTATGTTGTGCATGGCTGACCTTTTATCTTCCTTTTGGCACATGTTAGCTCTTCAAAGCTATAATTCAGTATTGGTTCTCAGACTGTGTGTGTGTGTGTGTGTGTGTGTGTGTATGCATAGAGAGTGGGGGGATGAGTATTTGATTGGGAAAGACAGTATCATATCACCTATATGGTGTTTTCAAGCACCCTCTTACCCATCCCTTCTCCACCCCCAACCTCTGTTCCAATCCTTTACTAATGCTACCCATTGATAAATTTGCCAGAGGCTGAATGTCATACCTACTAACTATTGGTCTGGCCACTTTTGGTTAAGTATTCTTGAGGAGTTAAAAGAGTAGGATTAAAAAGCTTGCCTCTAGATGCATATCTCTAAACTCACACACACACAAAAAAAAGCAGTTGCAACTAATTTTATATTCTCATAGACTGTCTATTGAAAGGAGTAAGAGAAAAGTAAGACGACATTTTGGCCTTGATGATTCTCTACTACTAGATAACAGTTAGGTTTTGGAGTGGTTCAAGGCAAATAATATTAGCTTTTCGGAAGCTAATATTTGCAGAGAAGGTTCACATCAACAGAAAAACCCAGATGAAATCTTTAAGATTTGGACAAGTTCATTATCAACCAAAATATCTGCCTAACTTCTTTTACATCACAGCAGCCTTGCTGTTGTGACAAGGAGCAAGAAAGCTATAATGGCTATAGATTATCAGAGCCTCTTGCTTACCCAAGCGAAAAATGGCTCCAGATCTATAATTTCTCAGTCCAGCAGTATGAATAAGATAGACTCAGAGCAAAAAGTGCTGTGTACTAAACCAACCACACTCACTTCTGGTGCAGCTGAAGGGATGGTGACTGAAGCAATGATTTGGGCGAATATCTTTTCATGAAATCACAGCCTAAGGTAGAATAGCAGCTGGCAAAATATTATAAACAGAGCTACTTGTTGCCTTTCAATAAACAGCTTCCTACCTCAATAGAAACTGTAAGATAGTTTTTACAGATTAAACCAAAACTTTTATAAAAGATTTAATTAACAACCTGACTTGTGGTATATGAAGCAATACAGAGATCAACTGCCAAAGAAGAAACTCAATAAACAATAAGCAATTAAAAAGCCTACCTCTTTCTGGCCTTGGGTTATCATTGAATCAGTAAAGACATCTCATTTTACATCTTTATGTTCTACCAACAAAATTTAAATCTGAAGAAAAGGGGATACACAGGAATATTGCATTAAAACTATAAGGATAAAAAAAAACACATCTCTCTCTCTCACCTTTAAATTCTAAATTTTATTTGAAGAAAACACTGACATCATAACTGCTATTATAGACTTCAAGATAAGAGACTATTATTTTTCAATCTCACCTTGTTAGAACAAAAAAAAAGCAGTTTTAAGAATGAGATGAGAATGAAGACTGAAATATTACCTGAAACTATACATTCAATATGCATAGTAACTACTATTACAATGATGAGCCAGGACAATTATGTCATTCACAGGAAGAAAATTGTCATGAGTGGTTTGCAATATCCATAACTAACAGTCTGGGGAAAATGAGTCTAAGAAATGAAATGAGATTTATCAGATCTCTTAAATAAACAAATAATTTGTGTTCTATAAACCATTCTTTTATGTTTATGTGTACATGGAATTTAGGAAATAAAAAGTCCTAAAGGGTCCTTTGACTATTTGATGAATGATTATTTGAATTAGGTTTGTCTCCCCCCAGTGACACTGCACACTCTGCGAAGGCAAGAATCACATCTGTTTTTGTTCTTCACTGTTGCCCATCCCCAGCATCAGGCCCAAAGCCTAACACACAAGAGGTGTTCAATAAAGAGCTGCTCAATGAATGGATAAATTGATACATCTCCATTCCAGTTTTTTCTCCATTTTTCAGTCAAGGAAATTGAAGCCAAGAAAAGCTAACAGGCTAATATCACACATCTGGTGGTAAAATTGGCTCCAGAATGATCTTCTGCCTCCTTCCAATTCATTAACAAGAACTGCCAACCTGTACAATTTTTATCACTACATTAAAGTATGATGATTCTGAAAGAAAAATTTAAAAATCTCTTAATCATTTTTGCAAGCTATTAACACTTTAACATACCTTTGGTATATTATCTTTGATGCTTTGTTTATTGGGAGTGAAGAGGAAATGTGGACACTTGTCAGAGAGCTTGGTACTTGCTTCTACAAACTACTTAAAAATCTCTTTTGGTTTCTTTTAAAAGTTTTGAGAGATTCTTTACAGCTATGCTTTTTTTCACCTGCACAACTAGAATGTTACTGAAATTCTTATAGATAAAATAGTCGGTGCTTTTGATGATGAATAGTTCTGACTGATAGCATAGATAGCTGTTTTTTTTTTAACTTTTAATCATATTCCCTTAGACTCTAAACAAGGACTGCTGACTATTCTCTATTTGTTTTTAATATTAGTGTCTAGCACAAACTTAGTACAATAGACTACATATTTATATTTTCTCCTTATCTGTAAATTCTAGATGCTAGTATAAGCCCGAACTATTAAGTATAAGGTGGGTCAGTCAAATGAGGGTCCCTAATGTCTTTCCTGACAGTGAATACCAGGCATTGCATAGGTGATGAATTCTGTTTCTTTTGTGGGCTTTAGACTCTATACATGACAAGCAACCTCCCTTATAATACTACTGGAGAACAAGTTCTGCAGCCTGCCCGGGTGAGAATTTTGGCTGCATCACATAAACCGAGTCACTCAGAGTGAGTTACTATGTTCTCTTCCAGGTACACCTGGGCACTTCTGTACCTCAGTTTTCTTATCAGTAAAATGGGGTGATAATAGCATTTCCTCACAGAGTACTTGTGAGGATTAATTGCACAATATGTGTAAAATACTTAGGACAGTGTTTGGTATATAGTAAGCACTAAATCGATGTTACCTTTTTATTACTCCAACCATTGCAAGCAAAAATCTTTTAAAAACAACCATTTTGCTTGCATTTTTGTTCCAAAAGAGAAAAAAACAAACAAACAACAACAAAAAAAAAAACAGCCTCCCTCCCTCATCCCAATAAACCAATAAATTGTGAATGGATGTCTAGTAATACTGCATGGGGACCACCCTTCCCACTCTGAGTTGTTGTGGTTTGGGTTGTATTGGTACCACCCCTGTTCCAAGTGTGGGCCTGTGACTCACTTAGGCAGATTAATCAAGGCATTCACACTCCCTGCCACCTTGGTTACTTCAGCAATGGGTGAGGGGCTCAATTAGAGCCAAAGAGATGTGACTCGAAGATGTTTATTGAAGTTGTACCCTAGACTTGCCATCCACAGGGGTAATGAATTTCTTCTTACAACACAATCGATTTCATTTAATTTTTTGTTATCTGCGATCCAAACTTATACAGAAGAGGAGTCACAAAAAAAGATGTAGGTGATACTTAAAAGGTGATATAAAGAAGGATTGAGTGGGTGTCAGAGAGACAAAATAGTGTGAGGTTAAGTGCACAGACTGAAGCCAACTGCCGAGGTACAAATCCTGGCTCTACTGCTCAGCAATTATGTGACTTTTGACAAGTCACATACCTCTTAGTGCCTCCATGCCATTCTCTGTAAACTGAGGATAGTAAGAGTATCCACCTTACAGAGATGTTTTTCAGATTAAATGAGTTAACAATATAAAGCATTTAGAACAATGTAACAGGTACAGATGTGATTTTAGTTATTATTTTATCACTATTATTTAGATCTTAAATAAGTGATGATATAGTAGATCAAAAAACGGAAACTGGGGCTCTTGTGTTGATGAGATTTTTCTATTTACAGAAGAAGTAACTGATGAATTAAAAGTGCCTTTTTGTATCAAAGTACTTGAATAGACATTTCTCCAAAGAAGATATACAAATGGCCAAGAAGCATATAAAAAGGTGCTCAACATCACTAAACATTAGGGAAATGCAAATTGAAACCACAATGAGATATCATAACACACCCATTAGAATTACTACCATCAAATAAACAGAAACAAGTGTTGGCCAGGATGTGGAGAAATTGGAACCTTTGTGCACTGTTGTTGGGAATGTAAATGCATCCACTGTGGAAAATTGTATGGCAGGTTCTCAAAAAATTAAAAATATAATTACCATATGATTCAGTAATTCCACTCCTGGGTATACATCCAAAAGAATTTAAATAGGAGTTTTGAATAGATACGTGTACACCCATTATTCACAGTAACTAAAAGGTAGAAACGACCCAAGTGTTCATCAATGGATGAACAGCTGGGGGAAAGGGTAATAGGGAGTCGTTTAATGGATACAGAGTTAGTTTTGTAAGGTAAAAAAGTTCTAGAGATTGGTTGCACAACAGTGTGAATATATTTAACACAACCAAACTGTATACTTATAAACGGTTAAGATGATAAATTTTATGTTATGTGTATTTTATTATAATTAAAAATAAAAATACTTTAAATAAAAAAATTAAAGTACTTTTTTTTATAGCCCTGTAGGTAGCATGGTACCTGATACAACTGGTACTGTCATTGAATGAATAAATGAATGATAATGTAATGAACCTAATGACAAAACAAGCGCAGGGTGAGACAGTCCAAGGAGTTGAAACATTTGTAGAGTAAAATGGAATCAAGTGCTATGTGAATGATTTATGATGAGAATAAGACAGACTACACAGTAGAAAATGTAAAGCATGGAATCCATAGATACTTGTTCTAGCCTTGATTCATTAATTCATTTATTTTTATCATTTACCAAATATTTACTGAGCACCTTCCATTTGCCAAGCACAGTTCTTATTCATCAATGAACAAGACTGTCCTGCCCTTGTGGCACTTATTTCCAGTGAAATGGGAAAGCAACACTAAATTTCTAGTTCTGGCTGGATGTGTGACATCAGACAAGTCCCACAAGTTTTCTGGGTCTTAATTTCCTCAACTATGAGATGAAATGTATGTGGCAAGGGGAACACAGTGGTACTTTTCCTTCTTACATTCCAAAAGATTTGAAACTTAAATGGAAATATGGAATGAAGACATAAAAAGCCACTAGGGGGCAAAATGAGCATGGCATAAACATTCTACTGATGTGTAAAGCTAGAAATAAAAAGGAGTCAGACTTTTGCATCATCAACAAAATAAAATAAGTAAACAGCAAATGTTGTATGCCATTATAGGCAAGAAAAGAACTCTAAGGAATAGTTTCAAGTGTGCTTTATTCTGTGAATAAAGTATTTTAGGTAGAGATCACTTTTTTCCAAGAAAAAATGGCACGTAAGAAGCAGAATACTTCATTAGTAATTGAATGGTATCCCTAAATGCATATAATAATAAGATTGTGTCTACAGAACCACGAAACACCAACAAATATACTCAGTCTTAAAGTAGCCTTTTACTCACATGTCAGGATCTAATACACATTTAAAATTCTTTCATTCTTTCTCTTCTTAATTTCTTCATTGCTACTAATGTATATCAGTCACTCTGATTAAAAAAGGAAACGTGTGTTACTCCTTTTTCCACTTGTACCCCCATTGGGAAGTGGTAGTTTTTAAAATGTGTAAAAAATCTTTAACAGTTTTCTATCAAAAGTTGGAGTCTACTTCCCTTTTCCTTGAATATGAACCAGTTTTAGTTACTCGTCTAGCCAACAGAGTGCATCACAAGTGATGCTGTATCACTTCCAAGGATGGTGTAGAAATGGTGATACAGCTTCTAGCTGGCCCTCTCTCTGGATGCTCTTCCTTAGAATTCAGCCACTGAAATGTGAGGAAGCCCATGCCATATGGAGAGGCCACATGTAAGTGTCAGTTAAGGTCCCAACCTGCAGCCAGCATCAATAGTCAGACATGTGAATGAGGGAGATTTCAGATGACTCTAATACCCGGCCTTCAAGTCTCCCAGCCAAAGCTGTGGGGGACAGAGATGGCTGTCCTTGCTAAACCTTGCCCAGATTACAGATTCGTGAGAAAAATTGATATTATTATTGTTTTTTTAAACCACTGAGTTTTGAGGGTTTTTTTTTTTTATTAGCGCTTCTATGGATTCCAATGTATCCACTCATCCTTGCCTTGAAAAAAATATATAGATTCTCAAGATATGATCCCATGTTCAGTAATTCTCAGGACTATGGAGTCTTGGAGAACAATAAAAGCTTCTCATTTACGAATGTCATCATCACTGACATCCACTGGCAATTTACTATAAACATTATCCCAACCTGCAAATGGGAATCTCTTCCTGGACTGGACCTCTAGTCCACAAACAAAGAATAGCAAGCCTAACTGGATGGATACTCATTAGTGACTGCACCATGCCAGAAGCAGTGCAGAACAGGAGCATTGCTCCAAACAGACCACTGAAGATGGCTAGCTTGCAGCCAACTTGCAGAATAGATGGGAGAACAGGACTTCCTCAAACACCAAGAGGCAGACAAAGAGTCTGTTTGTTGAATATAGTGACTGGCACATGATAAATTCTCAATAAATATTTGTTAAATAAATGAATAAACACCACAAACACAGCATTATTCCATGTCCTAGAGCTGAGACATAAAGTAAATATAATAAGACTGCTATCCTGATAGAGTTTCCAATGTAATTAGATGGTTACAATTACTCACTTATTTACCATCTCACCTTTGTCATTCACCATCTGAAAGTCACAGAAAAGACACAATGATGAATCTGACACTAGCCACCTTAGTAAAAATGATCAAATCCTTTGTTCTGCTCTTCTATTCACACTGTTGGTAAAGGAGGGATTGGCTGAACATATAATACTTGACACTGGACAGGTGACATTGGCAGCAGTTTTTAATCACGCATTCTCACAGCCCTCGTGAGAAAGACGCCAGAAGCCAAGAGGAGCCATGTAGAGGTTACACTCAGAAAGAGGGACTGTGGAGGCTGACTTTGTATTAACAATAGGGTGAAGTGATCCTGGGTTCCCATGGAGAGATAAGTTTGAATAATTTCACCAGCTTGTAGGAAGGTAAAACCAATTAGGTTGAGGACCTCAAGTGGGATGTAGCTGGTGTGACAGATGGGAGAACTAGCCTGGTGGAGAACCTTTCCCAGTAGGTAGGGGACACAACTGGCAAGAGCAGAGGAGCTCATGGCTAGGCTTTTGGGGCCCCGTGAGGGTCAGAAACATAAAGGAAGCACTTGAAAGTTAGGTCTTAGAATACATCTTTTCACTTCTCTTGGCCTTGGATCCCAATTTGTAAAATCAGAGAATAGAGAACGAATGATCTCAAGATTCCTATCCATTATAATTCTCTATAATTTTCATTATAAAGCCAGTCAAACGAGCAGTGTGTTGGTCATTTTCAGAGGCACTCGATATCATGATTTGTTTGTGAAGACTACTCTATTTTTGTTCACTTTGGAGATATCTCAGTGAATTCAGGCTAACCTAATAGGGCCCTCTTCTAATTTTAATGTGAAGCTAAGACATTTAATTTCCAGAGATTGGTAAGGGGAGTATATTAATGACATTTAGTATAGAGTCAATTTTGGAGTTATCAGGAAGAGCTTTTAGAGAAAGCCCAGGAAAGAAATATTTATAAACCTAAAATCAACTATACTTTTAAATGATGTCAATCTTTCCAAAATAAAATGCTAGCAAGAGTCAAAAAATGTTCATATTTACTCCTGGTGGGCAAAATTAATTATCTCAGTAGGAGATTTGTGATTTTCATTAAATTCTACAAATTTAAGACTGTAAAAGAAGAGTCAAAAACATCTTGACTGCTTAACATAAAATCAGAAGGTAAAAATATGTTTGTCTTTGACTTTCAGATCTAAATTTGCAGAATTTAATGACAATCATAAGTTTGATTTCACATGTCTCTGATTGTTTTAAAATAAAATTATCCTCATTTAAGGAAAAGAGTTGAATTAGTACTATAATTAGTAGTCAGAATTACAAAAAGTCATATCTAAGTACATGAAAAATATTCTGGTTAAGATATAATAACCTGCTCTCTCTAGTAACCATAATAGTAAACACTGTCTGCTCAGGGAACATGCATTCTCCAACATTTAGAAAAGCATGAAAGAAAGTAAGAATAATGATTTTAAAAAGGCTGTGCTACTGCATGTGGGCCACAAACTAGGATACATGGTTTTCATGTGGCTGCCTCTCCCATGTCTAGAGACTTATCTCTTACTCACATGAGACATTTTTATTATCAGGCTTTAACATGAAAATCAGATTAAAATAAAAAATTAGAATTCTGTAGATTGGGCATATATAAGGCAAAATAAGAAGTTAAAACAAGAATGTTTTAAGTTTATATTTATATTTATCTGAATTAAAACTCCCAGAGCAGCAATATCCAGCCCTAGAAATACTGCCTTATAATAAAAGAGTTTAACATTATATTATTTATCACCGCAAAGAGTTAAACTGTAATGATAAGCAGTGGTAGCTTGAACTGTCTGTTACTGAGAAGGTAATCATGAAGAATTCTAACCAAAAAATATAAAAGATGAACTGCCTAAAATAAGTGTAATATCTTACACACTTGTAGTAATTTCTAGGCTGCTCTTTCACTGAGTATAACAAAACCTGATCCCTGTATGATTTTAAGAAACATTATATATTAAAATTTCTATGCCAATTGTTTTACATGGCTAGGACACCACCATTTTCTTTCTTTGCAAATAAACATCTTTTCCACAACATGGTTCATCTTAAGCACTGTCTCCTGATAAATTTCATGTGTTAGATAAGAAGAGAGAAAGGGAGATAAAGCAGAAACATGAACACATTTTCTTTAGTGTTTGAAATAACATAAATCACACTGAGAAAAATCAAATATGGGTAGCACTGTTCACAATTTTCAAGAATAACTGCTCTAATGTATGAGTAGTTCTTAACCAATAGTGTCTGACATCAAAAGATATTTGTGAGATTAAAATTTACAATGCATACAAGCCCAATTTGGGAATCTGGGACAGAAGATAAAGAAAGTGTATTTTTAATACACTTCACTGTATCAAAAGAAAAATAATAAAAGAATATAGAATCTGCAAGGAAGCATCAGAGTGAAATGTGTGTAATCAATCTCAGAAATAGTTTGTTCGAACTCAATCATTATAGTTTTTTAAAAATCCATTTTGGTTGCTGACAAAATCCTATTACTTCTGTAGCTCTATAGATTCAGCAATGATAATACTTGCAAACATTCCCTGAATACTTAGTACTTAGGCACTGTGACTTACATGCATTATCTCATATAATCCTAGTAACCAAATAAGATGAATACTGTCATTATCCTGCTCTTACACATGAGAAAAGGCAGAAAGACTAAGTTACTTACTGAAGATCCATAGCTAGTTTAGTAGTAGAAGATGTGAATCCAGGCAATGGCTTCAGAATGTGCACCCTTAATCACTATATATTATTAATTAAATTACATGACTAATATAGAGTAAACTTAAACATTAGGTGATTTGTCATGTGCTCAATGAGAAGATTACAAAAAAATTTTTTTTATGAACTTCAATATATACGCATTTGGGAATACAGATAGAATTATCAACTAACTGCAATTTTAGTGTGCATTTATACATTTTATATACATATATATAATGTACACATATATAAAATTATGTTAGGTAAAGTAATATATTCACTAAATGTTAGTGTATTAATTATTATTATTATTATTGTGTGTGTGTGTGTGTGTGTGTATACATAATCATGTTAGGTAAAGTAGTGTATTCACTAGAAATATTGCCTTTTTCCATATTCACATTATGTAACACAATAATGATACAGTCTAGTGGTTTACCATGAGGACTTCAGAGCCAGATTGAGTTCAAACCTCAGGTCTACTATTTCCTAGTCTAATGATGTTTCACAAGTTATTTAACCACTCTGTTTTCAGTTTCATTGTATGTCATATATAGAGCACCTACTTATTGGGTTGTTAGGAAAAGCAATTGAGTTAAAAGGTGTAAAGTGTTTATAACAGTGCCTGGTACATACTAAGTGTACATAGGTGTTAGCTGTTATATCTTTCAAATGCTTCACTTGCACCTTTGGCAGGAAGGACTCTGCCATCACTAGAGTCCAGTCCTCTGAGGCTGTTTTTTACATTATTCCTTCTAGGTTATTTAACATACAGAAAAAGTCAAAAATCACATGATATCACTTATATGTGAGATATAAACCTAAAAGCAACAAATGAACAGGAGAAACAGAGACTCATGGACATGGACGATAGACTAGTGGTTACCAGAGGGCAGGGGGTAGAGGGGATGGGGAAGGTAGATGGGGTAAATGGGGTCAAATATGAGGTGACAGAAAGAAATCTAACTATGGGAGGTGAACATGCAAAATAAATATA
>NW_024349802.1:13504904-13765875 GCF_902729225.1 Pteropus medius | reverse complement strand
TTTTTTTTTTTTTGCAACAACATGAGGCACTTGCAATATTGAAGCCAAAGTTCCAAGAATAATTGTTAAATTGCGGTTAAATTCCTTTGCCAAAAGCATCCAATGTTGTTATTGGTAAATCTGTCTTCCCCAAACAATAACTTATTGCTCAAAGTAAAATAATTGAAATAAAAGAAGCAGAATTTGACGAGGAAATTTCCTATGGGATAAAGGGTAATTTGTCATATTTGGGATATGGGGTTACATAATTAATATTCAAGGTAGTGAAAACAGATCTTGGGCACATACAATAATTTTCACCATAATTATCAGGTTGCATTGTGGGATTTAACATGACTCGCTCACAGCTGCCAAATCCCCACCTTATTTGGTGATTGTGGATATAGCTGAAAGTAGGGAAAACTACCCATGTTCAAACCATAATTTTCTGGCACAACTCCGCATGACATATTTAACATAAAACAGAGGTGAAAGAAGGCATTTCTAAGATATCTAAGTACAATTCCCCTGCCAACCTGAAACAAAAACAAAAATGAAGTTTTTTGTGTTTGTGAAGTATGTTTGTGAAGTGTTAGTGTGCATACTAACATGAGTGTCAAACTAATTAAAAGGTATTACTTGTGATTAGAATGTTCTTTCTTCTATATTACAAGTTTGATAATTGGCATACTAGATTCCAGTGGAAGACTAGGCAGCCGTTACAAACTCACTTGATGTTCCATCATCGTTGACCTGGTTGAGGCTTTCTACTCCTAGTGAGGCCAGCTTAATGACTCTAACAGAAGTCAAAACATTTACCAAGTATTTGTTTCTTTTACTATAACTTGCTGGAGCCTGTCCTGAGGTAGGGAGGCTCAACACCACACCAAAAAAAAAAAAAAAATTCCAGTGTGAACGCCTTTCATGGATCAACCATGAAATTGACTGATGTTCTCAAAATTCCTGAGGAGCTTCTGCAGGATACCTTGGCTTATGTTTCAAAGTCGAACAAACAATATGAAAGATTTAATCACGTAACTCAATTTTCTTGCTTGGCTTCTCAATTGTAGCAGGGGCTAGAGACGAAAGAAAATCCAGGAAATATGTAATTGCTTTCACACTCAGAAGCATAATTTGAATAATATCTATATTGAACAATGCATCCTAAACAGGTAATTTTTAATGTTCATATTCCTGTATTTTGTTCAAATTTAAGGGTAACATCTCTTTGGGATAGGAAGAAACATCAGAGGAAACCAAGAGGTACTAGAATTTTTTTCAATCATAAGATCATTAAGCAGATAAAATGATAGATTATTGCATATTGTTGATAACTAGAAACTAAGCTTCATAGGTAATGTAGCTTAAAGTACAATCATATAATTTATTAATCAAACTGGGATATTTTTGAGAGTGAAAAGGGGACTATATTAATAATTATGCTAAAAAGTATCAGTCATAAAATGAGTCAACGGGGCTGTCTCCAGCATATCAGGATTTATGGTCAGTCTACCTACAGTTGTGCAGCTGTCAATAAATTATAACATAATTTGTAAAAGGTAGTAAATTTAACAGTTAGATGAGCAATTTCGGAAGTTCTCTGATGCAGTAGAAAACCTCAAAGGGTAACTGCCTGTTCCTCTCAAAAGTATAGTCTTTTTTTAATTTTTTGCTGTTGCTATTTTTGTAAGATAGGGAGTATGTTTTTTGTTTTACTTTTACTTGTTTGTTTCATTTTAACCAGTGAAATTTTATTATTCCTTTGAAAACTGGTACCAGAGCAATGTCATGGCTTTTGTCAGGACCACAAGATTTTAGTCCTGGCATAAAATGCAAGGGCTCACAGTATAAACTTTAGTACTATAAATCCTGAAGACAGTTTTGCTCATCAGTTAATACCATGGCATCTGGAGTTAGGGGAGTGAAAGGTAGTAAGGATTCCTCCACTTTGAGAAAGTGATTTAACACAGTAGCCACAACAATTTTTTTTTTTTTTTAAGAAAATCTCATTATGTCACTCGTCGGTTCATAACTTTCAGTGGTTTCTGTTTTCTTTTAGAACACCAGAATCCAACAAGACATTATTTCCTGACCTTTTCTGTAGCTCCAGTTTCAGCTCCTATGTGACTCCCCTCACTTGGTGCTTCATTAACCCTGGCTTCATTTAGACCAGTGATTTCCAAACTGATGTTGCCCAAGGGACATTTTGTAATGTCTGGAGACATTTTTCGTTGTTTCAAGTCTGGTAGGGGGTGCTACTGGCATCTAGTGAATAGAGGGTCAGGAATGTTGCTAAACATCCCACACTGCACAGGGCAACCCCCTACAACAGAATCATTTAGACCAAAATGTTCATAGTGCAGAGGCTGAGAAACCCTGACTCATACCTTTTCCCTGCTGTCTCTGCCTGAAATATTCATGCTTTTCTCTTCCATTTCTTTTTCCTCCCCTTTCCCCTTTTCCTGCTTTTCTCTAATAACTAACTCCTAGTCACCCTTTTGATTATCACCTTCTCATAGTGGCTTTCCAGATTCTTATTCCCAGATAAATGTTACGCCCCTTCAAAGAATTATGGAGCATATAAGAATATTAGTAACAATTTCACATGTATTTGTTTACCTCCTCCCTAACTCCAGGTGAGCAGTACCAGCTAGCTTGTATCACCATAGTATCTCCAGTATATCCAGTAGTTAGCACAGCTAGCAGAGTTGTCATGTAACATCGAATTCAACGTTACTAAACGAAGTTAACAGCCTCACCTATAAAGGGAGAATAATAGAGTAACCACCTCATTAGGGCCTAAAGATAAATAATACACATAAACTCTTTAGCACAGTGCCTGAATCTCCAGAGAGAGAGAGCGAGTATGTAGTTTGTGGACAAGAGACAGGCTCTGCCCGTCCCACATCAGCGCTTGCCACGTCTTCTTCCACGTCCTCTTTCGAGCGAAGAACCCTTCCTGGTAACAATTGTTGCGCCTGCGCCTTTCTGCCTCCTGCTAACTAGCGCCTAGAAGTAGTTCCCGCTTCCCATTGGTCGATACTGCGCATGCACCATATCAGGTTCCCCGCCCCGTCGGTGTCTAACCCAAGAAAGCAAAATCTGCCAACACGCCTGCGCAAGTGAGCGTGCCCCGGAAGCAGTTCTTTGCCCTGTAACACGTAGCAACCAGGCCAGCTCAGGGTTTTCAGCTGAGGTCGGGGGTTACTTGGGGCTGCTGGAGCTACTGCCGCTGCCTCCGCTTTTGGTGAGTGCCCCAGGCCTACGGTACACTGTTCCGCTTCTCCCCACACCTGTGCAACGCGGCTTATTGCCGCCTTTCGGCGCCGCGCCCAGTCCTTTCCGGAGACTCTCCCTCCCTCTCAGGCCCTTGCTGTGACGCTGCCCCTGCACTTCAGGGGCGGTTTTATGAGAGCCTACACTTTTCTGGCAGGTCCCAACCTTATTTTGCAAGGAGGCAACCGCGTTGTCAGTTACAAAACCCTGTCCCGAGGGGCGGAATCGCCTTTGTTGTTATTTTAGACCCCATGGAACCACTCCTCCCACGACCCGGCCCCTAACCCAAGGCATATCAGTTCCTTGAAGTGGAGGTGTCTTCCCAGGCCGTGAGTTAGAGACTAGACAATTCCTTAGCATTCTTCTCGCCTTCCTGGATCCACCCTCCAAATGCTGCTTCCTAAAATTTCAGAATTATTTGCTATCTTCTGGGAAGATTTGCTTAAGCAAAGTATCAGGAACGAATTCAGTAGGACCTTGTGCATAAGCAGTATTTGCCATTTCTCTTCTATTGCAGATCATTTGCAATGTCAGGCTTTGATAACTTAAACACGGATTTCTACCAGACAACTTACAGCATCGATGACCAGTCACAGCAGCCCTATGATTATGGAGGAAGTGGTGGACCCTATAGCAAGTAACTTTTCAACTTTGCAATTTATTTAGTCAAGATTGCAGTGAAAGCATGTACTCAGAATGTGTGTTTCTGCCTGAAACCGAATGTGTGAATATGTCCCATATCAAGAATGTGATTTTTCATAATCTTCCTTTTTCTGGAGAGATATAGGGCACTGGTTCGAAGGGATTGCCTTATTTAGTTTAGTATCTTCTTTAGGGATTGCCTTATTTAGTTTAGTATCTTCTGCAAAATTTTCATGTGTGCTGTGGGTGGAAAAGTAGATTGTTGAACTTTTTGTAGTAACAGTATTTCTACATCATTATATATATGGATAGAAGTTCAGATACCTAAAAGATATGCTAATTAGTCCACAGGACCAATTAAAAATTAAAATTTTCTGATGACTATCTTTATAGTTAAAATAGCCCAACTTTCAGATTTTCCTGACATTAATTGAAAGTGCTTAGTGACGCTACTTAACAGTGTAAGTTTCTTATTATGAATCATCAGGTGATTCATCAGGTGATTTTCATATAGAAATGGATGGTCATTTTTATTATTTATACCTAAAACTTATGGTCAATACATGTGAGTTGGCAGTTGCACATTGAAAAGGGACTCAAAACCTTTCAGCTCTGAATTATTAGAAAACTGATTTTTAAAAATAATTTGTGGTATTTGTGGCAAGAATACACTAACTGGAGGTTTTCTACCAATATCTGCTAAGCCATTGTATCCCTAGTTTCTTAGGACCTTAAAGATGATCTTATCACTCTCCCATCAAGTGAAAGCGTTTTCTATACCAGGTCTGCTTAACCTTTTTAAGATGGTTCAGGATGCTTTTAAGAATCTAGTGAAAAGCATG
This sequence comes from Pteropus medius, assembly GCF_902729225.1. Lineage (NCBI taxonomy): Eukaryota > Metazoa > Chordata > Mammalia > Chiroptera > Pteropodidae > Pteropus > Pteropus medius. The sequence continues at coordinate 13,761,136 of NW_024349802.1, read as the reverse complement.
GGTCTATTTCTGAGAAATATGTGCATGCACTCAAACATCCACATAAATGTGTATGCGACTACAGACAGCTCATGTGTCATCATATGTTCATCTATGGGCTGTGAATTAAAACCTCATGGAGACTACCCTAGGATGAGGGCAAAGGAAGACTATATCTATCAGTCTGAGAGAAACATGTAGTACTAGAACATGTTTGAATTAATAAATTGGAATGGAAGGGCCCAAGAATTTAAAAAACAAAGCAAAAATCAAATTCAGCCCCACAGTCTGGTCTGTCTTGGATAGATTATACTTTTTACAACTTACAGACCCCTTGAATCTGCTTAACCTGATATAAGGCGGCTGTCCCCAAACCTTTCGGCACCAGGGTGCTCCTATGAGAATCTAATGCCTGACGATCTGAGGTGGAGCTGAGGCGGTAATGCTAGTGCTGGGGAGCAGCTGGAAATACAGATGAAGCCACACCTCCTGTGTGGTCTGGTTCCTAAAAGGCCGCAGATCGAAACCAGTCTGCGGCCCGGAGGTTGGAGCCCTGTTCTAAGGTTTTCTCCCCCTAAAACTTAACACAGTGAACTGTGAGAAGTGAGCATGTTAAAAATTCTTCCATGAATCACTTTTTTCCTTTCTGTTAAATTCTCAACTACATATCATTGAGGATTTATCTCTTTCATCAGTTAATTGGGCAAAATTGGAAACATGTCGAGAAATTTTCATTCATTTATTTACCTAAATATGTATTTTTTTGTGATTGCTCTGTGTAAAAGAGGACAAACGAATGTATGGCTAGAGTGCAGCCGTAGGGCTTTGGAAAACCTGGTCGGTATGCAGGCCTGTTTTTAAACAAATTATATTGATGTTTGGACTCAGCAGAACTATTCCATTTAGATTTCAACCTCCCAGATTTATCTGTCTCTGCCTTTCTTTCCTATCCTGTCCATGTTTGCATCACTTAAAGATGTTATTTATCATTCCACTTATTTCATTTCAGTTTTCCAGAGCAATTATTTAGATATTCTGTTGCTAGCTATTCTTATAATTCCATTCCAACCAAATTATGTACCAGTAAACAGTGCTTCAGTACTAGTAAAGAAGTTTTGTCCCAGGTACATAACCATTATTGCCATTTAAGGAATTTGAGTTTATAGATGATGTCTAGAGAAGTCTAGAGAAACAAGAAGCCTAATATATTAGCAGTAGTAACTGGATTTCTGAGCTTTATTTAAAAAAATGGGCCCCCTCTATTTCTATATGTACCTTCAGTTAGGTCTGCAATCTAATGATATTTTAAATATCTATCTCAGTTTATCAAATAACATTTTCTTTGTTTTGTTAACTTGGTTACAAAGATCAGCTGATAACTTTTAGCTATTGATAAAAATCTAGTTTCAGATAGCATATGACTTGGATTGTCTTCAAGTTTGACTTGACTATTAGTCCATAGTTTTGCATCTTCCCTACGAAATCAGCTTTAATATTTTGCAGTTTCCTCTATGGGTACTTTGTAGGTATCATTCATATATTCATATAAAAACAACAAAAATAAAAACAAAAAAAATGAAAGGCTATTTGATCTTAATCTGGTGAGTTTAATGAATGTCACATTTGGACTGGACTCACATTGTTTTCTAGATATGCCTATAAAATACATAGTAATACCAATTACATATTTTTTAAAGTATTGAAAGCTAGTAGGTTTTTTTTATTTTTTACTTAATTAGTAATACCTTTATGTCCTGTGCACTGTCTAAGGATTTTCATGGCCTTAAATAGCCAACCAAGTATGTTAAGAGACATTGTGTTTCTTTTTGGTACTCAGTGCTAAAGCAGGTTTACATCTGCCACTTTTCCTGCTGTAATTGATTTAGTCTATAAAGATTATCTCTACCATACTATGTTTTAGTTTAAAACCAGCAGAGGAGTCAGGAATTTTCCTACTAGAAAAGGAAAATAGTAAAATTCTATGGTATTGTCTTTCTCACCTTGAATCTCGTAGAAGGAATGATAGTGCCACCTTTGAAGCTGTCATTTGCATGCAGTATTTCTCTCCTTTACATGAGATTTCTGGATCTATATCAGGGGTTCTGAAGTATAGACTGCAGACTCTAGAGAATCCATCCTTGAGACCTTTCAGAGAGTCTTTAAGGTCAAAACTATTTTTATTACAATACTAAGATATTATATAACTTTTGAGGTACATTGACATTTGTACTGATGTTGCAGAAGCAGTGAATAGTAAAACTGCTGGCACCTGAATATGAGTAGACAATGGCATCAAATTGTCCCAGTAATCATTGTATTCTTCATTGCAACACACTTGTTGGGGAGAACCAGTTTCATTTAAGGATGCCCTTGATGAAGCAGTAAGAATTATAATTTTATTCTGACGCTCGAATACACACATTTAAAAAATATTCTCTGTGATAAAATGGAAAGCAGTCATAAAGCACTTTAATTCATGCTGAAGTACAGTGATTAGGAAAAGCCCCTATGCAATTTGAGTCTCAAGCTGAATCAGCTGCTTTTTCATGGAAACAATTTTTATTGAAAGAACAATTGTCATAATAAACTATGGTTATTCAGATTTGAGTATTTGGCAGATATTTTCTCATAAATTAATGAAATGAGCCTATCACTTCAAGGAAAACAATATTATGTGTGGCCAGTGATCAAATTAGAGCTTTCAGGCAAAAATGAGGATTTTGGAAAATTTGTATTCATCACCATGAACTTGTCAGGCTGCCCAGTAATCATTTTTCTGACGCAAGCAGTGATGACACTAACGTGATTTTTAAAATATTTTTATGATATATATATTTTTTTATATGAAATGGGTCAATATTTGGAGGATCTGCATAACTCTTACTAATGTTTTTTAAATGGCCAGTGCATGATGCTACAAAATGAGTAAAGAAAGGATATATTCAAAGTGCAAGACAAATGGATGTATTTTAATGAAACAGTATAAAAAGTTTATTATATTGTTTCAATTTCTATGTTGCAACTTAAGTTTAAAAAACTACCACTTTGCTTTGAGTGTTGATGTAGTTTCAAAAGGAATATTCGTGGTCATCTGAAAAAGTTCTTAAAAATACTCTATTTTCCAACTGAAAGTCAGCAACACTTGATTTCCTTCAGATACTTCAACTAAAACAGTGTATCACGACAGATTGAATGCAGAGAGATAAGAATTTTTATTTGACTTCTATTAAACCAGACATAAATGAGATTGATAATAGAGTGCCACTTTTGTCAGTAATTTTTAAAAATAATTTTTCATAAAAATATTTGTTAATATAATAGATTTATTGTTACTTTAAATTAAATATTTTAAATATTTCTCAGTTTTAATTTCTAATGTAAATATATTGATAGATATAACCCACATTAAAAAATCTTTGGGGTTCTCAAGAATAAATTTTAAGACTATAAAAGAGTCCTAAAATCAGAGTTTGAAAACCACTATTGTATATTGTATATCTGTTTATGCTGATTGTAGAAGCCTTCATATGGAACTTTTTCTAGCTGTTTCATAAACTTAGATGTAGATTTATGATGCATCCTAACAGATCAATACAGTAAATCAAAAATGTGAATTCTTGTCATAGTTCAACCAGCTATACTTGTGGGGTGTGTGTGTATAGGTGCAAGTAAATAGAAAGCAACATATTTGTATACAAAAATCACCGAGGAAATGCATATACAGAAAAAAAATATTACAACTGTCTCTGTAAGGTAGGATTTCGGAGTGATTTTTATTACAGTTTTTAAGAGTTAGAATCAAAATGTCTAGTTTTGAATCCTGGTACACATGGGCAGATCATTTTAATCCAAATATCAGTTTCCATATCTTTATAATGTGGAGGTTAATAAAATTAACTTCTTAAAGTTGTGGTGCAGATAATATTAGATATTTCACATTAAACACTTATAACAGTGCTTTACACAGTAATATTCAAAATGGCTATTAGTTATGTTTTTGGAAATTGCCAGTAATTAATATATGCCTATATATTACATGTAACACTTGAGAATTGATTTTAATAAGTGTTGTGCAACATTTTTAAAGGTACAAAGGTACGTTTATGACGTGAAAACTAAGTCCTTTTTCTCTGTTTCCAGGTCCCTTTATCTATATAATGATATATAGAAATACAGAAATCTATATGTATAATCTATATGTATAACATATATACATATGCATATAGATATATTCTAGAAAGCCATGATGGGTGTATATGGTGTATAGTATCTTGAACATTGGTTTTTTTCTTCCCACTGAATATTTCTTGATTATCATTCCTTATCAGCATACATACAGTTGCCTCATTTCTTTTAACAGGCTCATAGTAGCCTATGCTCATAACTGATAGTTATTCATATTATTTTGTTTTTTGCCTTCTGCTCTTAAAATAATGTTGCGGTAAATTGTATATTATTATATAGTCATTAAAATAAATGGTATTTTTTTTTCAGCATGGATTGGACTAGAGTGGTGAGTCTTGAGAACACCATTGGAATTTCCAAAGAGTAGTGCATAGTTGAAAATTAGCCATTGCTTTGATTTGCTTTTAATCAAGATGCTCAATTAATTTAAAATTAAGATTTAATTTTAAAAACTTAAAATTAATGGAGGTCATTAGATTTTTATACTTATAAAAAAGAACTATAAAATTTTTAAAAATTAGACTAAAGGCTCTCTAAGGCTTCTCAGCTCTGTATCTTACTTTTAAAACCCTTTTTACAAAGATGGCACTGAAAGCAAAGAAGGAAACCCTACCCCTCCCAGAGCCAAAGCAAAGGCTTTGACGGCAAAGAACGCAGTGCTTAAAGGTGTCCACAGCCACAAAAAAAATGATGTGCCTGTCACCCACTTTCCCATGGCCCAAGACACTGAGGCTCCAAAGGCAGCCCAAATATCCTTGGAAGAGCACCCACAGGAGAAACAGGCTTGACCACTATGCCATCATCAGGTTCTCCCCAACCCGTGAAGAAGATAGAGTACAACAGCACACTTGTATTCATGTGGATGTCAAGGCCAACAAACACCAGAGTAAACAATCTGTGAAGAAGCTCTACGACATTGAGAAGGCCAAAGTCAACACCCTGATCAGGCCTGATGGAGAGAAGACATATGTTTGACTGGCTCCCGACTATGATGCTTTGGACGTTGCCAACAAAATTGGGATCATCTAAACTGAGTCTAGCTGGCTAATTCTAAAAATGAATTTTTTTTTACTGTAAATATATATATTTTAAAACAATAATTTTACCTCTGTATTTCTTACTATGTAATTAGATTAGTCCCATTTCTAGATGTCATATTTTTCCAGAGCATGGTGTAACAATTTTTAAAAAATATTGGCTCAGTATCCTGTTTCCTATTGTTTTCATCACTAAAATAACCATGGTAAGGTCTCTCCCTCTAAAATGCAGGATTTTCTGTATAGCACATACCAAATGAAACAGTAGGTGTGCAGCTACTTTGAAAAATTAAAAGCAGTATTCAAATGCAAGGCGAACTCAATGTTTTATATTCAGAAAGCTTTCACAAAACTCGATTATTCTACTCTGTGGTTTGAAATTGATGGTTGTTCTTAAAGAGATTTACACACTTGCAAAAAGTAACGTACTACAAAGAGTAAAGAATGATTTTTTCAATGGAGATCTAAATTGCAGTGGAAAATTATATACCATGTAGTACAAAGTCTGTCATCCTAAGTTTTCATTCATAGTCTTAGGCATAAATTTGATTTTACACCTATCTTTATATTATATATACTCAGGAGAGAAAAACAGACAAGATTTTTAAGTTTTATTTGTTGACCTAACGTTTAAAAGTTTAATAGTTTGTAAAATGCTTAAGTGCTGCATAACTGAGTGTTGGCATCAACAGGAAGATTCCCTAAAAAAAACAGACAACTTTTTGGAGATAATCAGCTTGATCTTAGTAATCATTTCAACCATTATTTATAAAACCTAACAAAGTAGATATCCTAGGAATTGCATGACTAAGATTCTCTAGTCTCAGAGATATCAGCTGTTGGGGGGGGTTGACATAATTTTGAGAAATGAAACTAACTTACTTTGATTTACAGACATAATGCTGGCTATGACTACTCGCAGCAAGGCCGATTTGTCCCTCCAGACATGATGCAGCCACAGCAGCCATATACCGGGCAGATTTACCAGCCAACTCAGGCATACACTCCAACTACAACTCAGCCATTCTATGGAAACAACTTTGAGGATGAGCCACCTTTATTGGAAGGTAGGATCAGTGAAAATTAACCTTAGTTTAGAGAAGTTATCCTTTCCTTTTCTTTTAAATGTTGCAGGAAATAGTTTTCTATTAAGTGACCCATTTTGAACAGATTATATATGAAACCACATTGAGCCAGAGGGGACAGGATTTTTAATAGATCTTTAAAAGTGATAAATATGTCAATATATTATTAGCATCATCTTTTACTTCATATTAACAATTCTATCAGTGGAAGAAATAAAAGGAAATAGCATGGTATTGATTATTCTACATGGAAATAAGCTGGAAGAACTAGTAACATCACTGAAAGGTATAGTGGGTTTCAGATTGTATTCCAAACCCATAATGCAGTGGTTCTGAACATTTTTTTAATTCAGTACCCTTTGAAAGTTTAATGAAGGTTATGAATATGCCCCTTAGAAAAATGCACACATATACATAGAGACATAGTTTTGTATACAATTTTGGGGGGCCTCCATGCATTGCTGAAGCCCCAAGTACAGGACTCCTTACTATTAACCCTATCCATGTATTCTTTGATGTGCAGTAATAGCTAAGAGTATCTGTTCCATCATATTGATACCTTTTCCAACACCAAACCAGAAATTAGATATTTGTGGAATATGCACCATAATCAGTAAAGACTGGTATTGAGGACTCATCGAAATAACATCTGGTATTGCTAGATTTTCTTTTAATGCTGGATATTTAATTTCGTCTCCAGTTCTAACATAGATTCTAGTAAACTAAAGGTATATTACAATTCTAACTGGCTTCCTTATTTTTCTTTTCCTTTAGAATTAGGTATCAATTTTGACCACATCTGGCAAAAAACACTAACAGTGTTACATCCATTAAAAGTAGCAGATGGCAGCATCATGAATGAGACCGATTTGGCAGGACCCATGGTTTTTTGCCTTGCCTTTGGAGCCACATTGTTACTGGTAAGATTTTAACTCTCAGTGTGAGGTGAAAGAACAATCTTTAAATGTTCCACCAAGAGCCATTTTTGAGATTGCTTATACATCAAGTTTTTGATGTATTTTGAATGGTATTAAGTTGCTTGAATTTATACCTATTCATTACTTCTCCCTTGATAATAAATACAATATCTTGTTCCAAGAGGGAAAACACCAAAAATAAATAAATAAATAATATGTGTGGCTTTGTTCCTTCATCAAAATTCCTTCTTTTCAGAGACTGACAAAATGTTTTAGTCTTGCTCTTTTTTTTTTTTTTTTTAAATTTCTAGACTTTGGATAGTGTTTTCTTGTGGTGATGGTGGTTATTTCTGTATATTATTTTGACTTCAAATGAATTGAAAGATTAGTGGATAAGAGGTTTTAGTCCCTATCTCCCACCTCCCTAAGACTGATAAAACATATTGAAAATGAAAAGTTATAAAGATAATTGTTAATATTTGTTTTATTTAGGTCTCTAAATTAGAAGAGATTATTGATGTAATGGGCAGATGTTGAGGTTTTCAGTCAGAAAAACTGGGAGTGAATTCAGTACTCCTACTCTGTCCTTGAGCAAGTTATTTAATCCTTCAGCTCTCTCATAGATAATTCTTTGCTTCCTAACTAACACGATTGTTTGGAGATTAAGCAGACAGGTCATGTGAGAATGCTTTGAAAAGTTTAAAGCACTGTGCAAGTACGAGTTATTACTACATGAGTGAATTTATCAATGATCTCAACTAAACTTTTCAAATTTCTACACTCTCAAGTATTTATATATAAATATTGAGTCACAAAATCTCAAGGATTTTTCCATTTAACGTAATTTGTAGAGGCATTCTCGTGATTGAGTTTTACATATCAGAAGTTGACAAACTTCTCTGTAGACTGATTTTAGTGATAACGTGATCTGAATACAATAATACAGTGTTTATTTACATAGCTTGACTAATGGCGCTATAACTTCAATTTAGCTAACCATTACTATCCTGAGGTTTTGTTTGTTTGTTTATGGTCAAAAGACTTTATAAATCAACCAACAATTTGGAAAAATAAAGGAAAAAATATCTTTCATTATATTCCTTTCACCTGGTTGTTATTCAGTTTTTTCTTCTCCGTCCCACAGAACCATGGCTTCCTGCTTATCTTGGCTTTCTTTCTCCTAGCTCCTCTTAACACACTTAGAGAATGAATGATGAAATTATTTCTGCTGTTAAAAAGGTTATGGCTACATCTGCCAATGAGAATAAATTGCTTTGAGGCAGTTTTGGTGGAATTAGGTGCTTTCAAGTGACATTAGCTGTTGTCCAAACATTCTGGATGGCTTTCCATCTTGTCTGTAGTTTATTTGCTTAAAATCAACCAGATTTCTTTTTAGAAATGGAATACTTTAGATGATTGTACATGATTTTGTATCTTTCCATGCCAAACTCAAATACTAACTGGAAAATGAAAAACCAAATATTTGTGTATTGGGAGGTGGATACTTGAAACTTCTCAAGGAAGATATGAAAGCCGATCTGCTCAATATTTTACCTCTTTGCATAAAGAATAGATATCTCTGTAGATTTTGATGCTCATAAATTAAATATCTTCTACATGAACCATTTTAGGTAAAATAAGGCCAAAAATAACTTATTTTTTTACACTTTAACCTATAATCTTTTCTTTACCCACAGGCTGGCAAAATCCAGTTTGGCTATGTATATGGGATCAGTGCAATTGGATGTCTAGGGATGTTTTGCTTATTAAACTTAATGAGTATGACAGGTGTTTCATTTGGTTGTGTGGCAAGTGTCCTTGGATATTGTCTTCTTCCCATGATCCTACTTTCCAGCTTCGCAGTGATATTTTCTTTGCAGTAAGTACTGATCTTTATTTTGGGTATTGATTGACCGATTCTGTACGATAAGATTGACTTGCCATCAATTTAGGATAAATCTCTGATTCAGCATACATACTAGATATATGCTTTTCAGTGATGAACACTGAAGATGGTATCTTTAATACTATCTCAGCTTTTACTTACGTTAAAGAATTTCACAAGTTTTGTGTTCACTTAAACAGTGTCAGTAAATGAATTAAACAGTGGTGATTGTTAAATATTAAATTTAGCATGGAAAAGGTGAAGTTGTTAAAATTATACTTTCTTTTTGATATTTTTTAGACTATATCTGATTTCTTGAATATGTTGGGCATGTACTAAGTGAATGGATAATAAACGTATTCTCTATTTGGCAGCTTTTTAACTGAAAATGGAACATTTGAGTGGGGCACAAGGTTATTACTAACCTATCACTTTCTCAGATGTACTTGTAAGCACATTTAAATATAATTTTTAGATAATGATTTCGGTGAGGTTAAAAAGAAGTGTAAATTACTGCCAATAAAGTTCCTCCTTGTGTCCAGTGCTCAGATGCTCTCTCAGCAGTTCAAGCTCTTTCTGTGGCTAGTGATGGACACTAGCTGGGCTTTGTTACACTTACAGAGTTAAAAAACAGAGGTTTAAGAGAAGAGCATATATCAACTATTTGATACCAGATATTTGGCAAGATGATGACTTGGATAAAAATGCTTCAGATTTTCAGTGCAGAAACTGCTTCACTTTCTCATTTGTTGAGATTAATATATTTATATATGAATTTTACAGAAGACATTTTCTACTAAAACATTGTTCTCCAGCCAAGGGCAGTTTTACTCCCTGGGGACATATGGCAATAGCTGGAGACAATTTTTGTTTTCACAACTGTGGGTAGCAGGGGTGCCCCTGGTATCTTACAGCTAGAAGCCAGAGATGCTACTAAACATCCTAACAGTGCACAGAACAGTCGCCTGCAGCAAAAGTGCATCCAGCCCAATGTCAGTAGTGCCATGGTTGAGAAGCTCTATGCTAAAAGGAGCGAAATGTATTTATAAATGAGCTTTTTATTACATGGGAGAATTCAGCATCACTGAGTTCAGTGTGGAGTACATTTGAACATTTTTGGGGAAAAAAATCTTAGTTATTTCTGCAGATGTTTACATGTGGATTTAAAATGCTTTTATTTAGAATTGCTTTTGTAGTGTTCTTCCGTAACTAACCTCATCTGTCTTTTTTGGCCCTCCTTGTTTTTCCTTTTCGGTTACAGAGGAATGGTAGGAATCATTCTCACGGCTGGAATTATTGGATGGTGTAGTTTTTCTGCTTCCAAAATTTTTATTTCTGCACTAGCCATGGAAGGACAGCAACTGCTAGTAGCATATCCCTGTGCTTTGTTATATGGGGTCTTTGCCCTAATTTCCATTTTTTGAACTGAATTTATCTGGGATGTGGACATCATTGGGCCAAATACACAGAAAAGACTTCGGACCCTTAAATTGGACCAGGAAACTGCTACAGTGCAACTCTCATACAGACCTAACGTTTGACTATTGGAGCAGTGGAAGTAAACATGTATCTTTTGTTCATTTTTATGGAACTTTTGAATACTATATTTGATTTACCTGAAGTATCACTAGCTGTAAATGTTTGTGCTTATACAAATAAGAAGTGCTATTTCTTCCCTGTTCCTGCAGCCTTTGAAAGACAGCTTTTTTTCTTGCAAGTTGTATTATGATGTTTTTGATAAATTTTTATCAACTGTGGGAGACTAACCACAGAGCTGATAATCTTTCTTAAAAACAACCCAGTCGTAGTAAAGAAGACACAAGACTTATTGCAGAAATATTTTTTGAAGGAATTAAGAAAGAAAAATTACCTGTATTCTCAAGTCAGATGCACTTCAAGCAAAAAAGTGATCCCAGTGTAGAGTTTGAGTTTGCACTTCAAAAATTTGACATTCCTTTAAATTATCTCATGGAAATTTTGCTAAAATTCAGCACTACAAGAAGCTCAGTCTACCTTACTGTAGACAGGAAATGTGACACCTGTTTGGATAGCAGCGTTAACTAAACCATAGTGACCTAGACTGGCCACGTAAATGCTTATAGTCGGATCTCCATGTTTCCCAGGAAAAAGAAAATTAACCTTTTTGAGAAAAATATTTAAAATGTCACAATTTCAGTTTTGCAGTTATCAATGTAAAGTACATTTGATGCTTATTAATTAAAATTTTCCCAGTTAATTTTAACTGTTGTTGAGTTTACTTTTGCTAAACCACTGTCCTTGGCATCCCATTTTCTTTAACTTGGGTCTGATTTTGATTTGTATGTCCAATTTATCTTAAGCTTTAAGAATAGAAGTCATCTAGTTTAGAATCAGAAGAAAAGGTTAAATGCGAAGCAATTTACTTTGAGTTAAACATTATTTTCTTGTATCAAATTTATTTGGTTAATATTGTCTTGCTTTCTTACCAGAAACTCTAAGAAAATAGTATGTCTTATATATTGCCCATTGGCTTTTTTCTGAAGAAACTCCCTCTGATTCTGGACAAATTGTAGTTATGAGAAAAGTGCCGTATGAGGAGGGAAAAGAGATTTTCAGACCAAATAAAAAATGCCAAGCAGACATATTAGTACTTTTTTAGAGCTGGTTTTCAATCATAAAAGGAGGTTACAATAATAAAACATGTTTCTGACAAGAAGATTTCTAATTTCTGAAGTCACAAATATGTTTTTCTTCATCTTCTGGAGGAATACACTAATAGTTTTGGGCTGGTTTTCAAACTAATCAGATTGTTTTAGAGTAATATTTTTTATTGTGATCCTTGGATAGTATCTTTTTTGCCTTTTTCAATTAATTTTATAAATACAGCTCTTGTTATGACAAATGTAATGAGTGCCTCCTGTTGGTACTATCTAGTTCTTCCTAATGAACAGGATAGATGATGCTTTGGAAATTAAATTCTCCCTCTGGTTAGACATAAGACCATTAATCTCCAGCCAGATTCCTTAAATGGATCAAATTGTTTTCTTTTTTTTTTACCTCCCTCACCCCCAACAAAATAATTTTTAAATCAATGTAGAGATTTTTGTTGTCTTTTATTTAACTCCAAATGGTTAGGTATAAAACTATATTTAATTGTTCCGTCAAAACAACTATATAGCAGAGTTGCATTTGATGCAAGAGTTTAGTTCTAGAGTTTGCTTGGTAACATGAAGAGTCATGTATAGCCAAAATTTCCCTTAAAAAACTCTTAAAAATACAGTTTATGTAAACATATTTAAGTATACTTTAAAAACTGATATATTGTGTCTCAGAAAGTAGTATATGATTAACTTTTTTCTCTAGTACTGAAATAGAGTTCTGTTTTACCAGTTAATACCAGCTAGAGCATCTGGTTTGATTTTAGGGTCCATTATATATCAAAAAAAAACATACATCTACCTTTAAATACTAGAGACACTCAGCATAGCTAAAAGCTCACCCAGCGATTGTCACTGAATAACAAACTCACTGGGTATTTATGCATATATGTCAAGGACATGTATGGTGTAAATGTAAAGTTATCAATGGGTGTTTTCAAGAGCTGTATAGCTAGGCTTGTAGAAATAGGTATTCTTTGTCCAGATATAGTTATACTATAAATAGTGCAAAGTTCTATAAATCTTAAAATGTTAACTATCCTCACATACTGGCCATCTTATCAAAAAGAATTTTTAAAAATATGATTTTGGGTATATTTTAAAAACTCTGCATTTGACATTTTGCAAGTTTATATTTTTAACCTTAGTAGTCATTACTCAACTCAAATATACTCCAAAGCTAAGTAAGGATAGTTTCTAAAGTTAAAATTATGCAATTATGTCGGTATTACCCATTGCCTACAAAAAAAAAAAGCCTTTCCTTTGTGAAATTATACTTTTCATATAAATGGAAGAATTTAGAACTTTAGGCAAAAAGAGAACTGTAGAGATTAAAATCTCATCCTATGGGATACCGCAACCCAGTCATGGACAATTATGGGAAATCAAGCCCTCATTTGTAGATTCTGCCAATTATATAGAGCAGATCTAATGTAATGACTTAGACAATTTGCTTAACTTCCCCATGGGAGAAAAAATATTTATGACAAAGTGTTTAGCCTTTCATAAAGTACCAAAAGTTCTTCAAAAAATACTGCATGGTACAGATCATAGCACAAAGAATAGTTTTAACCAAAGAATAGCACTGGGCCTTTAGAGCAAGCTTCCTACCCAAATAATGACTCAAGTTAAATTTATCCTCACAAAGTGTCACTGATTCATTTTGTCATGTTCATGTCAAATTTCAACCACCATTTACCAAAAGATCGATTTTTATAAATTTCAATTTATTTGGAAATGAAAGCTTAAATTATTTCTCAAGCAATTTATTTATATATCTAATGATATGCTTGTTTCAACATAGGAACTATAAGAATGAAACATTTAGAATGAGGCAAAAACAAGTACCTTTTCAAAAATAATTATAGTAGTTAATAAGAATTTCTATTTTTAGGATATGCTTAGGATTTGGGGGAAGAAGTGGCAAGATATCAGGAAGAACTGGTTCTTGTGCTTAAATGAACAGATAAGTGATCTGCCATTAGCTTATTAAGCATGTAATGCTTACTTTCAAGCAGCCAAAAAACAAAGCCTGTCATCAGGCTGTTACTTACAACACCAATGAAGAAATAATTTTTAAATTAACTCTACTTCTGCCATCAAAATTATTGAAGTTTGAATGTTGGTACATTACTATTACTTGAATTTCAATAAGTTCCTTTGTTCATTAATAGTTAAATACCCATTTTATAATGGCAATAGGTAAAATGAAACATTAAGTTACAGATTTCTAGGGATTGGAAGAGTATTTAGTCAGGTGTGTTTTACATTATCATTAATGAATGTGTATCTTAGAATGGTGACCATAAACCTGAAGAATAAATCTGGTAGTGTGCAGTTTTAATTTTTGCATCACAGATGAGACTATTTCTTCTACTCTTGTGCACAAAGTTCCCACTCTAGTTAATGAAGAACATTATCTGCTGATGGAGCACAATGTCCTATGTTTGTGCAAATAAATTAAAATGATGACATACTCAAATGAGGACTAATTACAGAGCTGTTCTTCTAATTTAAAAGCACAAATACTTTCTTGAGCACATTAGGTTCTAAAAATTGTATATTACATTTTTTGTGAGCTTAACTAATTAGGCTTACCTTGCATGTATAAATTTAGTTTATTTCTGAAACTACCACTAAATCTGCTGATAGCTTGCAGGGTGATTAATTATGTATTAAGGTGTTTTAAATAGCTTTTCAACACTTGCACAAAAAGAATTTTAAAAATGAGAAAACATGAAGTACTCTGGAAACATTTCAGGTGCTTGAAAATTTATACCTATTTGGTTTAACTATGATTCTCCTAAAAGTAGAGAAAGCAATATGGTTATTTCATTCCCCCCAGGTAAATATAGTATAAACAAAGGAAAGTCTTTGTAAAACTTAGTGACACATTTGCTGACATTTTTCAGTTTTGCGATCGTTCATAATATAAGACAATCAATGGTTCTAAAAGCCCATTTAGGTAATCAATGGTCCTATTAGTTCTATTATTTTATATGTCTTAATTTAAAAAATGGGAGTGTCTATTTTTTCCAATTACACACCATTGTTATGATAAAAAGTAATAACTCACATTAATAAAAAGGAATGGATTGTCTCAATATGGACAACCCTCAAAAACATGCTAAGTAAAAAAAAAGGCAGATATGAAAGACCACTTATGATTTCATTTATATGAGTTACGAGGGAAGACAAATCTATGTAGAGACAAGATTAGTAGTTGCCTGGGGGTGGGAGTGGAGATTGCTCATATGTAAGAACAGGAGGGTAGATTTTATGATATGCAAATTATATGTCAATTATTTTAAAGCATGAAGGGAGAAAGGGTAGAGCAAACTGTTATCTGTATTTTCAGAGTTTAAAAGAATAGAAGGGTTTTAGAATGAATTGTAATAGAGGAAAAAACAGTCTAGTACTTTTACCCAGAGGAAAAAATATGCGGAACCAAGAAAGTAAAATTGCTCCCCCTCCACCCACTTTCACTCTCCACATAACTCCTGTCAGATAGATTAGTTTGCATTTTATCAAAACATACAAGTACTCTCTTCCCAAATCCCCCACCGCCCCCAATGGATTGTATACATTTGTGAATATACACATGTATGTGCCTCTTAAATTTTTATTAAAATTCACATAACATGAAATTTTTAAGTTTTGCAATATACAATTCAGTGGTTTTAGTGGATTCACAATGTTGTATAACCATCATCACTATTTTCAGAATATTTCCATGACTTCCCACAATCCCTATACTTCTCAATTTCACCCATATACCTCCCATATACACAGACAACCACTAATTAAGTTCTGACTCTGGATTTGATTATTGTGGGCATTTCATATAAACAGAAGCATAAAATGTAGACTTTGTTTCTGGTTTCTTTCATTTAGCACAATGTTTTCAAAGTTTTTTTTTTTTAAACTTAGCAATCTGTTAAGGGCATCATTATAACATGTTAAACGTTGAAATTTACTTACTCTTTAGTAGCTGGTTATAATTATATGAGCAGAATCTAATTTACAGGCCTTTATTGTTGGACTATTGGGATCTTGTAGCTTTTTTAAAAAAAAGATAAATAGTGCTGCATTGGTATTGGCATCTTGCATTATTAGAGTGTCACATTTGCATTTAATAGTGCTTGAGTTGGTCATTATTTAAACTCAGAATTTAAATTCTAAAAAATTTTAATCATCTTATTCCCTAATAGTTCTGTTTAATTTTCTGTGATTTGTCAAAACAAGCAAGTCATATCCATGTTTGTGCAAGGCATTGCTCTTTGCTCCTCAATGATCTCAGTGTTTTTATACTACTCTTAAGCAGTGGAATGTGAATACTGCTAAAAGGATCATGTCTCACCCACACTTCAAATTATTCCTACCTTAGAAGGAAAGACTTCATTCAAAGTGAGACTTTTTTTTTTCTTTCCTTGCCCATTTAGAAGAGTCATTCTGACAACATCTTTTTTAGGTCATTGTTTTACATAGCTTTTTAAAAATATTCTGAACTGTGCCTATTTTTAATTTCATGCATGGCCATAGAATTTAGGCATTTCAGGACATCCCTAACATTTAACTCAATTTCGTTTCAGTTGTATTAATACTCATTATCAGAGATAAGATAAAATGTTTAATATAATCTGATAGTGCTTAAATTAGGCCTCATTACCCAATTTGTTCCTATTTAAATTCTTGGGTTAAATTTTACCACAGTAGCAGTTGAAAAGAAGACTAAAATCAACATCCTTAATTCAGACATCTGCAGAAATCCGTTTGTTATATAAATTTGTATTGAGCTTTAAGAGTTGAATTTCTTAGTAAAATGATTTAAAATGCTTTCCTTCTGCTTTTTTTTTTTTTTTTGGAGGGAGTTGTTTGTTTTGAGGGCATTTGTTTGCTTTGGCATTCTACGTATAATGTTCTATGGCCTGTAAGTAGGCTTGCTTTTTTTAATGCACTTAAAAAAAAAATGCTATTGCTGTACTGTTTAAATGTAGTAGGGACATTTAATCACTACATGAGCAGGCCTATTAAACAACATCCCCTAGCTTAAATGCCAGTGTCTGTCATAAGGTCATGCTTAACCCAGGCTCAATTTTTACAATCTCTTTGGACCACATTCTGTTCTGACTCTGGTCCAGATCATAATCTTCCTGGTGGGATAACATGGTTTGGGCTTTTACTATAAAAGATTTAATCATTTCAGTGGTTTAAGAGATTAGCCTGCATCTCCAATGAGATGTTTAAACATGGATAGCTTTGATCATCTACTTTGAATCAAGGTAGAATTTAGTATTTGACACGAGTCATACAGGTTTCTGTTTTTATTCATATCATGAAAATAAGAGAAAATCATTTATGAAGAAACCATGCAACCAGGACCCAGCTAGAGGCAAAATGGGAGCTGTTAAGAGTATGAAAGTCAAGACTGAATTGAAGATGATAGAGGGGAATCTGGGGCCTTGAGAGAGTCAGCAGAGAAAAGGTTGGAGAGACTGCTAAGTTGTGTTAAGGAATTTGTTTTAGTACTTATATACACCATGATATAAAATTTTTAGTGTATCAAAATAAAACTTATTGACATGGTATAAAAGTACTAAAAGTAAACCAAACCTCTCAGAAATCCAAATCAATCCTAGGATCGAGAAATTTTTCTTAACCACTAATTTAAATTGCTCACGCTACAATGTCTTTATTAAAGACAGAATCAGGTCACCATCCTTTACGACTAGAGCAGGGAACCTGTGGTACCTGACCAAGACCTGGAAGAGTACCCACTCACTACCACCTTAATGGGCTTCACTTCATCTGCCTCCTAGGCTGAGTGCTCTGGCTGCTGGTGCTGCTCCAAAAAGTCTTCCACCTTGGCAACTAGAATATCTGATTCAGAGCAGAGCCTATAAATTGAAACACTTAAAAACCTACAAAACAGCAGTTTATCAGCATTTTAAGGAGGGATAGTATAGCCAATGCCTGGAGTATCCTTACCTGTGTATGTCCATTTGGTGTCTCACCCTAGGCTACTGTTTTTGTCTTTTCAAACTTTAATCGACTCTAATATAGAAATGAGATGTATTTGTAACATTTGTGCTTATCAAAGTTTAATGTTGCCTATTCTCAGTTCTTTTAAAAAGTAAATGAACCAAATATTTTATCTCTAAGTAGTGGGGAAAATATATTGGATCTCTTTTAGCAAGATAGATGAGGACTAGTAAGGCCCTTGTTTAAAGTTTTCCTGGTTCAGTGGCTGAGTAAATGTTTCCCATTCTTGCTCAGTGAGCTTTTCCCACTGAATACAATTCCAGGCCATTAAGTGCCTACTGCTTTTGGCTTCCTCCTTACAAATTAATATTTTCTGCTTTAATGCTTTTCTTCACAACTTATTTTCTTTTTTTGATTGCTTTTGAATTCTTCTTTTAATCCCTTCCACATTTTTCACATCTTTCTTTAATCATGCAGCCCAGATCAGGACATGCATGTTTCATGTATCTGAAGAGGAGCATATAATGGTACCTTACATTTACTTTCTTTGTGTGTAGCTAAAAACAAAAAATTTCTTGCATATTTTTGAACTATGAATTGAAAGTGGAAAATACCTATCTTAGCCCTGCTAATAATTTAGGGAGATCTTGATTGAGTCATTTTTGAGCTTTGGTTTTCTCTATAAAGTGAAGTTGTATTAGATTTTCATTGTAATTCTGAAATACATATATGTAACTTTTGTATATAATATGGAATATGTTTTGTATATAACATTATAAATTTATATATAAATTATTTAAATATGCATGTAACTTTTGAGGTGTAATAAAATCTCAGTCATATTCATGAAAGAATACATAGACAAGGGGAAGTGTTCTATATATATATTCTATTTTTATCAGGCTATATGAAAATATATATAGAATGATCTTTGTTTAAAAAAGCATATATATATGCACACATACATACTCATTTCTCATCTAGCGCAAATATTTTATTTAGTGGGAGAATTAATAACTAGAAACTCTTTGCCAGACCTTTCGAAATGATTAGAGGAAGCTTTAACTATAGCTTATAAAGAAAATGTGATTTTGCCCCAATAATTCCTAATGTAATTTTGACTTAAATATTTTGTCCTTCTAGTCTAATTGCATTGAAACATATTATTAAGTAGCTACATCACCCATGGGCCAGAGTTTGATATTCTACCATTAGAGTAATTTTTTCTTTTCCGTTCATCAGTGCCCCTCTTAATCTTATCAAAATAACCTAATTCACTCTAAGGTACCAAGGACCATCATATTAGCACTGGCCTACCTCCTGGGGTATGTCTTTTCTCAAAAAAGTTCAGTAATCCTTTCCTTAATTCAATAACTAAAATGTCTTGGGCAAAATAAAAGCTGTGTTACTCTTGAGGTAAGCAATTATGTCCATTTTAGTAACATGGTAAGTACAGGAAAAATTGGCATGGCTTTCAAAAGGAAATACCTATAAAGGAAAGGAAGTTTCCTGGGTTCTTTATTAATAAATTTAAATGCTATACTTATGTAATATATGCTATGAGATTTTTAAGAATTATAATTAATTCTCATGTATCTTGACTCTAGGTTGAAATGTAAATACATTAGAAATAGTTGAAATACCTGTGTATATTCTAATTACAGCCTGTCTTCCCAGCAGAAGTTACTACTATTCTGAATTTTAGGCTTATCATTCTCAGCATTCCTTTATATTTTTACTGTATGTGTGTCTAGCCTTAAACAGTGTAGTATTATTTAGCATGTTTTTGACTTTCATATAAATGATAGCATGCTGTGTTATTCTTTTGTAACTTGCCCTTTCTACTCATAAGTTTGTGAAATTTAGCTATGTGAATACTTTGTGAAGCTGTTTACTAGTATGGGGTATTCCATTACTACACTGCAATGTATTGATCCGTTTTCCTGATGATGGACATTATTTTGTCTCCAGTTGCTTGCTTTTACAAACAATGGTCTATAAACAGTCCTGTGCATGTCTTCTTGTGTACATGTGTGCCAGGGTTTTCCCAGGGACCTACATAAGGATGAAATGCTATATCTTTTCCTTTATGTTTTGTGTTTGTCTTATCCCAAAGCCATAAAAGCAGCCTCAATATTTTCTTCTAAGGGTTTTATAGTTTTGCTTTTTCACATTTAAATATTTGTTATCTATCTGTATATGAAGTAGGAATCTAATTTTTTTTTCCATATTCATCTTCAGTTCCATTACCATTTGTTTAATAGTCTATCTGGGAAAGGTACTGTTAAGCTAACCATAAGAAATTTTTCTAGGTTAGTCCTAAAAAGAATAAAAGGAAAAAAACTCTTTTTTTCCTGTAAGAAAAAGAATATCTTTTTAAAATTTGTGTACCTTTCCCTCCCTCCTCTAGCCTCAGTCTTACCTACATGGAATTGGTTTCATTAATAGAAAACATGTTATGCCTTAGAGGAAGCAGTACCTTGGAATAGCATGACTTCCTGTCTTCTAAACCAGAGGTCAGTAAACTTTGCCTGTAAAAGGCCAGATAATAAATATATTGGGCTTTGTAGGCCAAGAGTCAAAATCAAGGATATTATTTATATTATGTGTAGTATATATATAATATATGTGGTATATAGCCACATGAATATCAAGAAGGAAAACAAATTTTCACCAATTTTTGATAAACTTAAAAATACAATAACTGAGTATAATTTTTGATAATGCAAGTCTGCTGTGTAGAAGGGAATTCTTCCTGATTATCTAATTTATTCCTCCTAATAACTGTATGAGGTAGGTATTACTAAAACATACACTTCATTCAAAGGAAAATGAAGTTTGCACAAAGTTATTCTGCCAGCAAATGTTGGAGCCATAATGCAAGCCTAACTCCAGAGGTGGTACTCTTGACTTTGACCTAATTTTCTAAGGTGAATTAATATTTAGACTTATTTTGAAGATGAAGAAATGGAAGCTCAAAGGGATTAATTGAACAAGGTTATCCAGATTGCTGTAGGGCCATGTCTGTCTAATTTCACAGCCATGCTCTCTCCCTTCTGCTCTGCTACTGCAGGACTTTTACTAACCTCCAAATTATGGGTAATAGCTACAGTTAGCAAATCGGGTCCCAAGTTACATTACCATTTTAATTGAAATATTTTAATACAGAAATCAACAACTGTATACATTTTTTCTTTTTAATTATAAAAGTTATAAGTGGGCATATTAAGAAAAAGATCACTCAATACTGAAGGGTAGCTGGTGAAAGGTAAAAAGTGAAATTCATTAATTCATTTTTTTCTCTCCTCACCTATTTACTCTCTCCTCATTTCTGTCTTATATTTTTCTCTCTTCTTATCTTCCTCCTTTTTTTTTTTGTTCATTTTAAGAGCTGCTCAGAGTATAATAAAGCAGTGCATGCCCAAGGGTAGAGTAAGATTTGCTAACTGCAGAAAAATAAAGGTGCTTTTATTAACTAAATACAGTGAGAATCAAAAAGTGTATATAAATTTTTTTAATGGATGAATGGTTTTTAGTTTCCTAGCATCAAATCAGTGTTCAACAAGTGTTTACTTCATGGCTACTATCTGATAGATTCTGTGGGACAATACAGATATAAACACCTACCTATGCCTTCAAGGAGTTCATAAGCTAGTGAAATTCTAACAAAGCAAACTTGAGAGAGTAAAGAGAAAACCTAAGAAACTCATCCAAGGCAAAGATTGTGCCAGTGTAGCTTTGGCACCTTACAGCCTTTATTAAGAACGATGTAATTTAATCAATGATATCAGTTCCTAGTTGAATGATGCATTTGATTAGGCAATAAGTCTGATTAACTTCAACTTTAAGATAAAACAAATTAACAAAAGCATAATCACTATCTGTTACTTGGCTTCGAATATGCATTTAAAAATGCTTTGGGAAGTTAAATCAACAAGTAAAATGTACTTGTCACATACCATGTGTCAGGCATTCTGTCAGATGTGTCACATACATATCTCATTTAAAGATTACAACAATTCAATGAGGTAGGTGTTTTTAGTATTAATGTTTCAGAATATTTTAAAGACTCAAGGTATTTGCCCAATCGTTACTCAGCCAATGATGAGTATAGTCATGATTTGACCTAGAGTATTGTTACAAAAACTTGAAAATGTGACATTTGAAAAGAATCCATGCTGCCTTATAATTTATTTTCAATCCTAAGGGTAAATTAGAAAAAATAAATCATATACATTGAAAAAAATAAATGAATATTAAATGTTTGCCTCTTTTCTCAAAAGGCTTTTATTATTATTATTATTATTTTTTTTCTGGCAACAAATCAGAAGCTGAGTTATCTCTCTGAGGTTTAGATTAGTGAATTTTGGTTAAGTTCCGAAACATACTGAAGATGTCTGCCTCTAGTACTGAATTCTAGATTACATGAGAACATAAAGCTCTGTGCCTACCAGGTGTTAGGGGCAGAGCCTACTCTGCTCCTGGAGAATTCTTTTGGGCACTGCAGTTATGTTGTACATACAATTATTTATATGTTATGTGTATACTTCCTCATATGGATGGGCCAAGCAAAAGTGGAAAGTGCTTGGCAAGAGGGCAAAAACCAGATTCTGCCTCTAGCGCTGTCCCTAACGCATCATATGGCTTTGAATAAAGTCAAGTTTTATACTTCCTATAAAACGGCCATAAAAATGCTCTCTTCACTGACTAGAGGATCAAAAGAGACCACTTATGTATTATAATGGCTTTACAAAGTCCAAAGGGCTACACATGCAGGGCGCTGTTGTTTAGATAACAAGCCTGTCTATGTGCTCATGAGCTGGCTATGTTAACCTGTGATTGGGAGAAAAACAGAGCTCAATGCGAATCTGCTGAAACAGAAATCTGGCCTCATTCCCACTATGATAAAGGGCAGGCTGGTTCAGCTGTATTCAAAAAATCCCACTCAAACTCTCCACGATTCAGATTCCTATATGTCAGGAGAAACTATAGTGATTAAGAGCCCAGGCTTTGTCATCTGACCAACTAGAGCTCAAAAGCCAGCTTCCCCACTGGAATCTTGTGGAAATGTCCTTTCTCAGCCTCAGTTTTCTCATCTGCAAGATGGGGATAACTACAGTGTCTGCATATGAGGCTCTGAGGATTGATTGAGCAAAGAATGCTAAGGACTTAATGAGACACCTCAAGCAGGCAGTGGCAGTAGGTACCATGTAATATTTTGGACAGTGATAGTCTCAGCAGCATTAGCACAGCAATGTCATAAGAGGACTTGGACAAACTTATTCTTAAATGTATTGTGCCTAAATAGTGGACAGATTCTTCTGTTTGTGCCAGATGTATATTTATTCTCATTTTCGTATAACTCATTATTATCTGGACCTGGAGGCATCTATGCCAATTAAATGATGTGAATCTTGACCGTGGCTTTCGTTCTGTGGAACTGACTCATGTTTGCATCTCATTGCAGAGATTTTTTAAGAAATGCATTCATTATTTTCATATTAGTTAACATTTTCTTAATGAGATTTATCCAGTTTGGCTCAAATAAAAACAAATGCCTGGTTACTCAACTTAATATGTACATCTGACAATAAGTTTGTTAAAATCCACTATTGGCATTTTCTTTGTATCATGGATAGTTAAAAGTGAATAATTAAAAGTCCTAAAGCATAATTTGAAGGAGTGTCAACAAGCTTCTGTTTATTGTAATAGTACTTGGGCAATATCTCATTTCCACTTAGCTTCAGAGCTATTAATAGTTCTAATTTGTTTTCTTTGTATACTTACTGGATTAATTACAGTAGAACAAGCCAAGTAATATTATTGTAGCAGTTGGCTAAACTTGATGCAAACACGATAATTAAAATGATTGCTTTTTAATTCCTCCCTTTTTCAGTAGTTTAATGAGCTGAAACTACAGTGTTATGAGCCTTAAGATATTTGATTTGAGAATCACTGGGCTTTTCTGCCAGTATGTTTTCATTGTTGACAGTGGATTTCAGTGTTACTGGGAACGTTCTTCAGAAAGGAAACACCTGGGTCCTGCTTCCATGTGATATCTGCTTAGTAAAAAGTGTATTGTTTCTATCACACTTGCATCACCATGGAATAATCACGTTTCCATTTACTTATCTAAATCGATGCTGGTAACACGCATACACACATACACACATGTGTGTATACACACGTACATACTCTATTCCTGATAGAGAAACTGTTTCTTCTGCCATCAGTAAAAGTCACATATATTTATTTCAACATGTCCTCCAGCAAGCTATTTGGTGCCTCAGCATTACTCAAGGCAAAAATTGTGTTGAGCTGCTTTCCCCATCTTCTCTTATTTCTAGATGTCTGATTACATTTGGAAAGGTACTGTTTTTGTAAATGTACCAGAAGATGGCCACTGGGAAGCAAGGAAATGAAAAATGGTTACTGCCAAAAGCATAGTCCTTTCATCCTCAAAAGGTTGCCTGAGCCACTCTTGGTCCTCCCATTATATTCCTTCATGGTTTGCCAATTAACTTTTCGCAGTGCTCAGGGGTCACTGATCTGGATAGCATCCTTTGGTTTCCCCTCCCACTGATTCCCAGCAAAGCTGTTATAAATGCACTGTACTTCCTTTTTTATTTTCCCTTAGTGGCTGGGTTGCTTTGTGAGAATTTGATGCATAGGTTTAAACAACCTCTTTACAAAGTAGAGACAAAGCAAAAATAGAAGGGAAAAAGTACACTCGAGTGGATGAGAATGAGAGCAAACTTCAGCTGCAAACTTTTTAATTGAAGTACCTGGGATTTGTTGCTTTTGAGAATTTTAAAACAGCACAACTGAGAGATGGGAATATTTTATTCCCTCTGTGTATCTCAGAAGGATTTTCCACTTCATGTCTGACTTTGAACAACTCTCTATATACTCTACATTTAAAATGTCAAGTAATTTCACCTGGCCTTTAGTAAAGAAGGGTTTAACTGGCAATTGGAGGAGCTTATCACCTGCAAGTTTCTCCATTGTTCCCAACACTTTTTAAAATAGTGGACATTCCTCAGAATTCAAATCTGGGCCCTCAGTTTTCTGTCTTTACATCCTGCCCTCCAAGGCAGTTCATTTGCTCTTACCAGTTCAACTCTTGCCTCCATATTAAAGATATCCACATCTATAGCTCGAACACCAACCTCTCACCCATGCTCAAATCCCTATCATCAGTTGCCTGCTGGACGTTTCTTTAAGATGTTCCATTTCAAACACAGCATATTCACAATGAATGGAACTTACCTTCTGTCTTCTTTTCTCCTCTGCTCTGATGGGCTCCCTCTCCACAATCCACAGTTCTCTTTCTCTCTCGAGCAATCTCTCTCCCCTCATCTTTCTCTCTTCCTATTCTTCATCTCCATCTCCATCTCTCTCTCACAGCCATTCCAATAATGATCAAGACTGCAGTGTCGTCATTTGATTCCCTCTCAGCCCAGCTTCTTACATGTGTAATAGATAAGTCTTCTGTATTCTTTCATGTCTCTCCTATGCTTCCTTCTGCTACAGTCCTGTAATTAAACATTCAGTTTTAAATAAACATTATTCAACCAAGTGCTTATTAATTGTCTACTCCTTGCCAGGCACTGTACTAGGTACACTGAAGATTTGATGTTGGCAAAAAATTTGCCGTGGCAATTATCATAGCAATTGCCCCTGAATTATTACAATACTTTTCTAATTGAGATCTTGGAAGCCCATGTCTCTCTCTAATACATCGGGCTACAAATTAACCTTCCCAAATATAACTTTGATAATAATTTTCTAAATATCATGTATTTAACCGTCAGTAACTCTGTTGTATACATTATGATTTAAAATCTTTAGAGTTCCTTATGTAGAGCATCATAGGCCACTCAGCTGCATTTTGAATCATGGCTGTGTGTCCACAAGCAAATGGAACACCATCCCACCTTCATCTCCCAGCCATATTTCCTGCACATGCCAACAGGGGACCAACTCCCTTGAGGATGAGGGGCAGGGGCTTAGAATCTCATACTTCCAGAAGCAAGACTCTCTGGAGAAGATTGGCATGTTCAGGCTAATGAGGTCCATAGGTTAACTTTCCAGTTGAAAAGGTAGCACCATTTAGTGCCAAAGCCACTGCCTGTGCCTATGATGCCAGATGTATATCTGAACAATACATATGGGACATTTGTAAATGAATTAGTGCAGGTAGACCATACTCTGGTCTTAAGACATCAGGGAAAACCTCCCTGATGAATAACATCCATTTCTTTATGTTTACAATATGTCCTCTTTTTTATGCTTAGAGAAACAATGCATACACATGTAAATCAATTCAAACAGTACAGAAGTATATAAAGTAGAAATTGAAAGTTTCTCATATGACCTCTGCCCCCACAGAATGCCAGTTATGAGAGGATCGTGTTGCACTAACTGACATTTTCACTAAAATTTTCAGTCTGCTTTGTCATTTCAACATTTTTCCTTTCTCAACACCTCCCATAACAAAAGTAGAAATGAAAACAATATAGCTGACTCCTTTTATTCCAAATTTCTGCTCTCGGTGGCATTCCCAAAAGTAGGAGAAAAGGTAGAAGCCGTGGAGGGCGCCTGGATCCTTTAGTGACAAGGTGCACCATTCCTCAGAGCCCAGGATGACAATAATTAGGATCCTCACATGCACCAACTGAAGTCATGCTACTGGCGTAGATGCTTTTTGGCCACTAGGTGGTTCTGTAACCTATCTGATGTAATTCCCACTTGCTGGCTAATGTGAAGAACACACACTTGAGGTAGGATTCCTGTCCCCACACCTTCCCCATCCATTTCTAATTTAATTTTCACCCACTCTTTAGTGTCCAAATAGAATTTAATCATGCAGTCAATATGCACAATCTCAACAAGGTTTCTATGTGTTTCTTGTTAGGGAAGAGAAGAAGGCCATTTCCTTCACCAGGCCAGGCTCAGGCTCATAGTTTTCTAACTATGGAGACAGATAAGAGGGACTCTGACCTGGTTGCAGCAGGAATGGGAATCTCCTTCTCATGCTTCACTGATGGCTCCAAACCTACTGCATTTGTTCAACACACGCTTACTGGTGCCTATTAGAATCAGGGAACCTCCCTGGGTCCAGAAGATAGAGACTGGAATATCTAGTCCTTGAGAGCTTAACAATCATATAGGAGCAACAAATAAGTTACTCACCTAACACTCATCCTCTCTTCTCTTGGATCTCCATTTTCCTCTGAAGAGCATGTCCCTTCTTTCCCTCAGTTTGTGGGTATGAGGTGTCTGACTTTCTGGTGGGGCATGTAACTCCATCCTGAGCTGAGTTTTGCATCCCAGCTTACATTTATTGGTTCAAGGATAAGCATGCAGACTGTTCCCATGAGATGCAACCTGAGGAATTTTGCTGAGACTATTGAAAAACAGAGTTTTTCCTTCTGTTATACTACTGGTCTTGAACCTGGGAGGATGTAAGCCTGAATCTGTTGGCAGCCATCTTGCCATCACATGAAGTCTGAGAATGAATCTAGTGCAAAGGAAAACAGAGTAAGAGATAGAAAGAGACTGGACCCTGCTGATGTCATTTCAGTCCTTGAATCAAAATATGCCTGAAGCTAGATCTACTCCTGAAGTGTCAGTAGATTTCCACTTTGCTTGATGGTATCCGATTTTCTGTCACTTGTACCAGCATTAATAAATAATAGATAATATATATAATAAAAAATAATGAGATAATTATAATGCAGTGTGGTAGATGAGTGGTATAATAGAGGCTAATACAAATTGTTATTACAATAAATTGGAGAGTTATCTAACCTAGGGGCAGGGATGTCTTCCTTAAGACATATTTATATAAATATTTATTTTAGAACTAAGTATCAAGCACCGTAGTAGTTTACTAAAGCTGCCATAACAAAGTACCACAAACTTTGGCTTAAATAGCAGAAATTTATTTTATTTTATTTGTTTATTTTCTCACAGTCTGGAGGCCAGAAGTCTTGAGATCAAGGTATTGGCGAGATGGTTATTTTTTGAGGCCTTTCTTCTTGGCTTGTAGATAGCCATTCTCTCCCTGTTATCTTCATGTGGTCTCCCCTCTGTACCTATCTGCGTCCCATTTCCTTCCTTCTATAAGGATACCAGTCATATTAGATTAGTGCCCAGTCTAATGACTTCATATTTTCCTCCTTAAAGACTCTATCTCTAAATATAGTCTCATTCTAAGATACTTAGGGTTAGGACTGCAACATATGAATTTGGAGGGGATACAATTCAGCCTATGACAAGTGCCAAATTTGGATGCAAAGACAAAAATGGGTTATTGTTTTCAATGAGTTTATAATCTACTCATAAGACTGAACAAAATAACCATAATACATAGCTAAACTAATGAAACATACACATTTATTGAGCACATTGCTAGAAGCTGTGGATTTATCATTTCAGACAAGACAATATGTCTATGAGATCACTACTATTGAAATAATACGTTAACGTCTGTAGTATAAATTTCTGAGCTTCAACGAAGTCATTTTCAGTAGTGTGGTGTTTGGAAAGCCCTTTGAACAGGGGTAGAATTTTAGTAGAGACAGCCCAGGTAGGTGTGGGGGCCTCTGACAGTGTGATGCATTATCCAAATCACCCAAATAGGCTCAATAAGCCACTGTCTCCCATCTCTTTCTACCTTCTTTCCTGTTAGGCAGTTAAAAAAAAAAATAGTCACCTGGTTTAATCCTTGACAAAAAGGTGAAAAGGATTTTTTCATTTTTATACATGAAGAAAATAGAACTCAGAAAGTTCAAGAAATTTGCCCAACTAGAGCTAGAATTGGAATGCATATTTGTCTAAGTCAGATTTAGTTTGTGAAATTATTGCCTCATCACTTAGAGGAGTAGCTGCCAAAGGGCCAGTCCACATCTCCTTATGCGGTATGTTTAATTGTGTCTACCGAGTTTAAGCAAGTGTTTATAAGGAACCACCAAGGGGTGAGTAAGTTGCTGGATGTTAGTGGTACAGGGCATAAATAGGACCCAAGAGTTTCCTTTCTACAGATTCTTGGCTGAGGGTAAGATTATACGATTTGAGAAAGAAACTAGTGAGTATTTTTCAAATATTGTTCATTTGTGCTTCAAGCTTGCTTTCTTACATTTTGGGTCTCCTTTTGTTTTTTGGAATTTGTTTTTTTGGAATTTGTTTTTTTCTCATGTGTTCATGGAGGCGATTTTGGTAGTCAGTGACCTAGAGTTAATTAAAAACAAGACTCTCCTCATTGAATTGAGAGATAAGCTGATTTCTCAGGGTAGTTTTTTTTTAATTTAGAAGATGTCAGTATTTTGCAAGTATTTTCTTTAGAAAAACCTCATATGGCTGTAAGTATGATGTATGTACACATTATTTAGCCACCTAATCAAGTAGACACATATAAATTTTGTCTCAAATAATTGACAAATATTTTATTGTTTTTCTATGCTAGGCATATCGGTGATCGAAATAAAATTTAAAATGTACTTTCCTCACCTCTGGTATTCTTTTCCCAAAATTCTCAGTCTAATTCTGAGAAAAAAAATCAGACAAACCTAAATTAAGGGGCATTCTACAAAATATCTGACCAATATCTTTTAAATGTATTGAGATCACGAAAAACAAGGAAAGACAGAGAAACTGTAACAAACTGTGTGAGATTAAGAGCCATGATGACTAAATGCAAAGTGGATCCTGAAACAGAAAAAAGACATCAATAGAAAAACTGGAGAAATCTAAATAAAGTCTGTAGTTTAGTTACAGTATTGTGCTGATGTTAATTTCTTGGTTTTGATAAATAGACCATGATTATGTAAATGTTACCATTAGGGAACATTGGATGAAAGATATATGTGAGTTCTCTATATTATATTTGTAGCTTTTCTGTAAATGTAAAATTATTTCAACTTAAAAATTTTAAAGACAATCCAGACCTTCACAGAGATTAAATTCTAGTGGGAGAAGTAAAACAAACAGAATACAATAATTAAATTGTATGTCAGTATCAAGACTAGATGATTTTGAAAATTCTCAGACTCTCTAAATGGCAAAAGATACTAAAAGTCAGAAATGGCTGCCAAAACAGTGATATAGAGAAAAGGCTGAGCATGTGACTGTACAACTTTTTGTTAAAACCTCAGAAAAATTTAAAAAAAGAAAAAGTCAGAGTATTCAGTCTCAAAATGACTTCTTTGCTATTTTGTTCACAGTGCATTTTTTGGCATTAAATTTGATTTTTTAAAAGCAAATATCACATTAAAATACTGTTTACCTCTACTGCTGCGTTTTGTGGCATCCCCTTCCATTTTGCCCAAGGTGAGAGCCTCATTCATCTCACCAAAGTCTTGGCCCTGCTCACCACAGTTCTAGATTTTTTTTTTTTTACTGTTAAGGAAACTCAAGCATAGACAATTAAGTAATAATGTCCAGGGCCACATGGCAATGAAGCAATCAAGCTGGAATTCAAAATCTAAACATTATACTATACCATTTTTTCCTTATGCTGATAACTCTTAGGGACTGTTGAAGTATGGCCCCAGACAGCAGAATTTAGTGCTTCTGTTCCCTCCACCATCACTGCACTATCTGAATGTGCAGCTTCTCACTACCACAATTTCCAGCAGACCTTCCTGACATCCGTGGTAAAGCAGATCATCAGACACACTGGGCTTTTTACTCAAGTCTCACTTAGAAACCCAGTTCCATACTCCATAGCTCTTCTATAAAATAAAGAGCCTAGATTTTATGTTACCTGTTTCTTCCACTTTCTTTTGTGTGAGCTGCTTGGTTAGCTGTAAATCAAATGGTTAAAGTAACAGCGGTAATGACGAATAATGACACATTACTATATTGATTGTGAACTCTGAATTACTCCTAGAGAAAAGTTCAGGTCCAAAAAATGGGGTTGGCTTGTTTACAGTTAGACATCAAGAATTCCAACAATATATAGCATTGTTCCATGTACTGTGAAAGGATTGCATTTTTTTAACACAGAAAAAAATAATGTATTTTTGTTTAAGTAAGACTTAAAAAAAACTATAATGTTTATTAGGGGTTATCATTTTCCAAGGGTCTCCTATATCCTTCAGGGTTAGTGTGACTCGTGGCTCAAATATAGATAGGCACATTTGAAAAGATTCTCAACCCAACCTTCCACCCTTTCTCATCTATTTCTTCCTCATCTATTGACTGATTTCTCAGAGTCTTAGAGTACAAAGCATTTCAGTACACATCAGTTAACTCTAGAATACAAGTGCCCTAGAAAGAAGAAGCACATGATTTAAATTCACCTCAACTTCTAAATAGAAGCTATAAGATCATTTACAAAGAAAAGAAGAGAGATGGGGAAAGTGAGTTTATGGAGTCCAAATAGCAGGCTAGGTGCTGACTTCTTTCAAAGCATCGTCTATGGCTATTCTTACCAAGGTGGTATTTTCTGAGATCATTCAGGTGGTAAACTCATTAGTGAGGGTGTGCAAAAGTTGGCAGCATGTTCTTTGCTGAAATATTGCAAAGAAAAAAAAAAGTCTCTTGCAAGTGTGAGAGGTCCATGAGCCCATGTGGAATTAGTCAAGAGCTCTAGAAAAGACTCAGGTGGCAATGTCACTTTTGTAAGTTAATATGAAAGGATTCAAGTTAGGACCTCGTCAGTTAGAGTCTATCACAATCTGGAGGTAAGGATAGAGAAAAGAAAGTTTCCTTAATTAGGGTTACTGTGAATTTTTTTTACCTCCATTATACCACTTTCATGGATAGCTTCCCTTTACCACTGAAGAAGGCTGACCTTTTCATGGCCTATAGTGTTCTATATTGACAGGCCACAGGCAGCCTCTCCAGCCTCAGTTCATGCAACTGCCCAGCCCCTCACTGGTTACTTTTAGTTCCTCAAACACCTGGCTTCTTTACTCTAGTTGAATCAGTCTTTCTCCTGTTCTCCCCCTGGGCCACTTCTACTCATCCCTCAGATACCAACTATTCAACATCGCTTCCTCAGGAAAGCCTTCCCTGACCTCTGGGGCTATTCTCAGGCCCTCTAGTCGTGTATGCTCACACTACCGTGCCCTCCTTCATCGCGCTTGGTGTAATCACACTTTAATACTTATTTGCATAATCATTTGAATAATCATTTGTTTAAGTCTTCCATCACAAGACTAAATATTTCAATAGAACATAGACTTTCTCTATCTTACCTACAAAGATCCAGAAGAGTGCCTAACATATAGTAGATATTCAATAAGTATTTATTAAATGGGTAGATGAATTAAAAGGTAGTTTATTGGACCTAGAAAGACTCTAAGAGAGCTGGTCCAAACTCCTAATTTATTGAGGAAGAAACTGAAATCTAAGTTGACTCGCTACCTTTTCCAAAGCCCTACACAAGAGCAAAATTAGAGCTGGAGCCCACATCTCTTGATCTCCCAGTAGACTTTTCTTTTCTGTCTTGATGGAAAGTTTGTAGTCTAGTGATTCATCACACTGGAGGGAAGAGCAATTCCTGGCAAGTTCTTCAGGACCTTAATGAACTTGCAGGTTTGTGTTTTATTTAATATTTTATTGAAAATGTGTCCGTAGTCCACATTTGTTTTCCCATTTCTTAGTTGCTGGATCAAATGTTAATTGTCAAAAAGAAGAGATAATGTGGCAGTTTGGCACGGTTCTGCTGAACTAACGAATGTTTAACAGAATCACAGATGGAATCATTTGCATACAGGAGGGATTTTTTTTCCACGGTTTTGTTCCAATTAAAATTTACAAGTTCAAATCAGGTTACCTGTTCCAATGAATAGAAGTTTGCATATTCTAGAGCCTGAACACATGCTATACTCTTTAATATATTCGCCTCTTATTTTGCTTTTCCCACATTTGACAAGGTGAGAAATATTTAATAGCCACTGTGTTCTTGAGTAAAACAGAGCAGCTATAAGCTCTTTCATTACTGCCCCTGTGCATTGGACAGGCAGCCAGTTATAAGGGGCCAAACAAGAAGAAACATTCTTTTTATTTACTTTGCAGCTGATAGTAATAGCTCACTTCAGGTAAACATTAAGTGAATGCCCTTCCCTATGCCAAGCACTGTGTCCAGTGCTAGGGATGCAAAGATGAATAAGGCCTGGTTGCTTCCCTTGAGAAGCCCCAGAAAAGCAGAGGCACAGGATCATTTAATTCAAGTACAAAGTGTGAGGATAGGTATGTAATGAGGATGCTCTGGGAGACTGCAGGAAAGGTAAGAGAGATTCCTCCTCCTTAGACGATACCATGAATGATTCAGAACTTAAAGGATCAGCAGGAGTTATCCAGGTAATGAGAGTGGAAAAGGGTTGCTAAGCCAGAGTTAGAACAAGAAAAGAGACATGGAGTGGTATATGTAAAGAAGAAGACAGGTTGAGCTGCCTCACAAGAGAACATGCTGGTAAAATAAAAAAAAAATAATAAAAAAAACCTAATAATAATAAATAAAGCTATTCTGAGCTGCCAAGCACCTGTAATCTTCAAGGTATGTTAAATGGATGCTTTCCAAACCGCATTTGCATTCCATCTTCACAATTCTTTTTGAGATTGCATGGTACCGTTTCTATTATTCACTTAATAGTCTCTAAATTTACCAATTTTAGCTTCATTCCAAGCAAGATTATCCATTAAATCAGTGGGTTTCTCTGTTAGTTATATTTTTCTAATACTTATTAAAATAGGTACATAAGTATTAAAATATAAAAATGTGTCTCATCTGGAATCATCTTAAATATAACCAGGGCAGGCACACCTCATTTTGATTAAAAGATTAGAATTGGAGTATAGATGAGGCTGACTAGTTCATAATATGTTGCGTCAGCTCATTGGACTGATTTGATTAGGGAGGGTGATATAGAGCTCAGCACAGCACTGAATTTAAGGTGTGATCAAACAGGTCATCAAGGTCAAACTACCATCAAGGTGCTCAGCGATGGCTTGGTTTAGTTTTCCTGTTCATAAATTAATAACATTGCTATGGTCTGAATGTTTGTGTCCCCCCCAAATTCATGTGTTGGAATCCTAACGCCCAACATGGTGGTATTAGGAGATGGGGCCTTTGGGAAGTACTTAGGTCTTGAGGGTGGAGACCTTGTGAATGGGATTTGTGCCCTTATAAAAAAGATCCCACAGAGCTCTACAATGAGAGGACACAGCAAGAAGTCTGCAGCCCAGAAGAAAGCCCTCATCTGACCATGCTGGCATCCTGATCTTGGACTTCCAGACTCCAGAACTGTGAGCAGTAAATTTCTGTTGTTTATAAGCCACCCAGTCTATGATAGTTTGTTATAGCAGCCCAAACAGACTAAGACAACAACAACAATGGTAATAGTAGCAGCCACCACAGGATCATGTATGAGGCATAGCACTTGGTGCTTTACATTTATTTACTTGTGTAATCCTTATGACGTTCTATACGTTCTATTATTATGCCTATTTTAACAGACTCGCAGGGGCTAAATGTCTTGTCAGAGTTCTGGCCTTTTGTTTAGGAGAAAAGATCACAAGAAGGCTGCCCTATGTAGTTGAAAGAGAGCTTCATCCAGGCTCCGGACGCCAGGGCTTTGTTCTCGACTCAGCCACTGGTTCATTATGGACTTCAGATGAATCTCTTAAACTCTCTGTTTCAGGTCCTTTTGGTAAAGCATTTATACTTGACAAGCTTTAAGATCATTTGTAAGCTAGAGACTCTTTCTAGGTTTCTTTTCTTATCTGTAAAGCAAAGCTAATTAATAAAACCAACTTCATGGGATCATTGTGAAGATTAAATGTAGGTAAAGTGCCTAGCTCAAAGATTGACACATGGTAGGAATACAATAAATGGGATTATAAATAAAAACACTGTTAATCGTAATAATTCTGATAATCTTGATAATCACCTTGATGATCTTCAAAATGAATAATTTATCTACAAAAACATGAGTGAGTTCATTATACCACCATATGGAAATGAGTATGTTAGCCGATTATCATTTTAGGCAGGTCGGTTTGATTTCTGTATACTTTCATATCTTTAAGTCAGAGACTAAGAACGAACTCTTTACTGGTGTAGTAGTGGCCTCCAAGATGATCTTCATGATTCTATAGGCCCTTTGTAGTCCCTCCCACACTGAAAAGGGCCAGTAACTATTAAGTTATCATGAAAATGATGCTGCATGACTTTTGAGGCTAGGTCCTAAAAGACACTGTGGCTTTTGCCATGCTCTCTCTCTCTTGGATTGATCATGAGGATACTCAAGCAGCCCTATGAAGAGTTTCATGTGAGGAAGAACTGCAGTCTCCTGACAGCCAGTGAGGAACTGAGGCTTTTTCCCATCAGCCATGAACCATCTCGGATGGGGGTCCTCCAGCCACATTCAAGCTTTCAAATAACTATAGCCCCAGCGAACATCTTGACTGCAACCTCATGAAAGACCCTGAGCCTCAGTCAACCAGTTGAGCCACTCCCAAATTCCTGACACGAATTCCACAGAAACTCAGAGATAATAAATATTTGTTGTTTCGAGCCATTCTGTTTAAGGGGAATTCACAATGCAGTAATAAATAGTGAATATAAATTAATCATTGCAAAGATTAAAGAAAATATTTTAATTGAAAGCATATAGCCACATTAGTATAATCTA
Source organism: Pteropus medius (assembly GCF_902729225.1). Lineage (NCBI taxonomy): Eukaryota > Metazoa > Chordata > Mammalia > Chiroptera > Pteropodidae > Pteropus > Pteropus medius. Next base: position 13,725,782 of record NW_024349802.1, on the reverse strand, counting down.
ATTCAGGCCATGAGGAAACTATAAATGTTCAAAGGGAAGGAAAAAGGAAGGAAGAGAGAGAGGCATGAAGGAGGCTGGAGCCTCTGTAGGGTGGAGATCTATAAGAACATCTTCTGCCTAAGCAGCAGGGGCCAGCAGAAGACTTCACCAAATATTGCTCATTAAGTTGAGGAGCTCGTTCAGAAGCAGGATGGATGGCAGCAAGTGAGATGGATCTGCAAACACATCGAATCTACCAAAAGCCTTTTTTTGCAGTCAGAACATCCGAGGCAATAGTTTGGAAGGGGTCTCATTTGAACAGTGGAAGCTCCATCTCGCCAGCTATTTTGTCCTGATGACTTTTGAATAATAAAAGTTGTTAGAATTATTTGTCACTTAGCAACCAACAATCAACCATGAATGGGCAATGTTACTATTCATACTTCTCTATTAAAAAAATAGGCTCGTTTTCTCGCTTTTATAAAGCACATTGTATATTGTAGGCATGGATTTGGAACACTGCAAAACCTGGTTAACCTTTTCTTGTTTAGGAAAAAAAATGCAGCTCACTGCTAGCGTTCATTTAACATTACGTGTAAGAATACTATGTTTTCTAGGATTTGACATTTCCAGCGATCGAACTAGTAAAAACAGAATGCTATAAATAGAATGATGTCATTTATTCCCAAAGACTATCACTATACAAGAGCTGTCTGAAAATAATAACAAAAGTGAAATATTTCATGGCAAACTTTGGGGGTAATGTTAGGATTGTAATCCACAAGTTACCTTGGGGTAAATGCTGCAGCCACAGCGCCACCAGTGAGTATTCTCAGAAAACGGGGAAAGGATTAATTCTGTAGTACTTTATATTGTGACAATTTATAATAATGCCTCTTAGGAAACCGGCCTGAGGATATTATGCAAAGACACTTTAAAGAAGGTGGAGAGGAAGGAATGACAACTTGTCTTTTTCTTTTAGTGCTGGTCTCTACTATACAACTCTAGTGTCCACTGACTGATTTGCCCTTATCTATTTCTTCTGTTAATATCATTCTAAGTCTTTTGGTTTGGGAACTACTTTCCTTCAGAATTACTTTTAGAAAAGTGAGCATGCCTAATGTCTAGTCTTGGTCAGTGTTGTCTTCATCCCTTGGCTGAGCTCCTTTGGTCACCCTTTTTTGGGGGAGGGGGATTTTTTGCCACAACCTCAAAGCCCCATTACCCTTCAGGCTGTTATTTATGGCCGACTTGTTGTGTACAGGGATAATGAAGTATTTTCTTTGACCTAGAAAAGCCTCATTTTTATTATTTAAGTTTCACCTTAAATGTCATCTCCTGAGAAAGGCCTTTTGACTAACCTGTCAAAAGTGGATCTTGCCCAGCTATTCTCCACCAGATTATTTTCCTACTATTTATTATAATCTGTAAATTGTATTTATTGACAAACTCTACAGGCAAACTACATGGGTTATAATCTCAACCTCATCATTTACTAAGGATTTTGGGACATTTACTGGCTAAGGGATTTGTTTTCAAAAAAGTTTTGCATCATAAAATAAGGAACACATAGGAATGCTGAGAGGATTAAAGGAGTTAATATATATAAAGCACTGAGAACAGTGCTCAGCACATATTAAGTGCTGTATAAATACTACATATTATTATTGGCCCCCTCCATAGAACATAAAATCCACAAAAACGAGTCTTGTCTCTCTTTTTCTTTATCGGAGCTCCAGCCTCAATTATGTGGCCTGGGCCATAGTAGATGTTTTGTTACCAGCAGTTAATGGGGAAACCCAAACATTGCTTTTTCTCAATAATTTCCAAAATCCCTAATCTGGGAAATGTCTACTTGGAATTTGCCTGCTGCCACTTTACTTAGGCCCCTCTCTTTCCCAGAACACATTCCACACCCCTCCCCAACCCCGCCTCATGCAGGTGCAAACACACATATCTTGTTGTTACTTATGCATGGTAATGTTTTTTTAGCTTTCAACTCTGTCTTAGACTATTCTCCAGGCCCATCTTTGCATATCCAAAAAGCAGGCCTTTTGATGATATATTGACTAAGGAAATTTTCCAGACTAGTGTTTTTCAAACTAGGATGCACATTAGAATCACTACATGAGTTTTAAAAATAGGTTCCTGGATTTGTCCACAGAACTGCTGAAAGAAAACCCATGTGGAGCAGGAACCTGAAAATCGTGGTTCAAAATCTTATTAGTTGCCAGTCCAAAGATGAAGAATCACAATGAGAATCACGACCCCTCATTCTACAGATGAGCAAACCTGAGCTTGAGGGACCTGAGAACCATCCCCAAGAAGAGGCAGTGAGCTTCGGGCACCTGCTTCATTCAGCTGGGTTTGTAGTATGTATGGGCTTTCTTGCTGCTGGACATTGAACCCTCTTTGGAAACTTTGGAAAAGAAGCTGGCGAACACAAATATAGCTCTCTCAAGATCTATCATTCGATCAAAAACAAAAAAGAAACAAAAAAATGAACAAACAAACAAACAAAAAAACCCAGGCTCTCTCACCTCTGTACTTTATACTCAGAAATCCTGCCAGGCCCGGCAACCATGGAAACAAATTCTACAATTCTCACCCACTCTGAGAACAGCTGCCCTGGACCTCTAGAGAGCATCTCCTGATGCCTGGTGGAACTGTGGAATGCTTCTCAGGCTTTCTTTCAGCCACTCCTGATTCAAATCTTGGCCCTGTCACTTACCAGGTGTACAACCCTAGGCAATGTGCTTATTCTCTCTATTGTGCTGTCTGTACCTCAGAGGCTCTTTATGAGGGCGAAATAGAATAGTGCACTTTAAGTATAAGTCCAGAACCTCACACAAAGGAAGTGCACAGTAAATGTTGGGGTGTGGGTATTAGTGAGCATGTCCCATGTCCTAGACCCTGTATAGGCTGAACTATCATGAAAATGAGTAAAGTATGCTTCATCTCCTCTACAAACCCTGTCACATGAGGCTAAAAGGTTAATAGATAATAATGTGGTAAATTGTATCATCTCTGACCTGACTGCCTAGTCCATGGGAAACGAAGGCCTGACTGGCAGCCATAATCCAAACCTGGCCCCTCACGTCTGTAGCAGAGGCAACTAGATATACTGGTCCTGAGACGGGCACTGTACCTCTACAGCCAGCCCAGTGCTGACCAGCCCACTGGCCTGGGGGAAGTAGCCAGTCAGCACCATGGAGGCTTGGCTCTCTTCCACCTCACAGACAAAGTTTGCTATCTTTTCCTCTTCTTTGGACTCGTTCCTGCAGAGTCTAGCCTCCTCTTGGCAGTAAAATCTTCCTCCTCATTGCTCAGTCTTTAGCGTCTTACTCTGTAAAATTTTCTCTGACTTAAGAAAGATGTTTACCCAGAATTTTATATAGGGGACACAAACTCATACAACCTGAGGGCTTAGAACCTATTACCACATAGATGACAGGGAAAATTTTTTATCTTATGGAGTCACCATTTTGGCTCCCATCATGTGAGAGCATGGTGCACAGAAGTCATGTAGGTAACGAGTGACTGAACGCTCCATGAACCCCGAATCCATGTCTCATGACACTTTTGTTAGTGTCTACTTATTTATAGAATTTCTCATTCACAGAGAAAATAGATAGATAAATTTTTTCAACTATAGTTCATGTATTTGATATTTGGATTTGTATGTTTTTGTGGTGGAATAATATTTGGAACCACCTGCTGTGTTTTCTGTGGCATTTCCTGTGAATCCTTTGACAATTCCCTAAATTGGGCCATCAAGCTAAGAGATTGCCTCAGGCAGAGGAGACAGAGCAAAACATTTCAAAAGTAGCACTAGAGGGGGAATCGGGCATAGAAAAGGAAGGAGCAAAGCTCCCTAGCCTCCCAGACTGGAAAGCTGCTCAAATTTAAAGTAGGTGAGGAAGAGAGGGAAGTAAGGAAGCTTAGATTCAAGAATATATCTGAGAAAAAGGCTCTTTAACCATTTTTTCCCCTTTTCTCCTCACCACTGACAGCCCATGCCCAGGTGGATGAAATTCTTAGAGCGGGATGACAAAAGTCCATACAGGATTGGGAGATCTGAGAGAGAAGAGAAGCTGTGCCCAGCTTCTGGTTCTGTCCGGGGGCGGGGAGGGGGCATAGTGAGACCCCAGAGTAGAAATAGCCAGGAAGATGAACCTAGGACAGTAAAGGACAGAGCTCTAGGCATGGCTTGATGAGAGCAGGATGTTCCCCACACACCTGACAGGGCTCAGCAATCAGATAGAGACAGCATCAAAGGAGCCCTGGACCAGGAAAAGTGCCACCCAGCAGCTCCCTGTGGCATGAGGGACTGAGATCAGGTGGGGCTGAGGGCATCAAAGCTGATAAAGTCTGTCCCACATGCCCGGGCACTATACTACACTACCCTCCTCCTGGAAAGCAGATACTACCCTCAAAGTGATGATAAGTATAAACAATATTAAGAGATATCTACAACAAGTAATATGTTATGAAAAATCAGTATCGATGACAAGATGTCAGGTTTCGTTAATACTGTTGTGGCTTATTACTTAAATGCATACTTTAAAAATGATTAACTTCACTTAGAAGTTAATGAAAATATGTAATTTTTCTCATCTAAGCTTAGAGACCTGGATTCTATCCATGAACCCTTAGGATCTGCAGACTCCTGTACCATATAACTATTTCTTTATTGACCAAAGATTTAAACTGAACTTTTCAAAAACCCCATCAAACTCCATTTGAGTGGAAAAGATTAGGAGTTACAGACATAGTATCCCCTAAAATAATTTCCTCTTAACAAAGCATTCAGGAGTTGTGAAGGTAGTCAGTTCTCAACAGATCCTTCCACAATCACTATTATCCAAAGTCATACATTTGGGAGATCATAATTCTATGCCAGTGTTGGAATATGGACAAAAAGTATCCAAGTTGGCCAGGGGATTATTTTTTTTATCAAAAGTAATTCCTTGGCCTTGTAAGCAGGATGAGCTTCTTGATAAGGTACTATGTTCCGTGGTGTCCCAAGGGTAGTAATTAGGAAGTGGTTGAAGGCTGATAAATGCTGTTTGTATGAATTAAGTAATTGGTGGATCATACAAAAACATCAAATTTCTATCTGCATAAAATTTTTTAGCAGTGACCTTGGCAAAGAGAAAGAGCTTGATTAAGGTCAGCTATTGTTATTTTCACTTTATAAGGCATCCTTTTTGTATTCTAGTATCTAGCCTAGTCATCTTTAAAAACTAATGTAGCTTTCCAAGGGGCTCTTTTATCTCTAGGGTTTGGATAGGGATTAGGTAAGATTCGATGGCACAATATGTATGAAGTGCATATATATAGCACAGGGGCTGGTTAATCAGTAACTGCTCAATAATTACTGTTATGACTATGCTTTAATGTAATGAATTTAATAGTTTTAGTATTATTATTAATCAAGGCAGTGAGTCAAATTTAGTAACATATTAGAATCACATAAAGAATATTTAAAAATGCTTATTCCCCAAGATCTCACTGAACCAGAATCTCTGGGGAGGAGCCTGGAAAAAGCTCACAAGGGATTTGGAAAGGAAGCCAGGAATGGGAAATTGGAACCCAGAGGGAAACTGAGTTATTAAAACATCATTTTCCATGCAAACAGTGAGCACTTGTCAAGGTTTTATGTATTCATGAGAGCACTAAGAGAATGACAAAGCAAGTTTCCAAAGACAATGTGAAAACTGGGATTTCATAGGGAATGGGAAAAAATAAGTCATGCAGAGAATAAGAATGTTTATTGGGATATAAAACCGGTGAATGTCCTTTAGGATAGATAATAAAACCATAAATTTCTGGATTTTTTCTACAAGACCGAAGAGGAAATCATTGTATTTGGCCATTCATTTTTCTAACCGAACAGAGTTGTAAAATATGTCGTTCCTTATCAACACTAAATGGAAACTCAAAAAAAAATTTGATTCTCCGAGTTAAAGCTGATTGCGGCCTCCTTAAATGCATTTGCAAAATGAACCCATCAACCAGGCTGATTTTTTTCATCTTGAAAGTCTAAAGTACTTGTATTATACTCAGGTATAAAATACAGGACACAGTTTTTCTTTGATGTGATGTTCTAGTACTGGAAGGTGGAGTAATAATTAAAAAAATAATTACAGTGCCACCCCCTCTGTGAAATATTCCACTAGTCTTTCTCTTCTCATGCAATATCCTCTAGTTTCCTGTCCTGTTGTGATATGAGGAGTGACTGGAAAATTCTGCCTTTTACTGCAAAATTATCACCACCAACCCTGCCTGTTGACACCTAAAATCCCATTATTTAAGATTCATTTTCTTAAGATCTTTTTTTTTCTCTAAGGATCTTACTCTTTCTCTAAAGTCCTCTTTTTTTTTTTTTTTAATGGAAAATACCCTGAAATGAAACATTTATTGAGGAATAAGACAGGGGTTGCTTAAAATAAAGCTCTTCTCTGTTTATGACTCCAGCAGAGACTTAGCTTTTCCTTATTTCCTTACAGTTAGTAATATCTCTTTCCTCCAGAGAGTTAGAGAATGGAGAGTAGAAGAAAGAACCAGCTGGAGCTCTGCAGATGTTTTAACTCTAATATAATCTAATAGCTTTAATCACATAAAGGAAAGAAACTCAGAATTGGGGTGCATCACACAGATGCCTGTGATGTACATCAGAGTGGACATGCAGGATCTGACTTCTCATTTCACTTTGTCAATGTTTTATCTCTAATGTATGGAGGGTAGAAGTGGTAGGGACCATGGCAGAAACATGTAGGAGTAGGGGGGTATGTATATACATTGTCTAGGCACATTACTTCCATAGTACGTCCCTGCATACTATTCAACGTATTCCATCTGCCATGGGTGAATGGTCCAAGGAAGACACATGACCCAAGCTGGCTAATCAAAACATTTCTCTGGGAATGTTGGACTTGAGTCCTAGATAATCAAGTAATTCTCTCCTGGAGGTAAGTAAAGCTGTAAGCTGTAAACTTTGGGAAATGTCAAAAACCGTACTTTTGCTATGTAGAAAAGCCCATAGGCAGCAAGAAAAGCAAAAGATATTTAAAAAGAACAGATGTAGGAATTAGAAAGAAAGCAGTTGACTGTGTATGTGATCCTAGTTCCAAATGAGACCCAGATTCATCCATTCCCTAGGTTCTAGAGTAGCTTGACATGGTCACACAAATGCCATAAATTGCTCCAACCCAAGACTAGATCAATGGTAAATTCCTTTAGAACAGGAAGCATATCAAGGTGAGTCACATGGTTGCCACTCAGTAAAAGAATATACTAAAAAAAATTAGAGATTCTATCAAGTAACAGGAAGACAGCATTCCTAGTTCATATTCCTAGTTCCACTTAAGGTCTAGAAGTGAACAGATAGCAGCAAACAAACCACTTTAATGAGTGAGAGCCCATGTTAACTATAAATCCATTGTATTTCTTGATGAATCTACCTTGCTCCCCAAAGAAGCGAATTGGAGGAATACATGTGGCAAGAAAATGAATCTCGAGTGGATAATTATTTTAATAATGCCCTTAAGTTGGGAAAAAGGTACTGTAGGCTGCAAGCTCACCTTTATCTGGGTCCTGTTTAGAGTCACTTGAATCATAGCTGCCACTAGGTACACAAAACCACTTTATGGTCTGACCCCAGAATTTATCATGTGTATAAATACAAATGGGTTTATTTCTTTCATCACTGTAAGCTTTTCTATGAATGTACTGCTTATTCACTCTGTGAGGCTTTGCTCGGAAACTAAGCAAGCTAATGTAATATTGGAAGTTTGATAAACACCCAGAATTATCTGGATTCAAATACTAGGAAATAATCTAGACTTAAGATGGAGAAAGTGGTTTCTTTTGTCTTTGGATTCAAAATGGGGCATTGTCTCTTTTTCTCTGAAAAAAAAAATTCCTCTGGGATTTTTTTACTCTTCATTTATTGTTAATATTTATTGAGTGCACGCTGTGCACCAAGTGATAGTCTAAGCAATTTGCACATATGAGTCAGCTTACTTCTCACAATATCCTTTGAGATAGTACTTGTAATATACCCATGTTACAGATGAGGATACTGAGATTTGCCTATTACATTGTAGAGGTGGGATTTGAACTCAGGCATTACTACCGCAAAGAACTTTTAACCACTGTGCTATATTAATTGAACATTTACTGTATTCCTGTCATTGAAGATAGTGTGGTAAGCAAAACAGCAAAAAGCCTGTCTTCATGGAACTTATTCTCTAGTGGAGAGATGAACATTCATCAAATAATCTCAGAGATATATAACCATAAGCTGTTAAATACTGAGGAAGAAGCAGTGGGAGTTCTGAAAGCACATGCCCGGTCTGATCTGGTGATCGAGAAAGGCTTTCCTATTGAGAGTTCAATGAGAATTAGGAGTCAGCTAAATGAGAAAAGAGGAGGGGATGGAAAATGAATCGGACCCAAGGAAGAGCATGCACAGGGCTTTGAGATGGGAAGAAGCCAAGCCACTTGGGATTGGAAAGAAGGCCACAGGGGCTAGAGCACAGAGAGCTGAGTGGGTAGAAGAATGGCCGGGGTGGGCCTGCGGGGTGGGGGGAAGAAAGCAGGGCAGGGATCAATCAGGGTCTTACAGGCCATGGAAGAGTTCATTCCTAATCCAAGGACTAAGAATCAAATATGGAATCAAATAATGTGGGCAAGATGCTATAAACAAGGGCATGTGATGAGCCTGATGGTATAATATACAGAGATGAGCCTTATGCACACACAGAGGCCTGACAGTGAGTCCTAAGAGAAAGTAGGATACAAGGCTCCAATTTCATCTTCATTTTGTGCCCTGCAACACTGGCAAGGACGTGTAGACACAGGCCTGTTTGCTAGTCAGGACCACAGAGGGCAGTCACTATCTCATAAGTCTCTTTTAGTGCACATTAGGCTAAAGCAAAGCAAAATAAGAAACTCCTCCTAGGGTTGAAGAGTGGAAAGGTCAAGAGGTTGAAGGGACAGCAACCCCTCCTGCCGATCAGCTGATCAGCTGATTAGTGAGTTCCGAGGAAGCCCCAGCCTGGGCTTGTGCCCCTCAGCGCTCCCTCCTGCTGCTTCTGGGTGCTTCCTGCCTGTTGGGAGCATTTGTTTTGCCCTGCTCCCTACCGCTTGGATTAAGGTGTCTTGCTTGCTTTGGAAGCCCACTGTTGAAGCACATTTAAACCATCTTTATTGATGACAAAGTTAATAGGTTACTTCTCCTTCTCCCTACTCTTTTCTCAAGTGTTTTAAAACCTGGGTTGGAAAGAAGATGTTTGGGGGTTGTTAGGGCCCTCTCAAATCTCAACAGGCCCATAATACAACTCAGGCCAACGAGACCCTTTTCTCTGGGGATGCAGAATTGGGACAGAGAGCTAGATTAGGTCTATTGGGTGCTGAGCACAGACACGTCAAGTCAGTAGTTGATGCAGCCATGTTCTGTCTGTCACTGGACCAGAGGTTCAGAGGAAGCTGCTGATCTGATGACAAAGAGCTGGGAGACATGCGAGCATATCACACAGAGAAGCAGTGGTGGAGTTCTGAGGGTTCTGACTCACAGCTCAGCCCTTCCTGACTGCCAGCTCAGGGGATCCATAAAACCCTGCTGTATCTCGAAAATAAATTCATCATCTGGAAGTTTAGGCAAGTAGAGTTGGTTTCTGTCACTTGGCACCAAAAGAATCCTACTACCATTGGCAGAGGTTTTTTCAAGATACTCCTAAGAAGAACAATTAAAATAGTCTTTTATTTCTTAAAATGTCTAGAAGTGATCTACATTTCAGTAGAGTGAATATTTGTGTGTGCATATAATTCACTCTAATTTAGTGCATTATAGCTGCAAATAAGAGGCTGAGAATTGCCTCATGGGAGATCTCATGGATTTGGAAATGCGCTACTTGCTCTGTTCCAACAACTTTTATTTGAATTAAATATAGAGGAGAAAACTGGAACTTATTAGGTATGATCTCTCACACCTCTCTGTCACCCTGCAGAGCCAAAAGTGAAGATACGGGTTTGACTTTCAACAATAGCATTAACAACAATAATAATACTAATGATCATATGTTTTGTGGTTTACAAAATACTTTCACATCCACGTTCTTGTTTCATTACTTTTTTACTCACATTCCCAGAGAGAAGTGATGTGAAAAGAGTTAGAAGGTTAAATGACCTACCCAGGTTTATTTTGCTGGAAAGTGGTATTGCTGGGGCCAAATTCAAACCTTCAAACCTGAAATCTTGTGTTTTCTGCAAAACTCTGTGTTGCCAGGAAAAAAGGCTCTTACAAACCCGCATAGGATTATCCATTTAGAAGGAAACGATGCTACAGAAGTGCATCAAACAAGGTAGCTCAGCTCTCTGTAGAACAAGAAGAATCTCCCCCACTGTATAATTGCATGGTGTAGGAACACAATGCACAGACACTCACCCTTCTAGAGGCAGAGGGTCTCCACAAAGTCTCCTGGGCATAGCAGTTCACATAACTATAAAGCACTTAGAGAACTTTTGGGCATATCATGAGCTACATGTTTTCCTGGATGAATGAATAAGTGAATGAATGAAATAAATGTTAAAAAAAAAAAAAGATCTATGATTCTATAATCTAGGAATCTTAAACTTAGAGGAATTCGGATGGGCTTCAGAGGACTCAAGAAATCCTTGAAATTTGAATTAAATTTCATTTATTATGTGCATTTTTCTGAAATAGAGTCTGGGTTTCATCAGAGTCTCAAAAAGATGGCTGAGCCAGAAAGTTAAATATCACTGGTATTAATTATGAGGTGGAAGCAAATGTAATAGAAGAAATTCTCTTTTTTGTGACCAAAGAGGTACATTGCCAGTTTGTTTTTGGATTGAGGATTCAAGCCCAGCCATGGGCTAGGTTAAGAAAGGCTATTGGGTCACTTTTTTGGTACACCAAAATCAGTTAAAAATCAGTGAGAGTGTTATTTAGGGTTGTATTTCACCCAGAATGCCTGCAAATTAGGTCATTTTCACCTTGGATGCAGAATCCTGAACTAAATTTTGAAATGTAATGAGTAGGATTTTGGTTCCTTAAGCCTTGTTTTTTATTTTCTCTTTCTAAAATAAGCTTATATCCCATCTATTTGGAAGTTTCCTGGCAATCTATCCTAGAGACAGAAGACTGAATCTAATAATCTATGGGGTTGACTTTCATGTTTGTAAAATAATGTGAAGATTCCTGATAGAGAATGCCCCTCGGGTTGGGTTTCTATATGATGTATTATATCTTGTTGTTATGGTAACCAATGCTCTAAATATAGCATGAAGGAAAATAGAGTCTCACTTACAAGGCAACATGAAATTGTTATGACAACAGTAGTTTTAAAAATAAGTAGATTAATGCTTGTGTTTCCCTTTTTTTTCCTATAATGACTTTTATAAAGTCTTAGGCATGAGTCAGACTTTCATCCTAACTCATAAATAAAAAACCAAATATAAACAGAGTGAACACACTTTGAAAAGTTCTTTCTTTAAGGGAAGAATTATTAAATCAAATATGTTGCATATATGATAGAATATATACTAACATTACAATGCGTGTTTTGTATGCTAGACTAGAGAAGAGTTTTCATGGGATACACAAAAATATTAACATGATTACCTCTAGGTGGTGGTATAGCTAGTCACAAACATAACTTATCTTTTAAAAAAAATTTATTGAGATATAGTTCACATACCATAAAATTTACTTAAAATGTTCAGTTCAGTGGTTTTTAGTATATTCAGAGTTGTACAAGCATCATCGTAGTCTAACTGTAGAAATTTTCACCACCCCAAAATTAAATTCCATATCTATTAATGGTTATTCCTCGTTCTTGACTCCCTTTCCTCAACCTAGCCCTTGGCAACTACTAATTTACTTTTTATCTTGGTTAATTTGCCTGTTTTGAACATTTCATATTAATAGGATCATATACTATGCAGCCCTTTGTAGTCGTTTCTTTGGGATGTTTTAGGGGAAAGGATGCCCTGCTATTCTCTGCTCACTATTCTATGTGTTCTAATATAGATTATGTTTGCCCAAAGAAAGAGGCATCTTTTTTTAATTTTAACTAAAGCACAGAATGAACTAGTAGAAGTCCTGCTTTTAATTGAATACAATACTTCTTTACAATTCAAGTTTCCTAATTTGATACACCATTCATCACATTTTCTTGTAGTTTGCCGTGTAATTTGTATGCCACTAAATAGTGAACTCTATGAGGGACAGGACCAATGGTATGAATCAATTCAACCTTATGGGGCTGGCACATAAGTAGATGATAATAAGTGCTTAATGATCAAGGGAGATGGGAATTTTTATATTATTCGATTAGTGCCATCAAAGGCTATGCTTACAAGATGTCAAACATCTGGGTTCTTGAGAATATATAGATGACTGACTATTTTTCATCTTAATCTGGATGTTTTGGCATCAAGTAATGTAGCCCCAAGCTTAGCTTGCAAAAATCAGGGGCCTTCATTCTTTTATTCTCAGATATGTTGAGATGCTGAACTGTCACACAGATGAGTGATGGCTATTTAACACACTGTCATCTTAACTCTTATGGAATTTCCTCCAGAGGGGCATAAGGCAGCCAAGAGTCCTTTGGGAAATCTTTCTTCATTCCAGATGTTAAGTATATGACAAGATGTATTCTAGTGTGTTATTGAAGGCAAAGATGCTGAAGAGAATTCAAAAAAAAAAAAGAAAGAAAGAAAAAATAGAAATTGGTAGCTAAGGTCAAAGTTTCTTTATGGGATCAGAGGCATCTGACAGATAAGTTTTGGTGTTAGAAAAGAGTGTCTTTTTTCCTCTTCCCTTAACTTTTGAGTATTTTCTTTCCAGACCCCTATTCTCAGATTGGCTGCAGAACTGGAAAATAACAAGAGGATTAATCAAAGAAGCTCATTATTCTTAATTGGCTTATTATACTTTCCCTGTCCTAAGGGTGCTTTGATTTAAAATTCTAGTTTAGGAATATTTGAAGATGTAAACTCATTTTTATCATATTTGAAAGAAAATGCGTGTATAGTTTTAAATTCATTAAATCATCATACTCCCTTTCCTTTGATTTTCAAAATCTATTTTGAGAACTTAAATTCAAGCTTTTAATATTTTAGAGTTGAAAACAGAAAGTAGTACAGGATCTTGTTAATAAGAGAGTATTTTTTGTTGCAAGTGGTGCCTCACAACTCGAAGTTACTTAAGCAAAAGGACACTTATTTGCTCATAGATTTAATGCAAGGGTTAGTCTAGCTTTAATTATGGCTTCTTTCTCAGCTCAAGCAATGTCATCAGGCTTTCTCCAGTATAGTAACTTAATTCTCAGGTTTCTCATAGTAGCAAAATGGCTGCAACTGCTCCAGTTCCTGCTTATTCTCAAGTTCACTTCCAGTGAGAAAGAGAAACTGTCTCTTCTTGAGGATTCCCAGCCAAAATTTCATTGTATCTCATTCATCTGTTAGAATTATATGCTCATTCTGGAATCAGCCACTATAACCATGGGACTAAGAAGCGCTGATTAACTTAAGCCATTAATTCCACACTTGAGCTGAAGGAGGAGTGAAGCACGTGTCCTGAGGTAGAGGCAGAGGAAATTCTCAATTTCAAATTAGGGGCTTTATCCAGACTAAGCAGGAATGGATTTGGGGAAGGCAAGCAATAAATTTCCACTCAAGATGCGCTTTAGTTCCTTGGTTAAATGAATGAATTAATAAATGAGTTACTGAAAAAAAGTACCACACCCCAATCTATGTGTCCTCTAAACTCCAGGGAAGATAGCAAATCTCTCTATGGTCCCCTTGAAGCCCCGCTCTTTCATTTGTAAGATGAAGATGAAGGCCAAGCACCACCTTTCCCTTCCACAAATGGTCAAGAGGCCCAGAGCATCATGTTCCTGGATTGTTTCAGCTTCACTTCTTTTGTAATCTGGAAGGGGAATTAGCTATTTTTCAGTAATCTCCTCTGCCAGTCCTGTGGAGCACCTGACCTTTGACTGCGGAGCATCTCACACTAGAGTTTTATTCTTGGCCTTTGGGGCCTCAGTCAGAACCCAGATAGAACATCCTATCAACATGGTGTTACATCCACACATACAGTAAGTGTTCACTTAACGTCGTCTATAGGACCTGAGACTTCAAACGAAATGATGTATAATGAAGTCATTTTTACCATAGGCTAATTGATACAAACAGGAGTTAAGTTCCTAAGGCATCTCATCAATGTTATAACAAAATGACGTTGAACCAAACATTTTTCAAGGACCTGATGTGTAAAGAGAAAAGTACACATAAAGAGGGGAAAAGAAAAAAAAGAGGGTGCCTGCTGGCTAGAGCAGAGCATGACGATGGCAACTGCCACCTGGAACAAGAAGGGACAGCATATAGAATGCCTGCAGGAGAAAGAGAGAAAGAAAGAAAAAAAAAAGATAAAGAAAAAAATAGTGTTTAAAAAAAAAAGATGGCGCGGGCCGGCAAGAGCGAGGCAGAGAAAGTGTGAAGATGGTGTGAGCCAGCCCGCAGGCCTCCAGACGCGTGAAAAATTAGATGCCTGCCCCTCAGGCGCACCCTTAAAGGTTAGCAAACGGGCATTTGTTCACATAAAGTCTGGGCTCCTCTCACTCAGTTACCTCTGCGCCAAGCCCTGGGGCTTGTGAGTTTGAGTGCGGGCCCTTTAAGAGCTGTTTCTCAAATCATCATGGCGGTGCGGGTCTAGGCGACAGGAGCCCGTTGGCTTTTAAAGCAAGAAGTTTTGGTTTTAAAAGTTGGAGAGCCTGATATGGGTCTCCTCAGGGACAAGCTCTGGGTTTCGACTTCCCTACTGATTGTGGGTTGCCGCGCCGGGCCGGGGTTTATGGTGAAATTGTGTCCTAGCTTTTCCTTCCCGCTATGACGCCGCTGCGGATTTCGGTGTGTCTGTGGAGAAGGTGAGCCCAGATTCTATATGTCACCATCTTGAACCTCTCTTTCTCTCTCCTTCTTCAACCTGAGAAGTTCGTCTTCTCCTGCTCTAGGACTTTGAAGACCTGGGTTCTTGGGCCTTAGCCTCTGGAAGTTACACCGGAGGACCTTCGGTTCTTAGGGCCTCAGACTTGGCCCGAATTATACCAGTGACTTTCCTGAGCCTCCAGCTTGCAGATGGCAGATGGTGGGACTTCTCAGCCTCATAACCATGTGAACCAATTCCTGTCATCTCTTAAATATATCTGTATCTATAGCCTATTGGCTTGTTCCACCTGACAGAGGAAATCAGAGGCTCAGACAACTTTGTTAGAGGAAGGAGAACGTATTGGCCAGCAGAGTGCGTGGGGCTTAACAGCACCAAAGCACGATTTCCCCTTAGTTAGATTTCTTACAGCTTATATACCCTTGCAGTGTCCATGCAAGGGGTACGTGATTCCTTTGTCTGAGGTTTCACGTGCACCTCATGACTCAGGATGGGGAGGAAGAGCTTCGGGTAGCAGGCTGCAAGGGGGGAGGAATTTCCAGACCACTTGTCTTATAGAACTCGCGACCTTGGCGTTATCAGTATTGTTATACGGTTCTCAAATGGAGAGAGATGGGACACCGAGGCTATAAGCAGGAAACAGCACTTATTAATGTCAGCACCTGCTCGGTGGATTCCTATCCAAAGGCTGAGCCCCAATTGTAATGTAACAGGCAGTTTTATACAGTCTTGTTATTCCTACACAGCTACAGAGATAAGGAAGAACATGAGTTGGTTGGCAAGCCATGACTCAACAGCTGTGAGCTGGAGAGTCCTTGAGGTCGGGGAGAGGGCGGTCACGGATAGACTTTAACTGGTGGAGTTGGTCATTTCTGCAAGCCCTTTCCTTTGCATTTTTCAGATGCCTCCTCTCCTCTTTTAGGTTCTCTTTCTCTGGAGAACACCGAGTACACTGCCAAAACAAGTTAAGACAAATTAGTGAATTAAAACAACACTCATTTATTATATCACAGTTCTTCAGGTAAAAAATCCAGTGGGTTTGGCTAATCTCTCTGTTTTGAGTCTCAGAAGGCCAGAATCAAGGTGCCGGCAAGGCAGGTTCCCTCCTAGAGACTAGGGAAGAATCTGTTTCCAGGCTCCCTCCTGTTGTTGAGAATTAGTACCTTACACCTGTGGGACGAGTTCCTCATTTCCTTGATGGCCGTCACCTGGGACCTCCCATAGCTCCTGGAGTTCACTCTCCAGAATTTACACGGAATCTGTCATATCTCAGAACCAGCAATGGCGTCAAATCTTTCTCACGCTGCTGCTGCAACTCTGTGCCTCCTCTTCTGATCTTGTAATCACATTGGGCTCATCTGATAATACAGGATAATCTCCCCATTGTAAGGCCAATTGATTAGTAGCCTTAATTCCAGTGCAAAGTCCCTTTTGTCATGTCAAGAGCAAAAGACACAGAGACCGAAATCCTGCCTACTAGACTTGGTATGTGTCCCCTTCAGGAATGTTTGTATCAGTTCATGCTGCCTCCAGGGTTGTATGAGAATTTCCATTTCCTTCCTCTCCTCGGGCATGGGTCTTATTCCTACAGCAATGAAAATTGCAATAACACACTTCACATCTGATAGGTGAAAAGGCATCTCAGTGTTGCTTGAATTGTATTTGTTAGATTATTAATGAAGTGGGATTTTAAAGGCACATTTTGTGAAATTGTCAATCAAGCAGTTACACAGAAATCCACACAGACGGCAGAGCTGTGTGGTGGAAGAGTAATGTGGTTATTTCTCTGCTCCGCAGCCTGGCATGGAGGGGAAGAGTTCGGGATGATAGCAGGAGCCCAAAGCAGATGGGTAACAGCTGAATTAATCAGGACGTGATCACAGTTGATGGTAAGTCCAGCAGAACTGCGTTTGCCAATTGCTGGCATCTGTTTTGCCGCATACCCACAAACCCCTGTCTTTTTTGTTTTAGCATCTTGTGCCAAATGTGCCATAACATACTTCACAGATTACTTATTTCTCACTAAAAAAAAAAAAAAAAATTGATGCCAGATTCAGGTTGCTTTCAAAACAAAGGATGTGAGAACCAAAAAATTTAAACTGTAGGGTGACTGCTGAAGGAGAAAAAGAGAAACATATTGAGAAGCCAAAGCACAGCGGGGCTTGTTGATGGTCTGTCACAAACTTGGTAAGATAAATACATGCATTGAAGCAAAGTCCTGTGTTTTTTATGTACAGTTAATTTCATGAAAAAAAAATTGTGATAGCATCTTGATGCTTAATTCAGAGAGACTAGGAAACTGCACATGGACTTGGATTTTATCCACACATGTGTTAAGGAAGTATTTGGCTCAAGTAACCTGGATTAGGTAACGTAAAGGCTATGAATTCAAAGCCTTTCCCTTGGCTTTGTTTGTATAGACAAAGTGAATGGAAAACTTGGCCAAGGTTGTTATATAAAACTCTGCTGATAAATTGTCTGAAATATCAGACCAGGGTTCCTAGCAAGGCAATTACATATGTATATTTTGCCTTTTAGCAATCCACAGTTTGCGTTATCATAGCTAATTCATACACAGACAGTATTCATTTGACTCCTTAGTTTGATTTTACTTGACAAAGGTAACAGAAAAGTGTATACAATAGTGGTTAATCTTGGGGTGCATTGTGACTGGAAGGGGCGTCTGGAATGCAGATAATGTTCTACTTCTTAAATTGAGTGCTAGTTATACATATATGTTCAGTTTATGAACCTGTGCACTTATGATGTATGGACTTTCCTGAATGTATATTATAATTAAGTAATACATTTTAAAAGAAGGGTGCATGTCAGTGGTGGGAGATTAAGTTTGAGAACATTTTTCAGGTGTTGCAAAATCTCAGAAATTACAGGTTGTGGTAGAAAGTAGTTCCTATCAATTCTAGAGGCTATAAAATTGTGGTCTCTAAGCCAGGATCAAACCCACGGGTGTGTTTGGTCCATGGGTTTAAACAAAAACTAATTGTGAACTTTTAAAAATGAGAAGAATTTATATCAAAATCCAAATTGCAAACTTCCTTTGAAAAATTAGCAGATCTCATAGCTCTGGGCTTGCACTGCCACATGGCAACAATCTGGTGGAACAAAGTAGAAACTACCTCTGGTACACAAGGCCCAAGTTTTCTACTTTGCCACAGTCTCCAGCATTCCCTGTGGTCTCTGACATTTTTTTTTTTTTAAACTTTTATTGCCTGTCAGTCAATCTGGTTGAGTGTGCAATTACTGATATTCTGATGGACAATTACAGTGGGTCACATAGACCTGAATACTGGGTAGCTTTTTGATGTGGAGTGAAGTTGGGTTTATAAAGAACACAGTGAAGTATGGATTTGGTCATTGCATGGTTAACCGCATCAACAAAGATTGTCTAAGTGGAAAATCTGAGTCTCTAGATTTGTCTGATTGGTGCTCTGTCGCTATAGGAAAGGCCTTCATCACAGCTTACCATCCATATGTTCTGAAGACCACTAGGTGCTGCTTTTGAACTAAAGTCAGAGGAATGAATTCCAAATGAACCCCATGCATATGTTTGGAACAACTATAGAAACAGATTTTCAGGTTGCAGCTGTAGTCCTTTTATTAATCACATCTCTAGTCCCTGGGATGTAAGCCTCACTTAAAAATGAAGTGAGACAAGACTTGGGATCGTTGTGCTTTGTCCTGGAGCAGTCCTGAGCTGCGTGCACACAAAGATCGCTCAAGAAATGGCTAACTGAACCGAGATGGCTGTGGGAAGGGAGTCTAAGTGGGATCAGCTGCAGTCCCTGCGTCAGCCATCAGAATCAGGGAATCTGGGGACACAGCTCGAAAATACTTATAGATCCTGGCTGTTGGTAACACCGGAAAGGCAATTACAACTCTAGGGTGTGTGGATGACAACACACATATTGGTCATTAATGTTCTCACAACAACTGTTTCCCAAACAATGTTCCTAGCTAATGTGTGAACAGGTCTCAGTCGCTGTCTCTTTTACAAAGAGGGTAGGTGTTAGAATTGAGCAGATGCCTGCAGATGTGACTGGAAAAGTTTTTAAGTCCTATGATCCCAGAATTTGTCTTAGTTTGGTAGCTATTTTAGAGTCGATGACATTTTCAAAAGGCCATCCACATGGCATTGGTATTCCATCTTGGTTTTAAAATATTGTGGGTGTTATATGTATTTTTGACTTGGGTCCAACTACATTTTCACTTATAAATTGGGCCTTCTCTAATGGTTCTAGGGTTTGAAAAATGGGAGTGACTTGCAATATGCCTGAACGGAATTCCATCTTATTTGCACCTGTTGTCGGAGAGTCCTCACTGCAGAGGAGGGGAGGGGGTGGATAGAAAAGAGGCTTCTTTCAAATAAAATTCTTATAACTGAAGAAGTTGAATAATGAAGTGCTGACACATCAGGTCATTTAGAGAATCAAGTCACTTGCCCATGGTCACAGGAATAGTTAAGAGGAAAGAGACTAGAACTTGCCCAAGCCTTTAGTTAAATCAGGCCGCTTTTTACCAAGTAAAATCAAGAATTAAAACAACCATCTAAATTGTTTGGTTCAAGGACCATTTGGAGTGTGTCAACAAGATGACAAATATTGCTACAAAAAGTGAAGATTTCTATCTATCAGAATGCAAATGTTTCCAAATATTTACATCTTTAGTGTCAAGTATATCACAGCAATTGCTTTTTTCTCTCTATCTTCATATCTGGGTTAAGTGCCCATTCTTTGCATTAACTGAACACCAAAAACATCCTACTTCCACTCCCTATAACAGTACATCTTATTCTGTATTAAAATGGCCCCCACTAGATGGTAAGCACTGAGGGCCTGCCCCACAGTGGTGTGAAGAGCTGGGTCACAGCTGCTCACAAAAACCAATGGTCGGATTTTCAGAAATTTTGTAAGCCATTTCATAACAAGTAGTCAGCCTTGAAATCAGTCATGGGGGAAGTATTTACACTGCAGAAATTGGCAAATAGTACAAATCAAGGCTCTCTCTACCTCTGCAGAGCCAGTTTTCAATATTTACCAGCATTTCTCTGGTCAGAGAGTTTATTTGTTCAGCTCAGCATTATATCTTTAATTGTGCCCGGTACAGAGTATGTGCTCAGTAAATGTCTGTTAGCAGAATTAATGATGAAAGTTTGAGTGAATGAAGGCGTCTCTCAGTTTCTTTTCAGTCTTGATTTCCTGTAACTGATTGAAAGCTAGAAGGGGTATCACATGGGACTGTCTTAGCAAAGATTATAGTTCCTCAGAAAAACTGGAAGTCCCTAGCTTTTGAAGACAAGTAGACCTAAATTTGAACCCCAGCTCTGTCATTAGATGTGAATTGTAAGTAAGTTATCTTTTTTCTCTGAGCTTCTGATATTTTTTCCTCTTCTATAAAAAAGCTCTAACAATACAACTTGTGGAGTTGTAATGAAGATGAAAGATAATGCTACATAAGGCACCAGCATGCAGACACGTAGTCTCTGTGCTAAGTTACCTCCTTGGACTCATGTCTCAAATACCATGCACATTTTCCTGCAGGTCCCAAAATATTTCTCATTATAGTTCAGCTTTAATATATTCAGAGCATCTATGATTATCCAGAATTATTTGTTTACTTATTTGTTTGTATTTTGTCAATGAAGTAAGTTTCAGAGATCATGGTCCTTACCTATCTAGTTTGCTGCTCGGTGTCCAGTACCTTGAATGGTGCCTGACACACCTGGGAAACCCCGATAAACATTCCTTGAATGAGTGAATGAGTAAATGAATAAACAAACAACTGAATAAATGATATTCTTATTAGGTGATCGTCTCCAGTAGGCTTTAGAAACTATAGCCATAGACCAGATCTAGCCTGCCACCTGTTTTTGAAAATAATGTTTTATTGGAGCCATGCTCATTCATTGATGAATTGCTATGGTGGATTTTATACTAAAACAGCAAGTTGAGTAATCACAGCAGAGACCATCTGGCCTGTGAAGGCATAAAGATTTACTATCTGGCCCTTTAGAACAGAAGAAAAGGCAAAACTTTGCTGACCTCTGGTCTACAACATCATCTCTGAAAGGTACTAATTTAAAGCTCAGAAAATTGAGAAATTTTCTCAGCATTCCTAAATAAATTGGTGGTGACAGAGAAGGGGAAATGAGTTTCAGGGCATGAAGGCATAATATTCTAAGACCTAAGAAAATGAGGAAGGCATCAACCATCCCCTCCTCCGAACAAAACATCTTAGCTCTCCCTAACAGATGAATGTGTGTACTGTTTCAACATATCTCAGTGCAGATCTTTTCTCTGAGTCTGAACGATGATTATATTTTTCCATAGGGTTTTGATACTGGCACCAAAGGAAAATACAGAGAGCTTCCAAAAGAGAGGGTAGAGTTAGAGATGGCAACAGCTTTTCAAAAACATACCCGGCAGAGCTCCAAACTCTCATCATGACAGCAGTATCTAATTATCGCACTAAACTTTGAGAAACCTGTTATTATGCAAATAAACTCCAGCTGTATTTTATGACAGCACATACAATTTTTATAAAAAAATTTAAAATCTTTTTTATATGGAAAAATATCCTCTTCTTCCAGTTTTTAGAATTAACCAAAGATACAGTCTAATAGTCTAATAGCTTAATTCAGTACAAATGTTGGAATACATTGAAATGCTCTTTTAAATAGAAAAAAAGAATTCTGTACTTTGCATGTATGTAACAGAGGGCAATATTTTCTGCTGCTTGCTGTTCAGTGTTGGTGGAAGGGTTATGTAATTTGTCGTGGTACTGAGATGTTGATGGTAGTGAGGGTTATATTTTCCAAGGCAGTATTATATGACTTGAAAATTAATGAATAAGGAGGTAGCTGGGTAAAGAAAAGTAGAAATGTGCTCTGGGCAGTGTGGAGACCCTTTGCTAAGACTGGAGCACAGAGAACAATGTGAAGAGAGACCTGGAAAGATGCTGAGAAGAGAGACCAAGGCAGAGAAAATTGATATCTGTAGAGCACTTATTCTGTGCCAGGCACTGTTGTAAGTTAACTCATTTAATCCATGCAACAAATTTATGATGTGGATGCTATTATTGTTTTTACTCTTTAGGTGAAGAAACGAAGACAAAAATAGTGAAGGGGAAAAAAAAAAAAACTTTGCCCAATATCATACAGCTAGCAAGTGGCAGAACTTGAATTTAAACCCTTGAATTTGGCTCAAGAAGTTACACTCTTAACCAGTGGGGCATACTGAGATTTGATTGTCAAGGTCCCTGAGAGCTTCCTTGTATATGATTCTCAGAAGAATCAATAAGAAAAAAACTATCAGAATTAATAAGTAAATTTAGCAATGTTACTGAATATAAGTTCAATATATGTAATTAATTGTATTTCTATATATTAGATTTTTAAAAAGCAAATCAAAGATAAAAGTTAAAAGTTAAAAAACGACTGCTATCATCAAGTACACTAAAGCTGTCTTCTAAAGTCTGGGAGAGGGACAGAACTTAGAAAAATCAGGTCTTCACTGAGTTCATCACAGCTATTTTCCAAAACTAGGAGCAGGACAGAGGTTAGGAGAGATTCTAAGGTGAAGCTTTGACTAAAGAGTAAAGAGGATTCCCCCGTGACCCCAAAAGCTGGCAGCTAGGCTGTATAGCAAAGTAGGATCTCCCATGGTTCAGAAACATGGTGGCTAAGCTCTCAAGTCTAAAGAAAACTATGGCATCTGCTAAGGGCCAGATCTTAAGCCTTGATAAATGGAAAGTCTTAATTCCTCTCCTGGAACGTTTGAATCAGTGACGAGATGAATTTAATTAAAGTGCAACACAGCTAGATCCAGTTTACCTCTAGATTGGACTCCTCAATCCTCCTTACTGGTAGCCTCTCAGAAATGACATGGCCTTTCTGGGAGTTAATGTTTACTTCTATTTCTACTATTCTTTTACCATATAAAAACTTGAGACATAGAATGAAGCAATAAAATGCAATCTATGGTCAAAAAGGGAAAAAGATATTAGAATCAGACCCAGAAATAAATACTATATTGGCATTATCAAAATGGAAATTCGAAGTAACTATGATATATATGTTAAGCAGTGGTCCCCAACCATTTTGGCATGAGGCACCGGTGCTTCTATGAGAATCTAATGCCTGAAGATCTGAGGTGGAGCTGAGGCGATGATGCTAGGGCTGGGGAGTGACTGCAAATACAGGTGAAGCTTCACTCACTCTCCCACTGCTCACCTCCTACTGTGCGGCCCATTTCCTAACAGGCCATGGTCTAGTACTGGTCTGTGGCCCAGGGGTTGGGGGCCCCTGTGTTAAAGGATAAAGTGATTTAAAAAGAGAGGATAGTTATATACAATATTCATAGATTAGATGGCTAAATATTATAAGATGTAAATTCTCCCCTAATTGTTCTATAGAGTCAATATAATAATGAATCAAAATACAAGTAAGTTTTTGTTAAACTTGACAAGCTGACTTTGAAATTTGTATAGAAATTTAAGGGATCAAGAATAGCTGAGATATCTTTAAAGAAGATAGGTGGGAGAACTTGCTTTACCAGGGATCAATTATTGTTATGTAATTATAGTGTGATATTGGTACCACCGTAGAATAATCCAAAAGAATAGAGTAGAATTTTTAAAAAAAGGCCGACACAGATGTGGACATGTAATTTACAACAAAGCTCTCATACACTGATGGAGAAGGTATAATTTAGTTCAGCCTCTTAGAGAAACAGTTTAGCATTATCTAGCGAAGCTGAAGATACACATATTCCACGAAGTAGCGATTTCCACTCATAGGTTTATACTTAAGGTGGCCAGATTTAGCAAATAAAAATACGAGATGCCAGTTAAATTTGGATTTCCCATAAAGAACAAATAAATCTTTAGTGTATGTATGCTCTATACGATATTTGAAACATGGTAAAAAAAATTAATTATTTATCCAAAATTCAGATTTAATTAGATGTCCTGTACTTATGTAACAATCCTCAGAAAAGTGTGCACAGACACACAAGGAGGCATGGACGGGGATGTTCATAGCATTATTTATAATCAACAAAACCTGGAAACAGCCCAATATCTATCAACAGTAGAATGGAAAAGTATATGGTGGTATATTTATTCAATGGAACATTATGCAACAATAAGAGATGAACACTACTAGCTAGTCCTAAAAATGTAAATGGATCTCATTAACAATATCCAGCAAAAGACCAAATATCATAACCATCCATATTATAATTTATTTACATGCAATTTGAAAAACTGGTGTTTTTAAAATTTATAAATTAAACTGGTGTTTAGGAAGGTATGTTTAGGTGGTAAATTGTAAAGAGATTTTCATGAAAGTCAAGATATTGGTTACCTTTAAGTGGAAGAAGGAGATCATCTTTGAGAAGGGCCTAATGGGGGCTTCTGCAGTGCTAGAAATATTTTATTGTTTGACCTGGATGGTGGTTGCTCAGATGTTTACTTTGTATATTTCACTTTAGGCAGATTTAAAAAAAGAAGTAAGGCTACAATATCTTACTTACCTACCTCTTTTGTGATAAGTACTTGATAATTCTTTCCCTTTTCATAGATAATATAACTTATTTATACACTTAATATTAAAAGCAAAAAATTAAAAGGTCTTAACTACAACATGAATAAGAAATAAATGAATCCTTGGGCATATTGTCACTTGAAGACATATGGAAGTAGTTGGATGCTTACCTCTGTACACTGAATCACCATGGCAGGGAAATTATATTGGTGACTAAAATGCCATAAACAATTGCTGCAGGCTGAGATTCTTCTGAAATGGTGAACAGCTCTTAGTAATATTCTGGAGAAATTGTAAAAAAAAATTCTTCCCTCATTGACATAGTAGTTTCACTGCTAGAAAATTGCATTATATCAAAACGGTGAAAAAATATATACCTATAAATTTATGTGAAAACAAAAGTTCTATGCTAAGATAATGGTAAATAACTCAGCTACAGGATTATTCTTTGGGAAGATGAAAAATCATGCAAATATTGGGACAAACAATTCTTCCTTATGCTAAATTGTCAAAATGGGCAGAATGTTTAGCCTCCCCAGTGTTCCCAAATGTGAGCATTGCCCCACAATCATTGTTTAACCAAAACAACCCTACAAATTTCCAAACGCCCATTAAAGGGCTGTACCACCTCCGTTCAGAACTACTTTAATAATGTAAGAGTGTTAGAGCAACTGGAGTTGCTATGGAATTAGACTCCTAAATTTCTCTAAATAGCCTTACATTATTTCACTTAAATACTTTGTTAAATGATAGCAAAATACATGCATATATATTATGAAGGAAATTACCATATGGAGCTTTATTTGGTAGCCTTAGAATTAACTTAGAAAACTCAACTGTCACTATACATTTCAATTTTTTTAATTCCTAAAAGAGGGGGAAAGGAGGCATAGCTGGTACTGAACGGTAGGCAAAGTCAAAAGCATTTCTTTAGGGCCCTCAAAGAAATGACACAACCCACCCATTGCCATCCCCAACCAGTCAATGCCTGGTCAGACTTCTGCTTTTCTGACATTCTTGTCTGAGTCCCAATTGGACCTCACTTTTTTGTGGAGGCTGCAGGTTTGGGGGCCAACAAGCATCAAACTACCAGTGGACAGGAAGTCCCACCTACTTAGAGGACTCCTGAAGGTGTATAATGGGGAAAGGACAGGTGAAGCAGGATAGACAGGTTCTAGATCTGGCCAGCAGCCTCCAGGTAGGATTTTGAACATTTCTCAGAAGAAATGTTATTACTGTTTTTCAGTGTTTAATCATCTGGAAAGTTGGTTATTTATTTCTTGGAATTTGATGTCTCTAACTCTGATAAACAGTAGTTAGAAACATGCTTGATTTGAAGGAGAGTGGGCCTTGAGCAGTTTGGGTATTTTGTGGTGGGTGAGGAAAGAAGGAATGAGGATGGAAAAGGAAATTGAGTTATTTTCCAAGATGTGAGCTTCCAGTTTATTTTTGAGATCCAAGGTATCTCTGTTGAATTACAAATCCTTGGAAGAAATTTTCTTCCATGGAGAGAATGAAGGTCAGGTGTGAGAGGTTCTGTTACATATTTCTAAATAAAACAATGTTACCTTTACCAAATGCTTTCTGAAATTTCTCAGATCTTATTGTACAGGTCGTAATTATATACCAGATTGTCAGCTCCCTGAGTGCAGTGTCTGTTTCATCTTTGTAGCCCCCTGCTAGCTGGATATAATTTGTTGAATACATAAACTAATGAACGAATTTACTTTCAGGCATTGCAAAGACTGGGAGTACATTGATTTGTCAATTAAAGGACAAAGTACATTTTCTAAAATTGCTACCTAAGAGGCAACTCAAAACAAATTTACATTTTATTATTTTTTATAGCTAGTAACTTAAAGAATATCCATCTTTCAGTACATAAAATTTTAATAAGCATCTACTGTAGGCCAGGTATTGTGCTAGGCCTTGAGGATATGTTCTTGTTTTCCTAATGCAGCCTATAGTCCAGTGGATATTTAGTATAGGATGCGATAACCTGTCTTTACATTTTCTTCATAATAATGATTCAAACAATGGATGACCAGTCCCCAGATGATGTGGACTTCCGCCTGTTTTATTGATCTACATTTGAGTCTTTTGAAGTAACCCTTATTAAGAACGTGGAGGAAGTAGATCTACACCTATTTCCTGTACATGTCTTTTAATCTGGATCAACCCCAAGTCCAGGTCTCCTTTAGGTGTCTCTCGCACCTCAGTTTTACACTTGTTGACATGAAAAGTGATATATATTTTACCTTATCAGATGCTCATATCTCAATCTCTTCCTGCCCATCACTGTCCACCTTTCATTGGCAACCATAAACTCAGTTGGAAGAAAAGGATTTAGAGGGGAATGGCTTTAAAACACAAATAATCCCCAAGGGAGATAACCAACTTCAGGATGAATACTGATGTCCTTGTGACCAAGTAAGAACCTAAACCTTTGCAATAGCATTTTGTTGCTCAGCTGACATTTAAAATCACTGAATCATGAAACTTTAGGGTTGAAGGGATCTTGAAGTTCACGGTGAGGTCAAAGAGTGGTCTGAAGATCACCACATCCCAGTCAGCAGGGAGGCTTGTTAAAGACTCAGGTATAGGCACCCGATCCCAAGAATTGTACTTTTAAAACACTCCTGGGAGTTCCTTCATGGATAGAAACCCTGAAGTGAGTTCTGAGGATGCAGGAATTTAGTGGTAGAAGCCGAATCAGAGCCAGAGGGTCTGATCCCCCACCTAGGGCTCTTCCCCTGATGCTAAGTCATGTGGGAGTGAAATGCCAAAGTAAAACAAATCATGTTCTTCCTCTTTCCCCAAGTCCTCTTCCTTCATTTGAGTCTTGAGGTAGAATAGTCAGTAATTGTAAAGGATAAGAGGAACTCTGTTTTTTCATAACGTGTGCCAAATATTCTTTTTCCCCTGAGGAAGCACACATGAAATTTAAATTCCACACATTTCCTGCCTTGATAAGAGTCCATCCTGTGCTCCAGATCTCCACCAGTCTCCATGCTGGAACCTGGAAGATTTGATCTGGCCGTGCTGTAATCAGAACAGGCAGTTGCTAGCTTTGAGTTCTTTTTGGGCCATATATTGCCACATCTTTGTGAAATCTTATGTATTTTTGGACTGTGAGGACTTCTCAGGTAGGTTTTGCCTTCTTCTGTCCTCTTTTGCCTCTATCCATCCCAGCCCAAACCACGTACTCACAAGCCCATGAATGTGCCTTGGAGCGGAAATGGTTGGCAGCCAAGCCTGATATATTTCTTTCCACAGACTCATTTCCATGCCTCATAGAGACAGACACTGGCCAGGAATCAAGCTATTAAGGAACAGAACTTTATGCCTGACAAATCCAAAAGCTACTGAAGCTCATGCTAATGATAGGAATCAGCAGAGCTTAAGCACTTCAGCAACCAGACAAGGAATGCTGTAAAAGATAAAATGGCACCGCAGTGCACAAAGGTGAATCCTGAGGTTCAACAGCCCCAGCGGCCACTGATTCCATGTCTTGTCACTATGTCAGTCAGACCCTTCACAATTCAGCATATGTAGGACTCGTGAGAAGTGCTGACTCTAAGAGCCACTAGACAAAGTCTCCACCCTAGGCATGGGGCTGCTCAGGCATGGAGCAGCTCTACCTACAGACAGTACACATCCACCAGAAAACATGTGGTGAAGTCAGGGGATGAAATAAAATACATTTTCAGTTTGCTCATGGTTTGGAGATTGGTTTAGTCTTTGTGTAAGGGCATTTGTTTTTCTTCCTGGGTAGAACTGAACTCATGTTTTAATATATTTAACAACGAATTATGCAATGCTGGTTGTATAAATTGTAGAAATGCTGAAAATGGATTCATGTTGCTATAGGTATCATACTGATTATTGTTTTTTTGGGGGAAGGGACAGTAGTTGTCTCTGTTTTAATTAGATGAACTACAGAACCACCATCAGAGTTGACATTTATTTAGAATTTATTAGGTATAAGAAGTGCTTTACTTTGATTATCTAATTTGATCCTCATAATCATCCCATGAGAAAGGAATAATTATCCTCATTTTACAGAGGGAAAAAAAGTGAGCCACTAAATGATTAATTCCATCCAAAGTTACAGATCTATTAAGAAGAGAAGTTGGGATTCAAATAGAGTCCAGAACCCATGTTCTTACCTCATGTACAATATAGCTTCCCTAACTGTACAGCTAATGTATGAGAAATAGTGATGGACTGAACTTTAGTCATTTGGTCTTTTCTTCAGTTGTTCATTCATTAATTCATTCATTCAATAAAAATAAGTACAAATTCAACATGAGACACTGGGCTTTGTTACAAAAATGTATAGGACAGATTGTGTCCTGAATGATTTCACTTTGTGGGAAGAACTGAGATTTGCTTTGTACATGAATAAATGGTTATAAGTGGAATGTGATACTATAATAAAAGCACTTACAGTGTGTTTGGTGAGGACAGAGGGGGAGGGAGAGAAAGAGAGAGAGACTGTGTGTGTGTGTGTGTGTGTGCGTCGTCTTTTGCAGTGTGTGTGTGCGTGTGCATGTGCATCTTTGAGACAACTATTGATCTAGGTCCTGAAGAAAGGAGGAATTTGGCAAAGGGAGATGAGGATAAGTCCAGGCAAGGAGAGTGTCCATCACACTGCTGCGTGCAAGATCCTGCACTGGCTTTTGTGAGGGACATAGATACCAGTTTCCTACTTTCCAAAAGCTTAACTGAGTGTGAGAGTTGTGTCAACAAATAACGAATGAAGAGTGTGTTCATAGCACAGATATAAACAAGCCTCCCTGGAAGTGTAGAAGAAGGAGAGCTTATTTCCAACTTTGGGAGAAGGAGAGGAGAGCTGGGGTCCTCCCTGTGGAGGACCGATTTGAATCAGGCTCAGAAAGATGAGAAGAGTTTTTCAAAATAGAGAGGTAGAGGACTGAAGGAGTGTGGACCATTTAGGGAACAGATGATGTGTTATAAATGGAATGGAGGCACGTGGAGGTTGGGAATGGGAATGGAGGAGCTCGGTGCTAGTGCTTAGATGGCCTAGAGTGACACGTGAAGTGTTTTGAAAAGCACTGATGTAATGTAGACAGTCTTTTCAAGCAGAAGTATTGCTAAGGAAATTAGAGTTCATCCTTGATCAATCATTTTCATACTTTTAGCTACAAAACCTTCCTTTCAAACACAGTCTTAAATAAAACCCTAAGTATAAAACAAGGATGGAGCCACTCTGGTTAGCAAGGGGCTGAAAGAGCCCAGGATCCAGACTGCTCAGCCTCCACCCAGTGTTCTGTGCAACCGAACTTTAAATCCTCCTATGGATGAGAGGTCCAAAACTAGAGAACAGGGTGTTTTCAACCCCGTTCCCAGATACCTGTTAGATTACCAGCAGGTATACTATGGTATCGTTGCTGGCAATAGGGTAACATGAATGGTGGCTTTGGCCATCGCTGTTGATTTGATTTGTGTATAAAACAAAACAGCCATTCACAGCTGCTCAGTGATTAGCTAAATGCTAATCTGTCTCCATAGATATCCATAGATCTATATCTATAGGTTGCCAAAATGAGGCCCTTGGACAATGCTATTTGCTGCTTAAAGCATTCCTGTCCTGAAGATATCTCTTACTAAATGGAATCTTGGGGGCTTGAAGGAGTTAACACAACTTCAGAACTGCCTCTCCCTTTCCCATAGCAGAACTTGCCCACTGGGAGAATCTGGCTCCATGCTAAGAATTCACTGCCAGAAAATGAAAGGAAAGACTTCACTACATCTGTGCACCTGGATACCCTCAGGAGAAAGGAGTGAAGGAAGGAATATTTCATTTTCAGAGTTTCCAAATGCATATCCCAACAGGTCAGGCTGCAAGGAGAAACAGTGATCCCTTGAAAGAAATGAGCCAGCAGAGGCCCAAGACTTGTCAAAGAGAAAACTTCCAAGAGAGTGGGTCAGAAAAAATACAGGACACCTGGTTAAACTTGAATTTATGACAAACGATGAATAACTTTTTAGTATAAGTATCTCTCAAATGTTGTATGGGATATACTTACACTAAAAAAAAGTAATTTATTTAAAATTCAAACTTAACTGGGTGCTCTCTTTTTATTTGCTAAATCTGGCAACCCTACCCTCAAGCTGTGTCCTCCTCTCAACCTGCCCTTGAGGAGAACTTCGGCCCAGTTTTTGGCCTGGGGCTCACTCCAAACCCCCATAAGCATGAACTTGAACTTCCCCACACCAAGTGGCAGAGGGCTTCTCCTGCCAAGGAGAAGGAACTGTTACCCTCCAGAGCCCCCAAGCTTCCCTCAGCAAGCTCCTTCTGAAGTCTTGGCAGGTTAGTCAGAGGCCAGCATGGGGGTTCGGCAGGGTGGGGGATTAAAGAAACCTATTGCCTGATGAATGAATGTTTACAATAACCACATTCCCGCCTTGACTAGCTGGGGAGTTTCCATCAGAGCTGCATTGCCATTAGGCAAGCCATTTGCTTTTTTGTTAGAAGTAACTTATTGGTGCATTGCTGCTGCAAACAAAAAACATCTGTGGAGAGCCCACAAGCAGGAAACTTTGGAGGGGAGAGGGGAAAAAACTCACATTGCCTGTTGACCCTGCTTTATGCATGTTTGAAAAGGAAGAATGTAAGTTAAATCAACAACCCTCAAGTACAAGTATAAGCCAGGACCAGAGCATGACCAAGACAAAGTGGCACTGAGCAGGCTTTTGTCCCATGTTTCCTTTTTTACCTAAGCTGAGTTCCTTGAGAGAGGGCTCATTTCTCTTGTTAGCCCGAATTTTCCAGGGAACATGGTAGCAGCCAAAATAACCTGTCTTTGTACCTAATATGCAAGTGAAACAACAGGAGAGGGATGCTCTTGTAAGTTATAGATGGTCTGTTTCCGTGGAGTTTCCAAACTCACATGTAATCCAGAATTGCTACAACTGGAGTAAAGCGAGCAAAAGAATATATATGACAAGTTTCCCAAAGAGGAAGCATTTCACCTTCATGTGTCTAGGCTGTGAGGATGACTTCCAGTGTTTTGCTTTCCTCTGTGCTAAGAGGTTGAGAAAATTTTAAGAAATGTATGGTGTCCTAGAAACAATGAGGTGCCAGGAACACAAAAGCTATGGCTAGAGAAGGGGAAGAGGGTAAGAAATTTCCTCTCCCTCTTTTCCCTGAGAGAAGAAGAAAAAGGAAGAGGAGGAGGAAGAGGAGAAGGAAGAGGGAGGAGGGTTGGAGAGAGGGAGCCTGAGAGTCAAGAGATAAAGACACACAGCCCTATTCCTTGGTCTGAAGCCAGCTTGCATATCTCAGAATTTATGTGCGTATGGTGCTGTGTATAACTCATCCAGAGGACCTGGCCCTCTGTGATTTTTTTAATTACCTAGACTAAAGAAAAACTAAATCCAACCTTGACGGAATTTCTAGTGTACTCTAAAGATCAGGGACAAGAGTAACCCCAAGTCACCATAAGAATGTGCCTTGGATAGGTGGTAAGGATGGTGTGAAGTTATGGCTTATGCTTGGCAGTGGAAGAAAAAGGAAAAAAACCCTGAAAATAGACAGTTAGCAATTCTGATGGCAGAAAATCATGTGAGAGTAGATTTGGCCATATTCCTGCCATATAATTTGATTGATTAACCTGTGGTGCTGAAAAGTCATAGTTCATTAGAGTTACCTGGGGAATATGTTAAAAAAAGAAAAAGAAAAAGAAAAACAATTCAGGGCTTCACTCTCAGGTTCTAGTTCTGAAAGTAAATCTGGTAAAAACTTTCCACCAAATGTATATTTCAAGAAACAATGTTTAGAACATGTCTGAGTAATTTGCCTCTCTGGGGAACCAGGTGAGGCACTCTTCCTGGTTCCTGGATCAGAGAGGAAGAACCAATCCAGTGTTTAAGAGTGAGGGCTTGGGAGTCAGTCAAATTTCAGCTCCACTCCCAGAGTCTAGTACTTGCTAAATGATGATCTCCAGTAGTTACTTAATCACATTAGAATTTAGTCTCCTTATCTGTAAATTCAGGATGTTATAAAATATACTACAGTATCTGCCTCCTTAGGTTATTACAAGGATAAAATGAAATGATGCATGGAAAGGACCTAGCAGAGTCCTCAGCCAAACAAACATGAACTGCTGCTGTGTCACTGTTACCACCACCGTTATCCTCACCATGACTGTCACCATCAGTAATAACTTGTCCTCTTATTGAGGACATGCTATGTGCCAGGCAGTGAGCTCACAATTCTTCTTATTTTATTCAATTTAATTTTCACAATGAATGTAAGAGACAGATTATTCTTCTCATTCTACATATGAATAAGCAGAGATTACATAGCTTGGTCCTCATTTTCCAGATGGAACTGAGAACTGAGAAGAGCTGTAGCTCCTCCATTGGTGGGAATGTAAAAATGCCGCAGCCACTATGGAAAATAGTATGGAAGATTCTCAAAAAATTAAAAATAGAATGGCCAACATTAGGTAGTTTTACTTTTAATTTTTTGAGGAATCTTCATACTGTTTTCCATAGTGGCTTCACCGATTTACATTCTCACCAGCTGTGCACAAGGATCCCCTTTTTTCCACATCCACACCAGCTCTTATTTCTTGTCTTTTTGATGATAGCCATTTGAACAGGCATGAGGCAATATCTCATTGTGGTTTTGGTTTGCATTTCCCTGATGATTAGTGATGCAGCGTTTCTTTTCGATTTCTTTGGGAAAATGTCTATTCAGTTCCTCTGGCCATTTTTGAATCAGATTATTTGTTTATTTGCTATTGAGTTGTAGAAGCCCATTTTTTCCCCCCAGTCTCTTTGCCAGAATGACGATGGGTAAAACAATATCAATGTTTATAATTTGCATTTCCATAATTTCTTTCGAGATTCAGCTTCTGTTTGTTTTGTATTGGCCAGTTGTATTTCTTCTACAACTTGTCTGTTCATAATATCTATCCATTTTTCTGCTATGATTTATAGGTACTCTTTATATAGTCTGGACATTAATACTTCATGTATGTGTTGCAAATAATTTCTTCAAGTCTTTCACTTTTTAATCTTTGTGGTTTATTTTTTCATTAAAAAATTTAAATTATCAGCCTTTTTAATAGTTTCTGGGGTTTTACATCTTTCCAATTACTACATTTTAAGAATATTTCATAATTTTTTCAAATATTTTTCCAGTTTATATTTTATGCTTAGCTCTTGAATCCGTAAAGAATTTGTATTTGTGTATAATGCCTGGTGGATATTTAATTTTATTTTAAAAATTGATAGCTAATTTTTTAGCTATCTATTAATAGAAAATCCTTACCTTTGATTTGGAATATCACATGTATTTTAATCTACATTCTCTTATGTACATGGATTTCTGTTCTTAACATCGATTTTGTCTAATCTCATGCCATTTCTACACGATTTAAAATTTTTCGTTTTTAAATTAATTCTAATTTTTTAAACATCAGAAAAAATCTTCCCCCAACATTCTTTCCTTTAAAAAAGTTTTATTATGTATTGTCATTTATTTTCTTCTCTAGATAAATTTTAGAATCGACTCATCTTTTTACCTTTTTGGGATTATTGAGACTGAGTTAAATTTGTACATTTATTTTGAGAAAGTTGGTTTCTTTAATATCATACAGGAATATAATATGTTAGTGTACTTATTCAAATTTTCTCTTATGTATTTCAGTTAGGTTTCATGGTTTTATTTAAATATATTCTTGTGCATTTTTTGTTAGGTTTACTGATGGGAGTTTAATAAAGTTTTACTGCCTTTATGAATGAGATTTTTAGAATCTATATATTGTCTAATTGCTATTACTTGTGAAAAGGAACACTATTAAGTTTAAACTTTATTGACATTTAAACACTACTATTGCAATTGTATCTGGTCACCTTTTAAAACTCATTTATTACTTCTAGCAATTGGCCAGTTAACATCTTAAGTTTTAGTAAACAAATAATTATTGAGCAGCTATTATGTGTTAAATATTGAAGCTATGGCCAGGCCTTTGTCTGCAGAAACTTTGCATTCTACTGGAAGAAGATGAGTCAAAAACAAGGAAACAAATATAAAAATGCAATAATTTTAGTGCAACAAAGGAGAATAATGAGAGGGGAGAGAGGGAGAGAAAGAGAAGGAAAGAGAGAAAGAGAAAGAAGGACACTTTAAGAAGGATTCCCTGAGATGGTGCCTGAAACCAGAGACTCAGCCATGTGAAGAACTTGTCAGGCAGAGTAAACAGCACGTGCAAAGGTCCTGAAGCTGGAAAGAGTTTGGCAGTTCAAGGACCAGAAAGTGAATATCCAAGTAGGTAGAGTACAGTGGACGAGGTGGGAGTTTAGAGAGGTAGATACAACAAAGGTACTATGAGGAGTTTTAGGCAAGAGCAAGGAATACAAATGTCATTCTAAGTACAGTTGGAAGCTATTGAAGTCAGAATAGTGAAACACTCTGATTTATGTTTTAAAGCAATTGCTCGGACTAGGTAAAAGGAAAAGCTTCCAGTGAATAAAAGTAGAAGTAGGAGGAGGTTATAATGGAGGAGTTGAGAGGTGATGGTTGCCTGACATGTTTGGCAGCAGTAGATAGAGAGAAGTGGATGCATTCAAGATAAAGCATGAAGTAGAATGAATCAGACTAACTGATAGATTTAATGGAGAAGATTATTAGGCTTTTGGCTTGGGTAACTGCATGGATTGTGGTGCTGTTTACTGAGATAACAGACTCTGCGGAATAGTGGTTTGTCAAGGGAGAGGGAGGATCAAGGATTTTGTCTGGGAAATGTTTATTTTGAAATATGTAGTTGACATCGAAATGATATGTCAGGTAGTTGCATAGATGAGTTTAGAACTCAGGGAATGATCAGTTCTAGATATATAAACTCAGACTTCAGAAGCATATAGAATTCAAAGCCATAGGACCAGATGTGATAATGGAAGGAGAGAATGTAATTACAAAAGAAAATAACTATTTCTAAACTGAGTCAATGTGACATTTAGATGCCAGTTATTGGAGGAAGAGATAGCAAACTACAGAAAACTATAGGAGGAGAAAATAGCAAAGGAGCCTGAGAAGATGAGGGAGGAGAAATATCAGGATAGAATGATGTTACAGAGGCCAAGAGAGAATGGATGTTTTATTTATTTTTTTTTTATTATTTATTATTATTTATGTTTACAGCACCTAGTCTTCCTAAGTGGTCTCCCATCCAAGTACTAACCAGGCCCAACCCTGCTTAGCTTCCGAGATCAGACATCAGGCTTGTTCAGGGTGGCATGGCCATAGACCATGGATTGTGGCTCCACTGGGGAATGAACCCAGAACCTTCTGCATGTAAAGCAGGTGTGCTAACCACTACACTGTGGAGCCACATCCAAGAATGGATTTTTAAGGAGAAAGCTCCATCAAGAATTTCGTCGAGAGCTGCTAAGAGATTGGGAAAGAGGAGGTGTAGTTTGCAACCTTAACAAAAACGGTTACAGTAAATGCTAAGGTGTGAAAGCCATGCTGGGGTGAAATACAGGTTGTAATGGGTTGAATAATAGTGGAAGATGAGGAGCTAGAGTAGAGAGTTAATCCCTTAAAGAAGTTTTGCTGCAAAAGGAGTGAAAAAATGAAGTGGTAGGAGAAAGGGCAGAGGGTCAAGAAAAATTTGCTGTTGTTCAAAAAGTATTAGATGGCAGAGTTTCTTTGTCTGCTGAGATGAGTAAATAATCCATAAGAAAGAAATCAAAGGTGAAGGAGAGAGAGAAGGAAAAAATGCATGAGCAAAGTTCTTGAGAGGAGAAAAGGCATGAGACCCAAAGCCTGAGTGAGGAGAGTGATCTTTGAAAGGGGCAGGGAAATATTTTCTATTCGAACAAGAGAGAAAATAGAAATATGGGTACCTTTACAAATAACTTTACAGATTTTGCTGCAATGAAATGGAGAAGTTTCAGTCTGAATCTATAGAAAGGATTCATAAATTTTTCATTTCTCGGTAATTGATTAAAATACGTGAAACTAATTATAGGATTGTGTCTTCTTTTACAAATAAATGTCTTATTATACTCTACTACCTCTAGTCCAATATTGAATGGCAGTGACAGAAATATGCATCCTTATATTCTGTTTGCTTTAAAGGAAATAATTCTACCACCTGATGACTAAAGACATTTATGTTTATAGGTTTCTGGTAGATACAGTATAGCAAGTAAAGGATACTTATATTTCCTAAGACTGAATCATGCTTAAGATGGTTCATCTTGGCATAAACTCGACATGATGATGATACATCTTTTTCTTTAAATTTCTTGATTTGTGTTGCTAATATCTTAGCTTTTTAAAAAATCTATATTCATAAATGAAATTGGCACAAAGTATTTTTGCAAATGTGCTATCAGATAGATTTTTGGTTTCATGGCTGTTCTAGTTCCATAAAAGAACCTAGAAACTTTTTCATGTTTTTCTAAGCTCCACTTTATTTTAAAGAAGGGAAATTATCTTTTATGGAAGAAATCTCGTAAAACCATTTGGGTCTGATGATTTTTTTAAAAAAAGGAAGTTATGTCTTTATTTTTTTCTATAGTTAATAGTCTATTCAGGGTTTTTACTTCTTTCATGGATAGTTTAGGTCTTTTATTTCCTAGAAAATATTTATTTTATCCCAGTTTTTAAATGTGTTTTAAAAGTTAAACATACTGTGGTACTATAACTTAAAAATTTCTGTACCTGAAGTTATGTCCTCTATCTCATTTCCAATGTGGTATTTCTTCTTTCACTTTTCCTTGATCAGATTTGACAAACTTTGGGTGTCAAATAAGCTTTAATTTTGTTAAAATTTTAAAAATTATTTATATTTTATTGAACAATTTCTAGTTTTTATAAATTTGAGATTTTAAATAGTTTATTTCTGCCTCTAAGTAGTCTTTCTTTCAGTTTGTTATGTTATTTTAGCACTTCCCTCCACTAAATTCAAGCTGATTTATTTTCATTCTTCCTCATTTTTTTAGTAAATGCATAAAAAGCTGTAAATTTTTCACTGAATACCATTTAGACCATAGCCCACAAGTTTTAACATGTCGTGTTCCTATTTTAAATTTTCAGAGAGCTTGTAATTTGAATTTGGATTACCTCTTTAAGACTTACTTTGAAGGTTGGTCATAATTTTCAAGTGGGTATTATTTTTGTCATCCTTTTATTATTAATTTCTAATTTTATTGTGTTCTATCCAGGAAAATATATTTCCATACTTTAAAATTTTTGAGATTATCATTGTGGTTTAATATAAAATCAAGTTTTG
Organism: Pteropus medius; assembly: GCF_902729225.1. Taxonomy (NCBI): domain Eukaryota; kingdom Metazoa; phylum Chordata; class Mammalia; order Chiroptera; family Pteropodidae; genus Pteropus; species Pteropus medius. The sequence continues at coordinate 13,687,984 of NW_024349802.1, read as the reverse complement.
AAATGTGTTTCATCTGTATTTTAAAGTGTTATGTATTCATTTTGAATATACAAACTTTTAATATATGTGTTTTCGATTAATTTAAGCTTAGTAGTGTTTAAGTCAAATATATTCTTATATTGCTAAGGATTTTATAATACCTTTTTAAATTTTAAAATTAGGCTATAGAAAATGCAGAAAATTATAAATAAGGAGGAATAAAAACATCAACATTCTATGAATCTAGACATAAATACTAATATTGTTTTGGCATATATTTTTATAACTTTTAGCCTTCTTTCATGGTAAAGATAATGCTATACATATGTAATTGTATCCTGAGTTTTTTCTTTGTTGACTTAGCATTTCTGCATGTCAAATAATTCTTCATAACCACCATTTTATTAGCTAAATACTGCATAAGAATCTACTATGATTATAAACATGTTTACACATTTTTCTATTATAATTTTGTAGAAAATCTCTTTGAATATAAGTCTTTTCCACATTTAAAATTAATTTTATAGGATGAGTTTGTAAGGAGAAATTAAGTCAAAAAGTATGATCATTGGTTAGGCTCCTGTACTTACAAGCCTTTTTTATAACTGTAAAGCAAAACAAATTTATACTTTTTATATAAAGTTAAAGTACCAGTGGACATCATCTTCTCTAGCTCCCTCTGATCTCTGTCTTATTCAACCTACCTCCACAGCTTTAACATCCAGAGAATTCAGTTTGTGTATCCTTCCAGACCTTTCTACATATGTTTACATATGTATGTCTGCACGTGCCTGTTTAATGTTTACGTGTACATGTGTGAAAGGGAGAATACATGCATACATAAGTGCATAATATACACTAAGAATATGTATGTAAATATATATACACACATATATTTCTTTTTAAAGTTTGAAAAAATTATGTGCTAGCTCAGTAATAAACTTTCACATTTTCAGATGCCTAATGATTAAAAGTATATGTTCACAGTAGGGACTTTCTCATTTCATTGCTAACATTTAAAGAGATTTAACAAAATAGTGAATCTCTCTGACCTCTCCTTCATTATCTGGTAAATAATTATCTAGTTTCTTTCTTTATCAAATTTGTGAAAAGGCTTGCTACTCTTGCTTAAATTGTCCTTTAATTAAGAGACAGGAGAACTTGTCACAGAAGAATATCTTCTCCTTGGACAATTGGATTAATTAAGAGCAGGGTGACTTTAAGAGCATGGCATCCAGAAGACTGTTAAGTGTTCTTTAGATGTAAAGAAATGGAAATTAATTGATACCCACTAGATGGTTGATGACAACATACTAAAAGGCATGTTTACTTTCTCTCTTTGGATTGATGTTATTTTTTTCATTTGGGGGGTAAACTCCCAAATAGCTAAATAGTAGTTTGACTATTAGGTGCATATCAGTCAGGCTACAAGTTATAGATAACCCCAATTTCAATTGGCCTGAATGCTCAAGCTATATCATTTTCTCTAACAAGAATTCTTCAGGTAGCTTTATTCCACAGTTGATTAGTCCTATGGCTCATGATGTCATTAGAGCCTTTTTTCCTCCTGTACTATCCTCAGCCTGTCCCCTGTGTCCTTAGGTAGTTCTTTGCCTGTGGTCCCAATGAGACACAATATGATTTGTCAGTTTTAGCTGTTCCTTGTAGACATCTTAATGTCAAGCAATGAACTCGTCCTTATAAAGCTTTTGAGAAACGAAGACCATTTCCCAAAAATCACTTGCTGACTTCTGTTCTTGGCTCATTGACCTACCTCACATGCTGATCTAAATCAATCATGTGATTAACTTAGATCAATCAGCATGTATTCTCTCTTGAAGCAAGTGACTTTATTAAAAAGGTGAATATCCAAACAAAATCATTGTTCTAGTTGGAAGAAAGAAGTTGAGGAAATGAACATCATGTAGACAATCAACTGTGCCTAGAAAAATGAATAAATATTGCTCTATTAATATTTAAACATTAATTAAACTATAGTGCTATCCTAGTAACTGAATAATTATTAAATAAATATTTATTAAAATATATTAAGTAAATATATTTTATATATTAACATTTACTTAGTTAATGTATAACTAAATAATTAACTAAATAAATTTTAATATGTAAAACATCAACATTAATTATATGAAAGTATAGTTTATACTAAAATCTAGTAAACCTTTTTTAATTTTAAGTATCGATTGTCAGCAAAACTAGATTATTTATAGGAAGGTTCATTCTTACCAAATGTTTTAATAACTACATTTAAGCAAGAAGGCATGCTCCTTTTGGGATTTTAAAAACAAGTCACACTTTTAGATGTCAGAATCATCCTCCCTTACATTAATCAGAGTAACATGAGAATGTGGCCAGACTGGGAAACAGTTACAATAAATCATATCCATTTATCTGTAACATGCTCTGCATCTTTAAAGATTGCAGTATGTTCACCTTAATAGTTAGAGGTGTATTTTTAAACCTCTTTTGATAGAAGTTTTCTTCCTCCGTTTTTATGTGATACCACCATAAATTTATGATGTTGATATTATTGTAAGCTACACCAAATATAAGGCCATTAAATAATCTAAAATGTTAATGAGTAGGACTTAAAGGCTTAAGTGTGGAGAGGGAACAAACTTTACTTCTAACACTAGGCAGTAGGATGCTACAGTGCTTATGAAAGATTGAAGTATACAATCCATCAAAATGTTACCTTCTTCCTGAAGTCTTTTTAAAGAGAGGAATGATAAATTAAGACCTGAAGAATCCCCAAAATGTAGGACCTGAATATTTGATTTAGTTCCAGATAATAGATAGGAATGATGAGTGAGTCATAAATTTGAGAAATTTGACTTCTGGGTAAAGGAATTTTTATAAGAATTTATCATATGGCCACCAGTTATAGTCACGATCTTTGGTTTTTAGGAAATCAGCATTGTTTATGCCATATCTTTATTCACTTGTTAGTTAACAGTAGGATAACTATTCTACAGTATTTCATACTTAGAGACACTTTTATTCATTTCCAGCTTTTGACTCACTATCCTCTGCCTCCTATTGCAAGTGTGGAAGGAAAACAAAGATCCTCATCTTTGGATTCAATAAAATTATATGCAGGCATTCTATGTATGCTGCATTGGGCTATATACATGTCATGAATTACAGTTACTAAGACTAGCTGGAGGCTTTTCTCAGAGAAAATAATATTGGAAGGGGAGGATATAAGAAGTCTCGGTCTCTTTAGAAAGAGACCCAGTATTGAATAGTAGTTTGAGGACAGGGAGCAGATCCTGTGCATCTTTATTTCCCTACTATTACAGGCTTTACATAGACTAGCCATTCGTTACATGCTAATATTGAGTGAGGATGTGTGAAGTGGCAAAGAGGGTATTCATTCTGTTCACACTGCAGTGTGAAATCCTAAAAGTGACAAAGGGTATATAAAGAGCCCGATAGCAAATATTTTCATTTTTGTGGGGCATACAGTCTCTGTCACAACCACTCAATTCAACCATAGATAATATGTAAACAAATGGGTGTGTCTATATTCTGATTAAACTTTATTCACAACAACATTTTTTTCAGATGCTCCATTATGGCAAGGTGTTTGAGCATGGTGAAATTATGCAATTCTGAAATTACATAGAGAAATACTGGAGAGGACAGTATTGCCAATTAGAAAGGCAATTTAAGCTCTATTTGTAGATAGTAAAGGTTTCTAGGCCAGCAATAAAAATTACCAAATATTCCTATGGAAAAATTAATTGGCCTAAATCAATTGCTTAGACAAGGGTTTTCCTCAAACTAATGAAATCGACTGGCACAGAATTTGGCAGGGATAGAGGAGGAGCAAATATCATGGCAATGTACTCATTGGCTAAGATGGGTTACTATTTGGCTATTAGTAAGAGGGAAATCTTTATCATCATTGAATACATAGAGACAGGAAAGATGATTAGATAGATAGATAAAAAGATAGATAGATAGCCAACATATTTTAAAGGACACATTAGCTAAGCAGTATTAATATCTTAATTTTTTTATTTGTTTATTTTCCATAGGAAAATTTAGTTGAGTAATGAAATAAAAACACAATACAGTAGCTGTCCGTATTAGCATAGCTAATGGTGGGTATCTCCATCCCTGTGTGTAGTCACTCTACTTTGGTTTTTTGAGGAGACATGCCTTGCAGAGTTGATGCAATTAATTAGGTTGTTTATTGGGAGAGTAGAGGACTGTGGGCTCTGGAGTCAAAGAAATCTAAATTTGAATCCTGCGAGAGCCACACTTACAAGGTGAGTGACCTCGGGTGAAGTAATTAACCTCTCACAGCCTCACATTCCTTCTCTGTTAAGTAGGAATAATAATAGGATCAATGTCACAGGGTTGTTGCTAAGATTAAGTGAAATTTTGCATATGAAACTGTTAGCACAGTGTCTGGCACATATTAAACATTCAACAACTAATAGTAATAATGATTACTGATTAGAAAATGTGAATACTACTCATAGATCTACCAGTGATTTACTATGGGAGAGTCATTTCTCTTACTGGGACTCTTCTCCTGTATAATGACGGGCTAGCTCCTCCTGAACGTGCTTTTGAAAGTCTAAATCTTCTGAGATAACTTGAGCAAAATCCCCTGCTCCTCCTCAGATGAAGTGGAACTAGACTATGAGTGGGAGCTTTGCTATTCGGTGGTAGTTTTTGCAAAGCACAAAGATTCCTTAAACTGCTCAAGTTAGCCTATTAAGACTTAAAATATTCTGTAAGGATCTGCTGGCCTTTGCAATGTCTACTCTCTGTTGGTGTTTACACATGCATCTTTGTCTTCTTTCATTTTAATCTTGTTCCAAGTCAGACAGATTTGGAAAGATTGGAGCTAAGCCATGAGGGAGCCTCAGAAATAAATGAAGAGGGCACCAAGCAAAATAAGACCTTTCCTTCTTATGGCTCAGAAACAAGAAATGGCATGACAAATAAATAACAAATGATCCTAGCTTCTATAATGCAGGGACTTTGCACTTCAATCTAGGCCCTACACTTATAAACTATGTGATCTTGGGCAAGCCGATTGTCCTTATAAGATAATTTTAAAATAGGAAAGATAATCTCTACTTCATAGGATTGTTGCAAAAATTTATTGTGATTACTTTTATGCAAATCATTTAGCACAGGATCAGACAATAGTTCCTGGATTCTAAGACACATTTGCACATTCCGAAACTAGAATGTGTCTTACAATTGATGTACCTAATAGTATTTCTTTTCTTTTTATTTTTTTTCTGAAAGACATTAATAAATTGATGGTGCCCTAGAATCAAGACAATTTTGCAATAAATAACCAATAAAATTAGCTTTTATCATTATAACCTCTAGGATGATATTTGTTGCAATTCTGTACATAAATAGTGTTCTACTTTTGATTTGGGGCACTGATATAAAGTCAAAATGATTGAAAAATTAGCAATCACAAATACAGATTTAATAATGTTAGCTCATACAGATATAAATAATTTCCTCACGCTGATCATATGTTCCTAATTAAAGAATAAATCGGTTGTTCCACTAGCTGCCCCTGAACAATGACACATTTTCAATAAATGCCATTCACCCTTCATCTTATCAGTACAATAACTTTTCATTTAAGGGAGTCAACTATATAGTGACAGAAGATTTGAGTTTGGGTGATGAACACACAATGCAAATATACAGATGATGGATTATTGAATTGTACACTTGAAACCCATATAATTTTATTAACCAATGTCACCTCAATATATTTCATAAAAAAGAAATTTTTATCATTCTTTTATGTGTATGTTCTTAAATACAAAAACTTTCATTTGCATTCAGTGTAATTGATTTTATTTTTCAATTGATGACATGACATGAAATAGACTTCATCTGTCTTTACAGGTCAAGTCTTGTATCTCAAAAATAAATTAGTGATACTGCTCTAGCTTGGTTATCTTCCTTGACCTCAGGTCACAGATACATCACTTCCTCAGTATTCTCATGATGTAACTATCTATATTCACTAATTCTTCAGAAACCTGGGACTTGTAAAGTTCATTTAGGTGTTAAATTACTTTAAATTATTGTTATCACCATCTGGAGTCTTGTGCCTTGGTGGGAATGTCAGCCTATCATGCTGCTATTTGTTAAACTCTATGACATTACAATGTGCACCACTGAATTAGGGCAGGATATGAAATTGAAAACCACATAAGTCAACTACTGATGTCTTGTTGGCACAGGCAAGGCTTCTTTACTCTTTCTGTTCCTGGTCTGTAATTTCCAGACCCCTGGAGGCAAATACTGCTCTCTCATTGAGAAATCAATGAAACAGGACACACCAAAGAGTGATAAACACATTCATATCTCCATTTGCAAGGCATCCCTCATGACAACAACACCATAGATATCCTCATGTATAATCTGGTCAGAGATTATTTTAAAGAATAAGATCTCCCAATTTTATTTATTGAAATACAATTTACTCTCAGAAAAATGTTCAGATCTCAGTGGGCTACTCAGTCAGTTTTGATAAATGCAAGCACAAGTCCAGAAAACAAAGGATAGGAACATTCTTTTATAGAGGACATGAGGAGTTCAGAGGAGCTGTTTAAACAAAGAGTTCATTGGAGGAAACTGGAATTTTGAAGTGTAATAGCTTTTCATTGGCTGAGTTGTAACAGTCTTTCATTGTCTGAGTGGTTGCCAGGCGAAGAGATGATCCTACTTTCTGTTGGAGTATAAGAGAAGAAAAACATCTTCTCACTGAAGATGAAATGTCCCTTTCTATTTAGGGTATTTGACGATGAGTGGTAGGGTATGAGAGCTTCCTCTACAGGCTGTCCCAGCTCCAATTTCAATGAAGTTTCTGTTTATTAATTTTCAAAATATAAATGAATTTTTAATGGATTTTAATTGTTCTTTTTTTATGGGAAGTTTGTTCATAAGAACATGAACATTATTTTTAGATTTTTTTTCTTTTTAATTGGCACATTGAAAGTAGAGAGTCTGGGAGGAAGAAATGTAGCTGGCCTCAAATTGACACTCTTCATGCAAATGATCAGCCAAGCAGGAAAGCAAATCTTTGAAAAGACAGAAGAGTATTGAGAATCTGGCTCTCAAGTCCAACCTGAATTTGAATCCTCGATCCTCTACTTACTAGATGTGTATCTTCAGCCAGCTTTTTAAAAAACTCTCTAACCCACAGTTTCCTCATTTTATCGTGAGGATAAAAATAGTATGGCATTAAGAATTTAAACTTATTTAAGAGAAATTACAGTAGTCCCCGTTATTCACGGTTTTGCTTTCTATGGTTTCAGTTACCCATTGTTCAAAAATATTGAATGGAAAGTTTCAGAAATAAACTAAATTTTAAATTGTTGTAGCCTCTATGCAAAACAGTATGGAGCTTACTCAAAAAATTAATAGGGCTACCATATGACCCAGCAATCTCTCTTCTGAGTATATAACCCCAAAATTTGAAAACACTTATTTGTATGGATATATGCACCCCTATATTCATTTCAGTATTATTCACAATAACAAAGATGTGGGAACAACCTAAGTGTCTTTAAAATGATGATTCACTCTTTTTCTTAAATCTGGAGAAGCATGAAAACAAATCCCATATAACCAAAGAAAGTATCCTTTGCTATATAAAATGATGGTTAGAGTAACCATGTAGTTTTGTTTCAACTAGAGTTTGTTTTGTTTTGTTTTGGTCTTAGGAGATGAAGGGGTTCTATGCGAACTAGTCTGAGTTCTTAACAAAGAAAATCACTCCCCATAGAATCCATGCCAACAGTCCAAGAAAGAAGGTGGTGATGTAACTAAGACCATTCTTTGTCAGTATAAAAGTAGGTCACATATACGTAGTTGAAAGGAACCCTGTCTTACAGATGAAGAAAATGATGTTCAGGGGGATTAGGTAATTTTCTCAGGGTTACAGTTTGCTAATGGCAGATCAGACTGGATAAGAGCTTTTGACTCCAAGTCAGTGGGCTTTCTGCAAGGATATTCCACTAATGTTTATTTAGACAGGAAAGTACCGACATCAGCTACCTTTAGGGGTAACATGGAAGCATGAACAAGTATTTAATTAGAGTGAAATGAAGAGTAGTATCTGGCAAGGCTAAGCCCAGGTCAGCTGTCTACTACTATCAGTCATACTAGGAAGAATTTCCATAGCAGTGATAATGATCAGAGAGAAACTAGTTCATGTACATGGCACAAGATAACATCCTAGAAATATGGACAAGGAACTGTAGTGTTTTGTTTCCCTGGAATTCCCAGGGTATGATCTGTTTTATATTAATAGCATTACTGGAGTTAACTCCAAAAGAACAAGGTGATAGAAAACAGATGGTCCTAGTCCTCACTATGTTCTAGACATATTCCCTTAAGGTTTCCTTCTAATATAAGGATTAAGAAGTAAGATATAGGAAACACACACACGCACACACACACACACACACACACACACACACGAATACATATATATGTGTGTATATATGTGTATGGATGTGTATATATACATACATACACACATACTTGTAAATCGGTGCCTTTAGACTCTCTTACCTGTTGAAATATGAAATACTCAGGGGCTCTTAGAGATACCACATTACCAGCAATCCTCTTACAATCCCCCCTTACTCTGCCCACCCCATCAGTACCACCTAGTGAGCTGTGTGACAACACTGGCTGCTCATTTGCAGCTCAGCAGACCACAGCTCTACTGCATCCTACCCAGAGAGGATTATTTTTCAATTGTTATAGCAATAATGACTTTTTTAAATGGATGTCCAGTCAAAAGGCTTTTAAACAATAGTTCCATTGTTTGATTACTTTCTGTAGTATTTAGACTCTCAAGTAAACAGTCTTCCTCTGTGATTTCAGAGACATTCTGAATGCAGACCCTGGATGGCCAGTGAACTTTTTGGAGCTTATAGATAATGCTGAGTTTTGCAGAATGCCTTTTATTCAAGAAATAATTACTAAATGTGTCTAGGTAATTAATTTGAAGAAGGGAATATCAATTCAAATAAGGCATGGTTGGCTCCTGCTTTCTTAGAGCTTACAGTGGAGCAAACAGGCTATTCTGGGGGCAGTCTGTGCAGATTTTTCATAAGAGAACAGAGGATCCATCATTGGGACCATCTGGAGAAGCCTTCCACCAGGTACTTAAGAAAGACTTTGTTAAGTCTGAAGATCATCTGTCTTTGGAAAACTCTTGTTGAGCAGCTGTGTGTATGGTACTCAAAATGAAGAGCACAGAACTGGGGGCAAAGACAGGACTATAGATGTGGGGACATTGCAAGTGATAGGATTAAGGAGTCAGGGAAAAATCAGTCATGGTCACAGAATTTGCTTAGTTTCCAACTGTTGGCCTGAAGGTTCCACCTAGTCTGAGGATGGATGAGTTTTATTTTTAAAGTATTTGTAAACTTTTTCTAATGGAGTGGTTTCACATAAAAACCCAGATTCCTGGCCTTTAAAAATGGAAAGAGCTGTTAATACTCCTTTGACTTTCCTGTGTGGCAGTAATCCGGGTGAGCTATATAGTGGTGACTGTAGATCATAGGAGCTGGTTCTGTCCAGTCTCTACCACTCTCTTGTTTCACTCTACTTATATTCTAACTCCGAATCTGTGTCATCTGCTACCCCTAAGATTCCTGTCCACTGGTTTTATTCAATAAAACACAAGTCTAAGTATTGCTGTGAAGAGATTTTACAGGTATAATTAAAGTTTCATGTCCCTTGATCTTAAGAAACAGAGGTTGCCTAGGTGGGCCTAATCTAAATGATGTGCCTTTGCTGCCCTGAGGATGGAGGGAGATGACAAGTGAGAGGGAATGCAGGTGGTTTCTAAGAGAAAAGATACACTATGAATGGCAGCCAGTAAGAAAACAGGGACCTCAGTCCTGTAGTCATAAGGAACTGGTTTCTGCCAATAACCTGAATGATCTTGGAAGTGGGTGCTTCCCCAGAGCCTTTAGATTAGAGCCTAGCCAGCCTACACCTTAATTTGGGCCTTGAGATAGATACCTTGTGCAGAGGCCAGCCATACCAATCAAGACTCTTGGACAGCAGATCTATAAGAGCTATAAGAAAAATGGATTTTGTTTACACCACTTAATTTGTGATTATAGGTTGTACAGCAATAGAAAATGAATACATGGACTTTGGAATTAGACAAATATGGGTTTCAACCAGGATCTGCTACTTGCTATCTGTATGACCTAGGGAAAATTCCTTAAGCTACTTTCTTCACCAGTAAAATGGAGCTCTGAATGCAACTCACTCCATAAAGTTGTGAAGATTAACCGAGATTACACATTGTGGAAAAATTAGCCTGGCACATAGTAAGTGCTCAACAAACATTAGCTCCCAATAAACATTTCAATTTTCTGGGTATAAGTAAAAGCAGAAGTTTTGAAAATTCTTAAAAAGTAAATCATCCAAGTAGAGAAAATACCAAACTGTTTGCATGTTGTCATAAAGACTAAACCTGTTGATAAAAATACTTTGTCACTGTTTTCCTATTGTGAGATTTGGGGGGAATGGAGCACAGAGACCCTATGACCCTGCACTACCAGCCTGCTGCAGGATGAAAAATCCATACTGAAGAAAGGCAGAAAACTTGAGTTCCTGTTCCTAGTCCTGTTAATAGTCAAGGGATCTTGGGAGTATTCCTCTGTTTTTCTGGGCTTCCTTTTTCTCATCTGTACAATAAATGTAGCTAAGGTCCCCAGGAGCCTCCTCACTCTTCTCTTTTGAAATTATAAATGAGAAGAAAAAAAAGTGCTGTCTGCTTTAGAGAAACAACTGTATATCTTTGGAAGCTGGTGAGACTGGAAGGGTTCAGGGCACAGAGGTGAGGACCAGAGTCTCTATTTTCATTGGTGGTTATCTTCCCATTTACTTGTACTTTCTAAGGGTTTTGAGAGCTGAAGAGAACCTTGTTGAATGACAGAGTAATCCATCTATTAAAAAGGCTTTGACAAATGTTCATTAAGTTAGCTTTTCATTAACCTGAACACAGTAAAAAATTACTTCTAGAATTAGAAGAGAATTAAGGTAAATTTATTATTAATGTCTGCATCTTGTTATTTGGTGTTCTCCTTCACACATTATGAAATCCATCTTTGCAATTATCAGTCCTCAATAAGGCTCCCCAGGTATCATATCAGCTAAAACACGGTGATGAAAAATGCCAACTCTAGCACTGGGGAAAAGCTTTGTGGATGAAAACATTGGCATTTGGGACCATTTATGCTGCTTTCCAATTCTGAATAATTGCTAGTGTTCATACTTATTCAGCAAAGTCCCTTGGACACCTTTTTGAAAGGGCATATGTTCCCTGAATAGAGAAGGTAAGCTACTCTGCTCTCTAGAAGCAAAAGAGGGGAAAAAAGGAGGGAATCAGTGACCTCAGCTTTCTGTTGCGTGTGACGTACTGCTGGAGCTTGTTAATGAACCCACAGAGGAGATGCAGAACAGGTTTTGTTTTCAAAACTACTATTGGCTGTATACCCTTGGCAAGCTATATTGGCTGTATATCCTTGGCCTCATTTGTAAAGTGAGTACAAAGTAAAAGAGTAGGCCCTACCACCAGTTATACCTTTAAAAAAATTCTTCCACATTATTAGAGTGTAAAGAAATTCATGTATATTTTTCTAAGTCTAAATGGATCCCACTTGTGAGAGTTGACAAGAAATCTAATGTTGGCCATTATTGGGGTAGGATAGTGGCCTGAGAAGCATTCAGCAGTTCTGCTGGGTTAATGCTATCTTGAAAATATGGGGATGGGCTGCTGTTCTTTAGTCCATTATGGTGCCACTGAGATTTCATTGTCTACATGGACCATTTCAAAGTGAGCAGCTCCCCTACTCATGGCTTCCATGCCCTCAGTGCCCAGCCTGGCTCCTGGACTTTTCAATATGTCTGCCAACATCACAGAACGTAGACTCAAGACTCAGGCAACCATACCCTATCCCCACCCTGCCTCTTCTTATGTGTGATTGTGAACTCCTGTCACTCGACACTCCCCATATCCCTCCAGATGTCAGAATCCAGCCTCTCTTCTGGTCTTATTACTTTTCCCTCCTTCAGCCTTAGGACTTCTCACCTTGGGCTGAGCAGCTCCATATTTCAGTAAGCCTAAATTATGGACCACAATGGACTTCAGCATAATGCAAATGGCAGCAGTCACTCAGCCTTGGGGGATGCAAAGTGAACTGGGAGGGACTGTGGTGAAGTAGTAAACACATGCCCATCCAAAGGAGGAAGTTACTATGCAGTTTCAGGTAATTTATGTAACATGAGAATAAAAGTCCAGAACTGTAGGTTTTCCAGTGTTTCAGAAAAAGCAGAAATCTATATTTTTTCAGGTGAAGCTTCCTGACTTTAACATGTTGGTACAATTAAAAAATAAAAACATGAAGGCCAAAAAGATCACATCTGATGATAGACAATTCTGTCATCATTTTAGTTTTCTATGTTTGCCATAACAAAGTGGCACAAAACAGATGGTTTAAACAACAGAAATTTCTTGTCTCACAGTCCTTGAGGCTACAAGCTGGAAATCAAGATTTCGGTAGAGCTGTTTATTTCTAAGGGCTGTGAGGAAAGAACTTGGTTCAGGCCTCTCTCCTTGGCTTTTAGGTGGTAATCTTCATATTCCCTGCACCTTCACATCACTTACCCATTCCGTATGTTTGTCCAAATTTTGCCTTTTTATAAAGACATCAGTCATCTTGGATTAGAGCCCACCCCAATGACTTCATCTTAACTTTACAAATTACATCTATAAATTCCAAATAAGATTACATTCTGAGTTGATGGGGGTTAGGACTACAACATATGAATTCTGGGAGGATATAATTCAACCTATAACAGTGGTCCCAACCCAGACTTTTAAAAGCAAGTTACTTCTCCTCTTTATCAACAGAAGAATCAATCTCCAGTCCATGGAAGATTGGTTGTTGGTGGTAGAAGGGTGGAGAATGAATCAAGAGGAAAGTAAACATCACTCATTCTTTTAAGATGAGAAGTCACAATTCATTTCTCAACCAGGTTATCTGCTTAGCATGGCATCTAGCACATGATAGATTCTCAATAAATATTTGTTGTATTAGGATGAGTTGAAGTTGGCAAGAATTAGGCAGAGAAAAAAAGGATAGGAGCAGATATAGAGGTGAATAGGGGTATTTAAAGATTCTCCTGGCAATTGCTGAAAGAAGTCAATTCTTTATAGTAAAACAGGAACTCAACTAGTTTGCAGAGGGCATCAAATATATCTGCAAATATCTATATTTGTCCTCTAAGCCAGGATCAGGCATTTTCTTGGCTTAGAGGACAAAATATAATGGATTCTAACAGACTATAACAGTGCTATAAACCTGTATGCTCATTTTATTCTTTTGGCTTATTGAAATATGTTGGCTGATAATTTCTTCTTATCTGATGAAGATACATGGACTTTGGAGGTGAACCTATACTCGCATCTGCCCTCTCCCCTTATTTGCTGTGTTCCCTTGGCCAAGAATGCAAGATTCTCTGAGTCTCAAATTTCTCATTAGTAAAGAATTAAAGTTTATAAATAATAAATTCCCTTTGGTTGGTTTCTGGTTGCCATCACAGGACAGAATGACAACACTTTCTTCTTGTTTAGATAAGTCTTCCTTTAGCACTCTTTGCACTAAAGTCAATTTATTGATTTCAGTTTTTTTCCCTGAGTTTATTTTGTATTATGAAGTATGTTCAGTTACCAACCTAAACTGGCTTAAGTACAAAAGAAGAACAAAGCAGTTTATTTGCTGATGCATCTGGGAAGCCAATCATGGTTGTCCCTCTGAGCTCAAATAATATCAGAATTCTGTCTCTCTCTTTCCATCTCACAGCTCAGTTAGACTCTGTTTGGTTTTATTCTCAGAAGACTCTCTCTTTGTACTAGGAAAATGATTTTCAATAAATGGCTTCATGCTCGCAATAGTCTTATAGCTTTGAATTCAGAATAAGAGATAAAGATCTCTCTTTGTGGCTCTAGAATTAAAAAAAAATCTAGAAGACTTTGATTGAAGCAGCTAAAATCACATGCCCTTCCCTGAACTCCGCTATGTCCCAGAGGTCACAGTACCCTGACCGGCTAAGCCTGAGACACATGCCAGGAGCAGGAGGAAGTGGGCTAGCTTGTGACTCCTACATACATGGAATGAAAAGGAAAGATTCCCTGCAAGAAATGGATGAGTAGATGAGTAGATGAGAATATTCCCATTATTGTGGACAAAGGTCTCTGGCTTGGTTCTAATTATTTGTTAAATCTTCTAATAAATTTTCAACTGCTGGTTATTTCAGCCTTAAAAATAAATCTGACCATGAATATTGACATTTTAGCTAAACATACATAGCAGACTGAAAAAATTACAAGTTCTTAAAGTGAGTAACTGTTTTACTTAAAACAAATGGTGCGTGCATGTACACATACCACACACAGACACACATACATACCTATACACCTATCTATGTAAGGCTTTCATTGTCTATGTAATTGTGTCCAAACACTTCAATGTGGCATTCATTCTTCTTCCTAAGATGTTGTAAAATATGACCTCATATAGTTTGCGTTCAGATATTGAATCCTACTTTGCACCTTATAATGCTAGTACTTGCGACTTTTCTGAGCCTAGGTCAGAAATAAGTAAGTCAATGAGTAAGTCTAAGAGAATTCTGATGTCTGGGTATTTCTAGCACAAAGGTACAGGTGTAGAGGACTGCTAGAAGTCTATTTGCATGGGAAATAAGGCCTCTTCTGGAGAAGAAAAAAACTTAAAGACTAAAATCGCATGCTCTCTCTATTTGGGAGAAGTTTGCGCAGGACTGAGGATCTTCTCGGGGAAAGAGTTCCTGCTAGTAGGAAGAAGACCCTGTCACCACTAGCTGGAGCCAGACTTAGTTCTCTGTGTGGAAAGAAATCTTTCTCCAGCATGAGGTTGTCCCCCCGTTTATCTCTGGGTAAAGTATGAATCTTTAAAATAGCAGAGTAGCTGTAAAATATTTATAACAGCAAGTGCTCCAATGATATCACATCCATGTGTCTGGCAGAAAGTAAATCAAGGCAGAGAAAGACATTCCCTCCACTTCTCAGGAGACGCTGCATAGTGTGTTCCAGAACCTTTTGTCTTGGAGGCCCATGAAGCAAAGTTGGTCACAGGGAGGACCTGTTGTACCCAGAGGAGCAGCAAGACCCTGGGAGCTGCCAGGGAGCTCTGGGGAGTAGCAGTGGTGCCCTCTATGGAGCAGTGATGGCCACTAGATGAGAACCATCTCTTAACCCCCTTAGCTCCTTGTGCAGAGCAATTTTACTCTGCCTTGACTCCTTCAAGCTAAACTCACTTCACCCAGCTCTTAAAGTTATCTTCAAATATTTGACCATTAAACTGAATATGATGCTAGTGTTAATCAAAAGACTGAAGTTAGAAGGATTTACCCTAAATCCTGGAGTAGAGGTAGTGAAGAATAGATTTTGAGGGTGTTCATGTGTATAAATAATTGTTTTCTACAAACACATACACACAAACACAGAAAAGACTGAACAGATATACCCCAAAAGGTTACCTCTGGTCTATAATGTTTTTGGTTGGTGCAATTTTTTTGTTGTTGTTCCTTTTCATTTCTTTCCTTGTTTTTCTTTATTTCTATTGGAGAGGGTTTACCTGCATTTTCTAAATTTGTCGTAATTATTTTGTTTTGCCTTTATATTAAAAAAAGACTCATTTAAAAGAAAATAAACAAAAACCCCTCTATCCATTGTTAAACTCCATTTAGAATCTAGCTCCTTAGTGGAGCCATTTCTAGCTTTTCCTCCTCCTACACCTCCTGTCAAATAATGAGGAGCTTTCAATCCCATGAACTGGGGTAGCACCACACCTCTGCAGGCACTGATTTAGCCCTCGCCAAATGCTGGCTGTCTGTTTGGTGTACCCAGCCAGCCTTAAATTAGTCACATAATGGTTCCATTCTTTAAATTCAATTAAATTTAATAACTTTTGATTGAATGTCCAAGTACTCAACTGGATGTGGCCATTTGTATATACAATGGTATATAGTTACGGCCCCAGCAGGAGTGCCTGAAATAAAGTATGAGTCCACCTTCCTCATTTAATCCACCCTGGTGCTTCCAGTTTCTGTCCCACTTCACCCCTATCTAGGATCCCAACTCCTCTCCAGGTCTAGGTTGCTATGCCCTGTTTATTGCCTACCTTTCCGAGTAAACTTGTTCTGTCTCTTCTATAGAGGTTAGGAACTGACACTGTATGGGATGTGCAAATTAATTTATTAGGAAGAGGGAAGGAAATATTAGAAATGTAACTTAATTTCCTTTCAATCTAAAGCAAAAGAAAGTGCAGCTTTACTGGTATTTCATATTTGTTGGCATTTCACCTTAACCAGCTACATAGCAAATGAATCATCAGTACTAAAATTGATACAGGTAACTTATTCCTCATTGTAATCTCAGTTCATATATGATGAAACTAGACCGAGATGAATCAGAAGTGCTTTCTGTAACCCTCGTGTATTGTTGGTGGGATTGCAAACTGGTGCAGCCACTATGGAAAACAGTATGGAACTTCCTCAAAAAATTAAAAATATAGCTACATTTTGACCCAGTGGTTCCACTTCTGGGTATTTATCTGGAAAAATCTAAAACTAACTTGAAAAGATATATGAGTTATTATTATTATATATGTAGTATATATTGTAGCATTATTTACAATAGCCAAGAAGTAGAAGCAACCTAAGTGCCCATCAATAGACGATTGAATAAAGAAGATGTGTTACATATTTAAAATGAAATCTTACTATTTGTGACAACATGGATGGACCTAGAAGGTATTAAAATAAGTCAGACAAATTCCATATGATTTCACTTATATATGGAATCTAAAGAACAAAACAAATGAACAAACAAAACAGAAACAGACTAATAGACACAAACAACAAAATGATGGTTGCCAGATGGGAGAAGGAATGCCAGATGGGTAAAAAAGATGAAGGAATTAAGAATTACAAATTGGTAGTTACAAAACAGTCATGAGAATGTAAAGTACAGCATAGAGAATATAGTCAGTGCTATTATAATAACTACGTATGGTGTCAGGTGGGTACCAGATTTATCAGGGGATCACTTAATACGTTATATAAATGTCTAATCACTACGTTGTACACATGAAACTAATATAAACTAATATTTAATGTCAACTGTAATTGAAAAATAAAAAAAAATAAAATGTACATACCATGTTAAAAAAAAGAAAAAAAATGCTTTCTGTAAAGCAAGTTTCATTTACTATCATTTAAAAATTACAGTTCTTAAAAAAGAAGTGTAATACATCCTCAAAATAATAAAACAACAGAGACAGTATTTGAAGAGGAAGGACTCAAAGGAAAATATTTGGAGTTAGCTAATATCTCTCATCACCATTTCTCAGAGTCATAAAACTTTTTCAGAAGCTGCAACAAATTTGTGCTAACAATCAACAATTTAACACTTTATTGTATATGATTATTATTTTATGCAATTTTAACAATTATAAGATTTTAGGATTGCATTCTAAAACAACAAATATATTCCATTTTCAGTGTTCATAGTTGTATTACTTTATATTTAATATTTTGGTTATTTTTTAATAATTATTTTATTTGTAAACTTATGTTTAAATAATGTATGTTTCTATTTAAATTTTTTGAATTGCTTTAACTCGTGTTTTTACACATAGTTTTGTATGTTTGCAACATAATGAATTGAATATTTAGCTTTACTCACCTTTTATGTTATGAATTTTGAACATACGAATTAAAAAAATACCTAAGTGAATATCCATGCTTTTATAATATACAAAATGAGTACCAAAATGCTTTATTGTTATTTTGATTTTTTATGGTTTGAGCAGTTGGTTAACAAAAGTGTGAACCTATTGAAATCAGGAAGTTTTTTAAATACTGGGTATTTTAACTTCATCTCATCCTTTGAATGTTTCAGATTTTTGTTTTATAATGAAAACAATATATTAATAGTAGTTCATTCAAAAAATTATAAATAGGTGCATATATTGATGGTGAATGTTCAGTAAGTTTTTACCAATGGAAAGTACATTAAAAAAAGGCTTAGAGAGTATTTACTGTAAAAAAAAAAAAAAGCTATATTTATGTTGTCAGGGGACTTTTTGAAGAAAAGCTAACATTCAGCAAATAAACATAATCAAACTATCCAAAGTTCTGAAAAAATTTTTGGAAGACTTCTGGAGTTCCTAAATTTATCTCCATGGTTTCTCCTGCTTAAAGTTGACCACACCCCCTTCTCTCCATAATACTAGCTAGACCTAAGGGAACTGATTTGACTACTTCTATTTGTCATAGCATCTTGTAACATATTCATTCAGGTTATTACTTGACAGGGAAAATGATAAAATATTCCTTGGCTTTTGTTTAGGAGATATTTTACTGTATATGTCTGAACAGCCTTCCCTGAATATCTGATCTACGAGGTCATTTGACTGAAGGCTTCCCTCTGTCATAGGATGCATGGAATAAAACAATCAGAAAGCAAATTGAGCCAGTCTAAAGACTTGTTGTTCTGTGTAGCCTTAAACAAAGAAACAGGGAAAGCCTGTATTCCTAAAAAATAGAAGATTATTATGCTTTGGGGAATATCTATTTTCAGATAGAAATGGGTCTGAATGCTGGCATCAGGTATGGTTTAAAGTTTCAAGTGCCCAGAATTTATCACATACATGAAGTCCAGCACCCCCCTTACTCACAGTAATGTTTGTAACCTCAAAGAGACATTGAGTCACTGAAGAGAAAGAGAGTACTTCAGTTACATTGGAAGTCCTGGATTTTGTGCTAAATCCCACCCCACTGGACATGAGCCCTTGGACAAACATGGGCATGGTGTTCTTGATCGCCAGCTCTGAAGGTATGCCTTTAATGTGGGTTCACAGCATCGTCTCCACCCTTTCTGTGGAAGCCTTCTTCAAATAGGACTCACACTTAGACTGCATGTAAACTTGGATAATGATCGCTTGAGTGTTGACAGAGAATTTGGCACAGAGACTTGCAAAAACAATGAAACTGTAGGAGAAGCTGCTTTTATCCTTAGCATGGATCCAATCTAGACATGAGAAGGAGCATGCCTTCCAAGAAAGCTATTCTAAAACATTGCTGGAGAGAATTGCAATTGAAGGAAATCTGACATGTTACTGGAATATATTAGATAATTTGCTCAACTTCATAATCGAAAGCAGTTGTCATTTGGTTGAAGTAGAAGAACAAGGAGGAAGTTGCTTTGTTCCACCACACAAATATTTTAAAGTTAAAATCACTTATACCTGCAAAAAAAAAAAATCCCAACAAGACTATATTTTATTGTGGTTTAATTTTTTGTTTTAAATTTAAGAGTCTTTGAAGAATGGTGAGGGGAAACAGAAGAGTTCTATGGGTGGGGGGGGATGAACATATAAGAAAATAAATAACTAAGATATTTTAAAGTATGCAGTGAATTTCATTCATAAACACTTAACTGTCCCATTGCTAATTGTTTCTAAAAATTGTGGCTCATGATTCCGACTATAGATGAATTTCAGTATCTCTGGGATTATGATATTTATAAGTCTTGCCCTTTTTTAACTTTCTTTCCAGAAGGTAAAATGGAATTGAATACAGATAACTATTACTTCAAAAATATGTTACACCTTATTTATCAGTGTATTTGTATTAGCCTTATTTATCATGTCTTTATATTCTCTTTTTTTGATGTTTTGACATATTATAGCCTTGCTAACCCTGGAGGGACTGCTTCTCCCAGGGCTAGCTAATTCCTAAAGATAGCAAATAACTTGTCTATGAATGTGCCTTTCATGTGCAAACCAATGGATCCAGAGCCCATATTCCCAAACAGCAACTTTATTTAGTTCTTACACTCCAGGCCATTATCCCTCTGCCTTAATCGTCCCAGGGCCAGACACCAAACAACTGGAAACTACCCCTTTTCCCCGAAGCCTGCTGAATCATTCAGACTAACCTATCCTAAACCTGCTGACTCTTTCTCACTAATTTCTTTCTGAAGAAGCCACAGTAAAGGCTCTTGCCACAGTATTTGTTTTCCTCTCCCTCTACCTCCTGATCAATCCTAGAACTTCCCATCCATGGCATGATGTGTCCCCTCCTCTTGGGATCTGTGAGTATAACAAACTATCTTTTTAAAAATTGAGGTAAAATAGGTATAAAATATAAGTTTCAAGAGTACAACATTATAATTCAACATCTGTATATACTACCAAGTAATCACCACAAGAGTCTAGTTACCATTCCATCATCATACACTTAATCCCCTTCACTTATTTGACCCTCCCCATCCCTTTAGCTATCTGTCTAGTCTCTGTATCTTTGACTTCATTTTTGTCGTGCATATTGCTGTCCACTTTTCTTGACACCATTTGTTGAAGAGACTGTTCTTTCCCTATTGTATGATATCAGCTCCTTTACTATAAATTAATTGTCCATATATATGTAGTTATTTCTGGGCTTTCAATTCTGGTCCATTGATCTGTGTGTCTGTTTTTATGCCAATTCCATTCTGTTTTGAGTATTACAGCTTTATAGTGTAGTTCGAAATCAGAGAGCATGATACCTCCATCTTTGTTCTTTTTTTCTCAAGATCGCTTTGGCTATTTGATATCTTTTGTCATTCCATACAAATTTTAGAATTATTTCTTCTGGTTCTTTGCAAAATGTCATTAGAATTTAGATAGGCATTGAGTCTGTAGATTGCTTTGGGTAGTATGGACATTTTAATGAATTTGATTCTTCCAGTCCATGAGTATGACATATCCTTTCATTTATTTGTGTCACCTTTAATTTCTTTTATCAGTGTCTTACAGTTTTCAGAGTTCAGGTCATTTACCTCCTTGGTTAAATTTATTCCTAGGTACTTTATTCTTTTCGATGCAATTATAAATGGAATTGTTTTCTTATTTTCTCTTTCTGAGTTTGTTATTAGTGTACAGAAATGCCACAGATTTCTGTATATTGATTTTGTATCCTTCAACTTTATTAAAATTCATTTATTAGTCTTAATTTTTGGGGGATAGAATTTTTAGAGTTTTCTAAATAAAGTATCACGTCATCTGCAAATAGTGACTGATTTACATTTCTATTTTAGATTTGGATGCTTTTTTTTTTCTTTTTCTTTTTTGCTGCTAGGATTTCCAATACTATGTTGTATGAAAAATAATGATAGTGGGAATTCTTGTCTTGTTCCTGATGCTAAATGTTTTAGCTTTTCACCATTGAGTATGGTTTTAGCTGTAGGTTTATCATATATGGCATTTATTATGTTGAGATGTGTTCCCACTATACCAATTTTATTGAGAATTTTTATCATGAATGGATGTTGAATTTTTAGTCTGTGCTTTTTATACATCTATAGGATGATCATATACATTTTATCTTTCCTTTTGTTAACGTGATGTATCAAGTTGATTGATTTGTGGATGTTTAACCATCTTTGCATCTGTAGAATCAATCCCACTTGATCATGATATATGACCCTTTTAATGTATTGTTTAATTGAGTTTGCTGACATTTTGCTGAGAATTTTTACATCTATGTTCATCAAGGACATTGGCCTAAATAATTCTTTTTGTGTGATGTTCTTGTCTGGTTTTGGTACTGCTGGCTTCTTAAAATTAGTTTGGAGGCATTTCCTCCTCTTCAATTTTTTGGGAGAGTTTGAGAAGGATAGACATTAAATCTTTGAATGTTTGGTAGAATTCACCAGTGAAGCCATCTGTACCTATACTTCTTTTGTTGTTGTTGGGGGCGGGGGTGCTGATTACTGATTCAACCTCCTTACTAGTAATCAGTCTATTCAGATTTCCTATTTCTGTTTTTCATTCCTGGAAGATTTTATGTGTCTAGGAATTTATCCATTTCTTCTAGGCTGTCCAATTTGTTGGCCTAATTGTTTGCAGTATTCTCTTGGGATTCTTTGTATTCTTATAGTATCAGTTGTAACTTCTCTTTCTTTTCTGACTTTATTTATTTGAGTCCTCTCTCTTTTTCCCTTGGTGAGCTTAGCTAAAGATTTATCAATTTTGTTTATCTTTTCAAATAACCAGCTTAGTTTCATTGATCTTTTCTTTTGATGTTTTAGTCTCTATTTCATTTATTTATGCTCTAATCTTTATTATTTACTTTCTTCTACTAACTTTGGGCCTCATTTAACAAATTATCTTTTTAATGGAAGTAATAAAATGTGTATTTTAAGACATAGCCTGGTGATATTAGTGCTTCCTATGTTATGGCAGACTAGATTTCCTCTGGGGAAAAAAAAAAAAAAACCTTCCAGCCGTCTCACTAGAATATAAGGAAAAAACAAATTAATGAAAAGCACAATTCCAGAGAAGCAACCAAGCTGATGGCAAAGATACCTCCTGAGGGTATTCACTAATCTCTAGTGGTAGATCTTCGGTTTTAGTTGGTTTTACATAGGAGACAGAGGCAAAGCCTAGACCTTGCACAAAGTGGGAAGCCACTCTCATAAAACAGAGACTCCCTAAAATGTTAACCTTGGCTGATGAACTAGAAAAGATAAAACCCACAAACTGGGATAGTCTTGGCTTTAGGGTTGGGGCATCACACAATATAATCCTGCTCCCAGTTCCAATATGTGGTTTCTTCCCCCACATCACCAAGCAATTCTCTGACACCATTTGGGAATCCCACAATTTAACTCAGTTCTGACACTATCTACCTAGAAGTGACATCAAATCCCATAGATTAAGGGTGCAGTCCTACAAGGCTCCTCTCTCCCCTGCTTAAGATGCCAATTGCAAGTCTAGGTTGTCACCTGTGCTTCTGATCAAGTGGCTATAGATTGGAGTTTCCAAGAACCCCCTCCTTGGGTTTGACTAATTTGCTGGAGGGGCCCACAGAACTCAGAGAAACATTTTACTTACTAGATCACAAGTTTATTATAAAAGGATTTAACTCAGAACAGCCTGATGGCCTTGATGCATAGAATAAGGTATGGAGATAGGGCAGGGAGTTTGCATGCTCTCTGTGTGAGCCACTCCCAGAATCAACACATGTTCACCAACCCATAAGCTCTTAGAACCCTATCCTTTTGGGTTCATCATTAGCCATCAGTTATTGAACTCAATCTTCGATTTCTCTCCTCTTTCCAGAGGTTGGACTGAAAGTTACAACCCTCCAATTACATGGTTGGTTCCCCTGACAACAGCTCCCATCCTTAGGTGCTTTCCAAAAGTCACCTCATTAACATAACAAAAGACAAATTCCAAGGGTTCTAGGAGCTCTATGCCAGAAATGATGAAGACCAAATATATTATTTTTTTCTGTAAGTTACAGTATCACTTATAGGATGCTCACTTC
The DNA here is from genome assembly GCF_902729225.1 of Pteropus medius. Taxonomy (NCBI): domain Eukaryota; kingdom Metazoa; phylum Chordata; class Mammalia; order Chiroptera; family Pteropodidae; genus Pteropus; species Pteropus medius. The sequence goes on along the minus strand of NW_024349802.1, from coordinate 13,664,527 downwards.
TAGTTAGCCTGCCTTCAGCTTCCCCATGCCAACAGCCTCCAATAAAGGCCTACCGGAAGCCTTCCCTTTTTCCTTTGTAAAGCTTTCCCACTCTCTCTGCTTTTGAGTCTCTGCCAAACACAAGTAATGATGGCTGGCTCCCTTGATACAAGTTCTAAATAAACAGGCTTTGCTTGTTCCAATTTGGGCAGTCTTCAGTCTTAATTAATTTTCATATTGCCAAGGCCTTTTGACTAGGGCATGTTGATGTAGGTAGTGGATTAACCAGATTTGTGAGCTGCCTGTATTCTTTACTTCCTCCACGTCTGTTCCCTCCACTTTTCCAACTGAGCCCCAGTCATCAGCAGGGTGCCTTTAGCCCTGAACCATTCATTGGAAAATAATAAATAGAGTGGACACTCAGGGAGAAGCAGTTGGCCCTAACATTTGTTCTTCTTCTCACTTTGTTTTCACAGTCCTAAATCTGATTCTAAAGAGAAAAATTACTTTTAGATCATAGAGATTCAGCATAATGTAAGGCAGCATAGTATAAAGATGGAGTCACAATTAATTCTATTATTTTAAGTCTGAGCTTTGTATGCAGCAATGTTTCAGCTTTCAAAATTAATTCATAAAAAGGAGGCTTTTATGATATGTATTCTCAAAACTTCTGTTATTTCGCTCATCAGATGTACAGAGGTTCCATAAGGTATTAAATGAACAACGTACAGTTAATTTTCTAGAGTTACATTTCGATAGTTCTCTAGTTATTTGGGTATTATTAGATATATTATCAAGAATTTAGTAAAATAATTCCATTGTTCTTGTTCATTGTTGGAGTTAGCAGTTTTAAATGGACCATAGACCTATATCAATGTTTCAGACTCTTCTACAGTCTCACATAATCTTTTCATTTCTCTTTACCTCTCTTTCTAAATAGTTATTTTAAAAGGTGTCATTTTTTTTGACGCATGTCATTAAAAAACAAAAAACAAACAAACAGGAAAAGCCAAAGATTTTGCTTGCTTTGGATTGCATTTTCCTTTGCTGCTTAAAGATTTATCTCATTACTCAATTTCATCAATTCTAAAGCACATTTTTTTTCACATTTTAACATATCTAAACTACAAATATTTTTTATAATCAATGCCATGTCATAGTTTATTCGACCATGTTTTTTGTTGTCTGGTGCTACACAAAATAACAGTGTTATGTTATGACAGATACATCTTAAATCTAATGAAATGTTATAGCAGACTTTTATCAAGCATTGTTTTCTGGGCATTCTAAAGCATAATAGTTACTGTAGAGATGCACAAGCCCTGAATGACGGTCCCAGCTTTCCAAATGTGCCCTATGGATCTCTAGGGTTTCTTGTGAGGAGGGGAGAAGGTGGGTCACCAGGGCAGCGACTCTGTCCTTCTTTTTAAACAAATGGGACTTCTCAATACGCTTTCTTTAGAAGAGAGGTTGTGTTGCTGAACAAAGCAAAACAGAATTTTGAAAATTGGTGACCAGGCAGATTGACTACCCACAGCAGAGCAAAAATAGTGGCCCCCTCTTGAGCTCCTACTGTATGATGGGCCCAGAGCTAGGTTCTGTATGTGGGGCAGGGGATTTTATTGAGGTGCTAATTTGTGTTTTGCTGTCTGTAATTTTACTACTCTCCACCCATTTCTAGAATGTAGTCGGCTTTGTATTCTTTACCCCCAAGAGATTTACGACAGGATGAGAAGCAGGAATGGTTCTTTCTGGTTCTTATAAATGTCTCGATTCCTTAAAGATGATGCTGGCTGTCCTCCATTCCTCCCCCTGCCTCCCAGTCAGCTGGTAAGAGGTCTAAGTCTGAATCCAACATTGTGGTCCCCTATGTTAGGTGGCAGAAGATGGCTTGACTTCAGATATACCTCGGAAGGTGGACCCCAGGCACAATGCTGTAGTAATCTTGACAAAGACTCTTTCCTTGAGCAAACATTAGTCAGGCTCCTCTGAGCCCTCTACTCGACTGGTCCCAAACTTGGGCTTCCATTTCTATACTTGTAGAGTCCAGTTTTAACAAGAATTCTGCTAAGTCATTTTAGCTAGAACTCCCCTGTCTTTGAGATCTTATCACCCTCAAGAGCTGACCCATTTCCTCATCCCCCTTTACCCCCTGGTAACATGTAATTGTTCTGGATAGGCTACAGAACCTTGTTAGGCCAGTTTAGCAAGAATTACCCTACTGTCTTAGTAATTTTCCATCCACCAACCTCTTCTCCTACTCTGCTTCTTGGCTATAAATCTCCACTTTGCCTTGCCATATTTGGAGTTGAGCCCAATTTCTCTTCCCTCCTGCAAAATCCCACCGCAGTGGTTCCTACAGCTATCACAACAGTCCCGAATAAGGTTGGCCTCACCATTTTAACAAGTGTCAGAATATTTTGTATCTTTGACAATCTATACCCCACCTGCCAAGACAAAGAGCCACTAGAGAATATTTCCTGGGCACCCAGGGTGGGCAGATGTCTAGAGGAGTCTTCAGTGCTTTGACAGGTGTAGGATGATGAGAAGAGAAAAGACAGCTCTCGGGGTGACTGTGCTTGAGTTTCACACCAGCCTGGGAGGTGGAAACTTAGAGACGATTTAAATAGATTTAAGAAAAAAATATGCACCTTTCTTACACAGCAAAATTTGGGGTTACAGATTTGTATCATGACACATATTTTACCCATTCAACATGTTATACATGTTTTACATTTTAGGTTCTGGAGGCTCAGAAAGAGAAGAGATTTACCCAACTTCTCAGAGCGATTCAGTCCATACAGACCACATGACCGATACAAGGAATAACAAGGAGACCACATTTTCTGGCATAATTATTTAATTTGCACTTGACAATTCTTTGTCTAATCATTCCTTAAATGTATGCTTTCTGGTTGATTTCTTTTAGGAGTGTTGAAACATTTAGGAAAGGAACCCTACATTTGAGGAAATATTCTAAATTGTGCCCCAAATATCTGGATACTAAGTAAACAAAAAATAAAAGGAAGCATTCAGCTTTTTCCAGAGGATGAAGAGTGCTGTAAGCATAGTCAACTTGGAAAAAAGATAAAAGACCTTAATTTAAATTGTGGTATAGTATCCTGCTTTGTGGGAGGAAGATCCTGATGGAAAGACTGTAGGATAGGAATAAAAGCATGAACTCAGCAGTGGAATGGGCTAGGTCCAAATTCTGTTTCTTGTTTTAGATAACTTGTTTCATGTGATTAGCAAAGTGCTAACAGATGGTAACCCACAATTTTTTTTTTTTTTAAGTGTGTCAGGGAGGAAAACTTTTCCCCTACCATTCTAGGTTCTTCTGGCTGGCCTAATAATTAAATCAACAGGAGACAGATTAACAGGAAAAAAAGTTTAATTATGTACATACAGAGGCCCTACAAGAATATGAGACCCACAGGCAGTTAGGCAATTGAGGCTTATGTGCCATCCTGAACTACAGAAAAGGGAGCAGGAGTCTGGGGTATCAAAGGGCAGGAAGATGATTTACAGGAAGATGGGCAAAACAAATGTTTGCTATGCCATGCAGAGGTGATGGGGCACAGAGAGGACTTTGAGAGGAATAGGCCCTGCCAAGCTCCCTCCCAATTTATTACACTTAGCCCATGTTCTTTGTAGTTATCTCTGGTGATAATTCTCATCCTGGACCAAGCCCTCTATCTACATTCTTTTAGGGAATTGAGGAGGTTTAAAGCTTTTTCTGAGTCCTTTGGGCCTCAATTGTCTTCAGCTCAAAATAAAAGTGGCATATTCTGGGGAGATGCATTCTGAATCCCTTCAACTATTTAGGAAGGCTGAAAACAGTAAGACATCCAAACAAGGCTCTTCCACTTAGCAGCGGGGTGACTTGGGGCAAATCATTTAACCTCTGAGCATCACCTTTATCTTCTGGAAAACAGAGATGATAACAGAATCTACCTCATGGGTTGATGTGAGGATTAAATGAGATGATGGATATAAAGCTCTTAGTCCAAGATCTCCACGTAATTAGCACCCAACAAATGGTTGCCATTATAGTATTATTACTATAACTGCTACTGTTACTTGCACCCACAAGTCAACAAGTACTTTGAATTAAATTCAGGCCTCAAACATACTCTCCTCCTTCTCCTCCTCCTCCTTCCAACATGACTTGAATTGAGCTAATGTCAAAATTCCAGAGCCCACACCTTTTCAGCATGAGCATGAAAAATGAGGGTTTCCCTCATCTTTGCTTTAATTCACTTGGAGAAAAAGCTCAGATCTGGAGAAGAATGACTAATTATTATTACAGCTTTATAAAAACCGGAAGGTAAATATTGGCCTTCTAGATGCAAAGCGTTATGTTTCCTCTAAAATTCATATAATGTGGTTTTGCACTAAGAATATAAAATAGATGATTTTGTTTTGAGAGCACTTATTATTATGTAGATTAGATATTAAACATCCAAATATCTCATTTGCTAATTCACTATTCATGAGAAAATTAGACAAGTTAAAATTTCTCATTTTCGGAGCAAAGGACCTTTTAAATTCTCAACTCAAAAGGAGGCCTACCATTGTCAAAAAGATATTTAAAATGTATGCAGATCTTTTTCAAAATCTTCAATCTAGATGAAAAGTGTAATTCAGTCTGCAGTGCTGCTGCTTTATGACAAATGCTATGAATTCTTTCTTGTTTCTTTATATATATAATATATATATATTATATATATATATATATATATATATATGCAGACAATTGTGGTGAATGCAATGATTAATTTGTAAAACAGACAAATTCAAAGTTCAGCTACTCAAGAGGTATTTCAATGCCTCAGAGCAATCATAGCACGGTGTTTCCTTCACTTTCTTAATGTGTCTCAACTTCCTGTGGCTTTTGTTGCTAGGTAACTAGTCTCTACTAAATTGAAAGCCACCTTTTGGTTGTTGTTGTTGACTCTCTAGAGTCTGAAATGAACCAGGTATACCTTGAGTCTTTCAGGATTAACTTTCAGTGATGTGCCTGTGGATGATGTAAAAAACCCTGAGCTCAACATTTTCTGTAGAGTCACTGCTAAAACCCCAGGAGCAACGCAATGCTCTTATAACTTCCCTTTGGAAAATTCCGTTAGTTTATCCTGGGTGAAATTAAGTCTCCAATAAGTAGAAAGATAAAGAAACTGAGCTGTGGTTCATTTGCCCTCATTTCCATATTGAATTAAGGTACAGGCCACCTTAGGAACCCTGATAGATGTTCAAAGAGGTAGAGATTCAAAAGAACAATGCATCATTCCTAGGTAAATTGCATTCTTTCAGTATAGTCTTTTTTTGTATTCATGGTTCAAATCCAGAATTTGACAGCGTGCTGGAAGCTTTTAAGCTTCCTCAGTAGTATTGAAAGTGATGAGAGCTACCAAACTGCATTTGCAAGATGAGTAACTGTTTTAGGAGATATCTCGGTCAGTAGAAGAAGATAGTGAATGTGATTTGCAACCTTTCTTTTCTCCACAACCCAACTCAGAAATACAGGTTCCCTTTAACAGCATTTCAATGCTGATGCAATTCTGAGAGTGTACATTCAGAGGCAGAGGTCATGTCTATAAGATGCATATCATGTGACAGTAAAGGTTCGAGGCAAGTCAGTGGGCAGTCCTGAAACCCATTGTGACCAAAAAATGGGCCATCAGCCAGTGGTGGGACAGGGTTTAAAAGCCCCTAGAACAGCTTAAAGACTTGATGACTCTTTTGTTTGAAGTTTTTCTGCTTTTTCCACTTCATTATACTCCGTGTGTGTGTGTGTGTGTGTGTGTGTGTGTGTGTGTAACTCCACTATATTTCAGAGTTGAATTGTGCTAAAGTCAAAGTTCTAGAGCCCACATCTTTTCAACAGCTGCATGAAAAATGATGATTTCCAATTCTTTGCTTTAATTTACAGTAAAGCTCTCTCAACCCAGCCTTGATCTCCTGTTGCCTTAAGCAGAGTGTCTTGCATTTAGATGGCATCCACCAACAGTTGCTAGATTTACTTCAGTGGCCCCTCATAGATGACCCTGATTGTGTCTAAATTATGCCCCAAATTATGCATCTCTGTTGTCATTAGATGAAATCAGTCAGATTGGTTAAAAGAAAAACCTCACATAGACATAGCCAAACAGCTAATTACAAAGCAATATATTTTAATATGATTGCATCAGATAATATGATTGCATCAGAGATATTTTCAATCCCTGCTGTCATTGCAGAGTCAATTTAGGTAGCTGGAAAGGGAATAAGGACACATCATCTTTATCTGTGACCACGAGGAGAGGTTCTGGCAGCTGAGTGGCAGCTGGTCTAGAGGAAAGCAGTAGCAGAACTGAGTGGACATCCGACCAGTCCAGAGGACCATGGTGGCAGTGTGTATCTTCTCTTCTGGCTTCTGACACAAGTGTTGGTGCAGGATCATTTCTAGCATCCAGAATAGCTCTTGTTAACTAAGCCATTAGCCAGCTTCTAGATGCCAGGTTCAGACAGACTAGCTCAGAGTTCCTGCATCTCATAGGTGAAGAGCACTGATTATCTTTCATTCCCCCAATCCCTTCCCAGAGGACTGGACAGTGTCTCCTTTTATATCCTTCAACATGAAAGATCTAATGCTGCTCCCTTTTCTTGGCAGTGGAGCCATTCGCTCATCCTCCTCACACACCCACTTTTTTAAGAACTTCTGCCCTCAGTGACTCAAGGGAAAGTTACTCTCCTAAAGGCAATTTGCTAAGTGCTTCCAAAGAAATTTTCTGAGATGTATCTTCTGAGTAGAAACATAGAATTTTGGCAGGGCATCATTTCATACTAAATAAGGATAAAAACATTCTTCCATTTCAGAAATTACGTTTGCCTTTTGATGGTGGGATAGTCACAATAGGGCAATGTTTCTTAGTGCCCTAAGACCTTGATTTGAAAACAAGTCATCTGGGTTCAAATTGTACCGTGCTGGGAGATATGGGCAATTATTTTACCTCTCTAAGCCACAACTTTCTTGCTCATACAAATTGCAATTATGGCAATATTCACCTGATAAAGATTACTGTGAGAATTCCATGAGATAATGTGTGTTCTAGAAGAGAAACTGGCATAGAATAAAATGCACAATAAATAGTTTCCATTATTATTATCATCATCTTATAACATCCTGCGTGCACTTTCCATGCATGCACCAAGCACTTTTGGATGCTAGGGAGGGAAGATGAATAGACAAGCATACAACTCTTAAGGAACTCTCAGTCCAGTGAAGAAAACAGACATGGGAAGAATAAGTTCCAGTACAAAGTGGTGTATTAGAGGAAATAATATTCTGTCATAAAAGTCTTGAGAGAGGCTGAAGGTAGAGATTCAGGAATGTTCCACAGAGGAGGGACATGTGATCTCGCTATTGAAAGAAGAATAATAAAAGGAAGAAGAAAAAGTTTTCAGACAGTGGAGCACCTATCCGAAGACAAGACTCTTTCCTCCTCTGTTTGGGCAACTTGGATCAGCTTGGCATTAACCTTGAGCTTGGGGCACCTGTAGACAGGATGTGGTTTGTAAATGTGAGAGCCTAGAAGTGGAGGAGGCAGATCTTAATGAATTCCCTTCCACCAGTGGCTGTTTCTGGTACTTTCTGGGATGTCTTATATGTGCTAAGACTAATAACTAACTGGCATAATCCAGATTTGGTAGTTTAGTTCGTTAGCCCTAAGTAGAGTGGTTCAACCAAGGAGTTAGAGGCTTTCATTGGGATTGCCTGTTCTCAGATATTGGTAAGAATAATAAATATTTCAGACAACTCTCTTAAAAAATTTACCCAAAGTTTACCCTTGCCTCAAGTTTTAGAACATTTCAGGTCAAAATTTTTTAGCACAAATGATCTGAGATTTTTTTTTACTTTTCTTTTAACTTCATTCTTTATACGTAAAACTTAAATTTTTCTTTCTTAAAGAACATACATTGTTTTCTTAAATCATAATTTATTTGAAGGGCATTAATGCTTCTTCAACAAAACCACAAGCAGGATGAGAAACTATTTCTCATGGTCATAATACTATGAAGTGTCTGAAAAGCATGGACTTTTAAACTCAGATTAGAGTCCTGCTTCTTCCTCCTGTTGTCCTCGTGCCCTCAGGAAAGTTAGAACCCCTCTAGTCTTATTTCTTCATCTTTAATTTGGGAATATTTCTCTTCCCCTTAAAAAAAAATTTAAAATAGACTTAAAAAAAAAAAAGCAGTCCTATATCCACAGCAAAATTGAGAAGGTACAGAGATTTCTTATATATTAATGTGACTCCCCCACCCCCATCAACTCTTCCCTTTTGAAGGATAACTTTGCTAGGTATAGAACTCCAGGTTGGTGATTATTTTTCTTCCAATACTTTAACTATTTCATTCCACACTCTTCCTTTTTACATGATTCCTCATGAGAAGTTTGCTGTAATTCTTATGTTGCTCCTCTGTAAATAAGTAAGGTGGTTTCCCCACTCCATCCCCAGAATTTTTCCAAAGTTTTTTCATTAAAGTTGGTTTTCTGCAGTTTGAATCTGATACGCCTAGGAACTTTTTGTTTTATTTTGTATTTTTCCTACTTGGTGTTTTCTGAACTTCCTGGGTCTGTTATTTGGTATGCACTATTAATTTAGCAAGTTATCAGCAATTATTACTTCAAATATTTCTTGTGCTTCATTTCTTTCATTCCTTGTATTCCAATTATGTGTATATTGAAATTATCCTATAGTTTTTGGATGTTCTGATTTGTTTTGTTATGCTTTTTTCCCATTTTTATTTTTCTCTAAGCATTTTTATTTGGGATGTTTCTATCAACCTATCTTTATTTATTTATTTAAATTAATTCATTTATTTTTAATTCTTTAATGTCACCACATATTTGACCCTTTTTACCCCATCTACCTCCCACTTCCCCCCTACCCTCTGGTAACCACTAGTCTATTGTCCATGTCCATGAGTTTCTGTTTGTCCTGTTCATTTGTTGCTTTTAGGCTTATATCCCACATATAAGTGATATCATGTGGTTTTCAACTTTTTCAGTCTGGCTTATTTTGCTTAGCATGATTATCTTGAGGTCCATCCATGTTGTCTCAGATGGCAGTATTTCACCTCTTCTTATGGCTGAGTAATATTCCATTGTATATATGTACCACAGCTTCTTTAGCCAATCATTTATTGTAGGACACTTCAGTTGCTTCCATGTCCTGGTCACTGTGAATAAAGCTGCTTGAACATCGGTGTGCAAATATCTTTTCAGATATGAGTTTTCAAGTCTTTGGTGTAAATACCCAAAAGAGAGATGGCTGGATCATATGGTAGATCAATTCTTAAGTTTTTTGAGGAAACTCCATACTGTTTTTCATAGTGGCTATACCAATTTGCAGTCACACCAGCAGTGTATGAGGGTTCTTTTTTCTCCACATGCTCTCCAGCATTTGTTATTACTTGTCCAGTTGATGATAGCTATTCTAACAGGTATGAGATGGTATCTCATTGTGGTTTTGATTTGCATTTCCCTAATAGCTAGCAATGATGAGCATCATTTCATATATTTGTTGGCCATTTGTACGTCTTCTAGGGAGAAGTGTCTGTTCAGGTCCTCTGCCCATTTTTTTTGACTGGATTGTTTATTTTTTGTTGTTATTGAATTGTATGAGTTCTGTGTATATTTTGGATATTAGGCCCTTATTGGAGGCATTGCTTGCAAATATATTTTCCCATTCAGATGGTTGTTTCTTTACCTTGTTGGTGGTTTCTTTTGCTGTGCAGAAGCTTTTTAGTTTGATGTAGTCCCATTCATTTATTTTTGCTTTTAATTTTCTTGCTTTTGAGGTCAAATTCATAAAATCCTCTTTAAGTCTAAAGTCCATGAGTTTAGGTCCTATGTTTTCTTCTATGTACTTTATTGTTTCAGGTCTTATATTCAGGTCCTTGGTCAAGTTTTAGTTAATTTTGGTGTGTGGTGATAGATAACAGTCTACTTTCATTCTTTTGCAGGTGGCTTTCCAGTTTTCCCAGCACCATTTATTGAGGAGGCTTTTCTTTCCCCACTGTATGTTTTTGGCTTTTTTATTGAAAATTATTTGCCCATATAAACATGGGTTTATTTCTATATTCTTGATTCTGTTCCACTTGTCTGTGTCTCTGTTTTCTGCCAATACCATGCCATTTTGATTATAATTTGTAGTATAATTTGAAGTCAGGCAGAGTGATGCCTCCAGCCTCATTCTTTTTACTCAGGATGGCTTTGGTGATTTGGGGTCTTTTGTGCTTCCATACAAATCTAATGATTTTTTGTTCTATTTCTTTATAAATGCCAATGGGATTTTGATGGGGATTGCATTAAATCTGTATAATGCTTTAGGTAATGTGGTCATTTTAACTATGTTGATTCTTCCAGTCCAAGAACATGGAATATCTTTCTATTTCTTTGTATCTTCTTCAATTTCTTTTAATAGGGTCTCATAGTTTTCATTATATAGGTCCTTCCATGTTTCATGAGATTTATTCCTAGATATTTTATTCTTTTTGTTGCAATTGCAAAAGGAATTATTTTTCCACTTCCTTTTCTGACATTTCATTATTAGAGTATAGGAACGCTATGGATTTTTGAACATTGATTTTGTATCCAGAAACTTTACTGTATTTGCTTATTGTTTCTAGTAGTGTTCTTGTGGAGTCTTTAGAGTTTTCTATAGAGGGAATTATGTCATCTGCAAATAGTGACAGTTTGACATCTTTGTTTCCTATTTGGATGCTTTTTATGTCTTTTTCTTGTCTGATTGCACTCGCTAGGACCTCCAATGTTATAATGAATAACAGTGGTGATAGTGGACAGCCTTGCCTTATTTCTGATCTTAGAGGGAAGGTTTTTAGTTTATTACCATTAAGGATAATATTGGCTGAGTGTTTATCATATATGGCCTTTATTATGTTAACGTACTTTCCTTCTATACCAATTTTGCGAAGTTTTTTGATCATAAATGGGTGCTATATCCTGTTGAAGGTTTTTTCTGCATCTATTGATATGATCATATGATTCTTATTTTTTAATTTGTTGATGTGGAGTATCACATTAATCGATTTGCATATGTTGAACCATCCCTGTGCCCCTGGGATGAAGCTCACTTGATCACGGTGTATAATCTTTTTAATATGTTGCTGTATTCGGTTTGCTAGTATCTTATTTAGGAATTTTGCATCGCATCTGTGCTCATGAGAGATATTGGTCTGTAGTTTTATTTTTTTGTTTTATCTTTACCAAAGATATTGGTATCAGGGTAATATTGACCTCATAAAATGAGTTAGGAAGTATTTCCTCCTCTTCAAATTTTTGAAGAATTTGAGTAGAATAGGTAGTGAAACCTCTTTGAATGTTTGGTAGAAACATTCTGGTGAAGCCATCTGGTCCTGGATTTTTACGTTTTGGTAGGTTTTTGATGATCGATTCAATCTCCATACTGTTGATCAGTCTATTTTGATTTTCCAGTTCTTGATTCAGTCTAGGAAGGTTGTATCTTTTTAAGTACTTGTCCATTTCTTCTAGGTTATTATATTTGGTGTTATGTACTTTGTCATCATATTTTTGTATGATCCTTTGTATTTCTGCAATGTCTATCATAATTTCTTCTCTTGCATCCCTGATTTTGTTTATTTGTGTCCTTAATTCTTTTTCTTTAGTGCATATACCCAGGGGTTTGTCAATTTTATTAACCTTCTCAAAGAACCAACTCTTTGTTGCATTTATTTTTTCTATTTTTTTGTTTTTGTTTTTGTTTTCAATTTTACTTAATTCTGCTCTAATTTTGATTGTTTCTTTCCTTCTACTGACTTTAGGCTTCATTTGTTCTTCCTTTTCTAGTTTTTTAAGATGAAGCATTAGGTTGTTTAATTGGGCTCATTCTTGTTTCTGGAGATGGGAGTGTAATGACATGAACTTTCCTTTTATGACCATTTTTGTACTATCATTATTCGTTTCTATGTACCTCTTGATCTCTCTTTTTATTTCTTCTCTGACCTGGTTATTCTTTAGTAGCATGTTGTTTAATCTCTATGTATTTGTGGTTCTTCCTGATTTCTTTTTACAGTTGATTTCCAGCTTCAAAACATTATGATCAGAGAATATGGTTGGTATGATTTCAACCCTCTTATAGTTGTTGAGGCTATCTCTGTGTCCCAGTATGTGGTCAATCCTTGAGAATGTTCCTTAAGCACTAGAGAATAATGTATAAGCAGTTGTTTTGAGATGGAAGGCTCTATAAATGTCAATTATGTCCAGTTGGTCTAATGTATCATTTAAGGATATTATTTCCTTATTGATTTTCTGTTTGGATGATCTGTCCATATCTGACAGTGGGGTATTTAGGTCTCCTACTACGATAGTGTTTTGGTCTGTTTCTCCCTTTAGTTCTGTTAGTAATTACTTTATGCATTTTGGGGCTCCCTAATTGGGAACATAGATATTAATAAATGTCATGTCTTTTTGGTGTATGATTCTCTTTATAATTATGAAGTGTCCCTCAGTATCTTTATCTTGTTTATTTGAAGTCTATTTCGTCCGATATTAGTACTGCTACTCCTGATTTTCTCTGAATGCCATTTGCTTGAAATAGCATTTTTCACCTTTTCATTTTGAGTCTCTGTCTCTGGAGCTGAGATGTGTCTCCTGAAGGCAGCATATTGTTGAGTTTTGTTTTTTTGATCCAATCTGCAACTCTGTGCCTTTTTATCGGTGAGTTCAGTCCATTCACATTTAGGATGATTATTGAAATATGAAGTTTTCCTATAACCATTTTATGTTTCACTTTCTGATAGCTGAGTGTTTCCATTGCTTCCTTGTCCTTGTGTTTCTTTTCTTTTTATCTTTATCTTTTTCTTTTTTTTTTTTGGTTGGGTTTGTGGCTTTTGCCTCTGGTTCTTCTTATTTTATGTTATATACTTCAGTTTTGAATCTTTAGTGTGTGGTTACCATTACGAAAATGTAGAAGATAGTTATATATATATAGTAATCCATTTTCTTCTATTGTGCCTTATCTCCATTCCCCTTTGTGAATTTGGATCCTTGATTCCTTCCTTTCTCAGTCATTGCTGTCTCAATTTGTCCCTATGTATACTGAATGTTCATTACTATCTTGCTATAGCAAATCTCTTCTTATTGTTTAAGCTTATAATGCCCTGTTCTTAGTAAGGGTTACAATCCTCTGCATCTATCTGCCTGATAGCTACCTTACTCTTAGTTATTGTACTTTTTTGTCATTTTGTTTTAGGTGAGCTGACCCCTTTTGGTATTTCCTGTAATGCAGGCCTCATAGTGAAACATTCCCTCAATTTCTGTACGTCTGGAAAGGTCTTTATTTCTCCTTCATATCTAAAGGAGAGCTTTGCTGGATACATTATTCTTGGCTGGTAGTTCCTTCATTTAATAGTTTGAATATTTGATTCCATTCCTTTCTGGCTTGAAAGGTTTGTGCTCATAAGTTCAACGATATTCTAATGGGTTTTCTTTTATAGGTTACCATCTTCTCTTCTCTGGTTTCCCTAAAAATTCTTTGTTATTAATTTTTGATAACTTTAATACAATGTGTCTTGGAGAAGGCCTTTTTGGGTTGAGATAATTAGGTATTCTGTTGACTTCTTGAATTCCAAGCTCCAGCTCATTCCTTAGATTTGGGAAATTCTCGTCCACTATTTGTCTGAAAATACTTTCTAATCCCTGCTCCTTTTCTTCCCCTTCAAGAATGCCCATTATTCTTATATTTCCTCTCCTGATGGTATCAGCTAGTTCTTGTATTTCTCTTTCATTATTTTTCACTCTTTGGTTTCTCTCTTCTTCTGATTTATTTCTAGATTTCTGTTTTTGATGTCACTGATCCTTTTCCTCTATTTGGCCGACTCTATTTCCCAAGCTCATCATTTCATTTTTCATCTCTTTCAGTGTGTTCTTCATCTCCAGAAGTTCTATTTGGTTCTTTTTGAGGGTTTCAATCTTCTTACTAAAGATCTCATTCTGCTCATTTAGTTGTTTTTTCAGTTTCTGAAATTATTGATATAACTCGTTTTGGAACTCACTGAGTTTTTTCAGAAGTACCATCCTGAATTCTCTGTCATTTAAGCTGCTTATTTCTATGTCTGTGAGCTTCTTTTCTGGAGATTTTCTCTCCAGAGCTGCCTTGTCACCTTGATTGTTCATGGTGTTTAATGGACCATTTCTCCACCTGGGCATTAATAGAAGTGTATTCTGCTTTTTTTTTTTTTAAAAGAAGATTTATTATATAAAGATCTCACTTTAGCCTGTTGCAAAGAAGGTGTTTTTCTTTTGGTTTCCAGTAGGTGGCGCCTAAGCCTCTTGGATCCCTGCTTTATATAGTCTTAAAAATGCCTTTACTTTTTTCTAATAGATACTCAATCATGCTCACTACCTCAGTCTCAGTCCCTGTCATTGTTAGCAACAGTTTCCATAGTGTTTACTCAGATTCCCTTGGGGCTCCGCGGTGTTCTTTCTTGGAAGATATGAGAGGAGAGGCCCTCTGGGTTGGGGAATAGGGGCTGCCGCTCAGCCTCCCAGTTTTGCAGCCGCAGCTGGAAATAATCAACTGTTGTTCCTCTGCCCACCTGCTTCTCTGCGCTCTGCCCTGATGACTACACCCTGCCGCCAGAGCATAGAGCTCACAGCTCTCCCAGGTAGAGCTGTTCAGGGAACTCGCCACATTTTCTCCCCTCCCCCCTCCTCCTACAGGAAGCTCTGGCTGCAAGAGGCAGCTTCTTTGTTTCTCCCAGTTCCTCCCAGTTTCCCACCCGACACCCAGGGTTCTGACCTGTGGTAGTTCTTATGCGCAGATCCCACGCTCCGACGTACTGGTGTGCAGTTTGGGTGTTACTTTGTTGAATTTTAGATGTTCGATTTATTGTTTCAAGGGGAGAGATCGGGATGTCTCTCACTCCGCCATGTTTTCAACTCCTCAAAAATGAGTCCAATGAGAGCCGTATTGCAGGTGACCTTGGATCTGCCTTCAAGGCCACGGCATTCCCCAGAAGCATGAACGAGGCTGTAGGCAGCCAAAAGAAAGCCTCTGATCTATGCGGTGCCCTCCCAATCCTTTGCAGCGCCGAGCTGCGGTCCGCACCAAATGCCGAGAAGCAATCTTCCGAGCGAGCGCGCCAGCGCACCAGCGCACCAGCGACCTCGCGCTCACAGGCACCGCCCCGCCTGCTGCTGCTTGTGAAGTCTGGATCCGCCCTCAACCTATCTTAAAGCTCACTAATTCTTTCCTCAGCTCTGTCCACTCTATTGATGAGTGCATCAAAGGTATTCTTCATTTCTCTTCCGTTTTGATTCCTAGTATTTTCTTTTGATTCTTAGAGTTTACAACTCTCTGCCTGTATTACCCATTGATTTTTGCATGTCGTCTACTTTTTCCATTAGACATATTAATTATAATATTAATTATAATTAATTATAATATTAATTAATTATAATTATTTTAAATTCCCTGTATGATAATTCCAATCTATGTCATACCTGAGTCTGGTTCTGATGATTGCTTTTTATCTTCAGACAATATTTTTTCCTGTGTTTTAGTATGTCTTATAATTTTTGTTGAAAGCCAAACATATATTGGATATTAGGAAGTTTCGGTGGGAATTTATGTTCATCTGCCAAGGAGTGGGGGTGTGTTTAATGCTTGCTGTGGCTATAGGTGCCAGAGGCTTCAAATTCCTCTAGTGTCCTTGGTTTCATCTCTCCACTTGATTTTGGGCTTTCCTAAGTACTGCTCCTCAGAGAGAATCTGTATTTTGTAGCTCTTTGAGCTGTAATCTACTGTTATTATACCGGAGCCCTGTTATTGTGGTGATAAGGTTTGGAAGAGGGAGAACATTCTATAATCTTATAATTAAATTACAATCTTTTAGTAAACCTATGTCTTTGGGCAGCGACCTTTACAGGTGTTTCTCCAGAGGAGTAGCTTTTTTTTCCTTGTTCTCTATACACTTCCCTGGCTGTGGCATTCCCAATCTATTATTTAAAGCCCTGACCTCTGTTGACTATGGTTTCCCCTTCTCCCTACCCCTTAAATGAATCAGAAATACTAGAGGTGGGCATAGAGGGAGAAATGCCATTCCTCCAGCTGAGATAATTTTGGGAAAGTATTTTCCTTGGAAAGTAGGAGCTGATTATGGAGAAGATTCAGACTATTTTGTCATGATTACTCTACTCCTCTTCCTGCCAAAGCCAGGAGAGGATTTTTCTTGAGTCTTCACTATGAAAACCTGATATTGTTCCTACAGGTAAAGCTCATAAAAGTTTGAGGGTCCCTCTAAGTTTGTAGCCCCTCATAAGACTGTTTCTTGCTCTCATGCTAGTACATACTCAAGCTTCATCAATTCATTAAAATCACCTTTAAGTGTTCCTACCAGTTTATGGTTCTCGTGGCTTTTGCTCCAGGGAAGCAGTTCTGGCTGTGACTGTGTGTGTGTGTGCGCCTGTTCCTTTATAATTTGGGGTGGCTGTTTGTCCTTCAACTTTAGTTTTCTGATGGTTCCAGAAAAAAAGTTGTTGATCTTTAGATTTCCCAGCTCATTGTTGTTTGTTTGTTTGTTGTTGTTGTTGTTGTTGTAAGGACAGGAGTGATAACTTACAAGCTTTTCCATGTTGGAATTGAAACCAGAAGTCCAAGTTGGAAATAAAAGTAGTATGTGCATCAAATGTCTTTGGGGAACATTCAGTGAGATAGTGCATATGAAGTGCTTGGCATAGTATCAAGCGCAGAGTAAGTATTTAGTAAATTTTAGTTTGTAATCAAATCAGAGAAGGTTTAGAATTTTATTCTTATTAACATAAAAAAAACCTAAATATTTTTCTACCATGCCTTTCTTTAAAAAAAAAAAAGTCTAAATTAAAATAAACTGTTTTAACTAGACTATGTGAATCTAGCCAAGTAGTACAAGATTAAAACTGAACACCATCCAAATTCTAAATTATACCTCCAATTCCAAAAATACACAGCAGTTCAGTCTGGTCATGCTTCACTTATCAAAGCACACTTGCCATTGGAAAGAAACATCTCAAAATCTATAATTTAATGATTATTTTTTAAATGTACTTTTTATGTACTAGGAGCTATGTGATATAAAATTGATTTTCTCTTTGTGCCTTCTCTGGAATTGTTCAATGTGTAATGAGAGTGACAGCCAGGTAAATAGCTAATAGTAATACTGTACAATGAAGGTGATAAAGATATAGAAAGGAGTGTTATAGAGTTATTAAGGCAAAGCCTCTGAACTCAGTCTAACTGCTTTCAAATCCTTGTTCTGTGACTTAACTTTGCAGTGAGATCATGGGCAAAATGATAAGCCTCTCTCTGCTTTGGTTCACTAATATATAAAATGGGACTAATGAAATATATATGATAGGTTTCAATGCATGGAGGATGCTTAGCATAGAGCCTGGAGCAAACTAAGAGCTTGGCAAACTTAGCTCCCACAATTAACTATAAACAATATGCTGTTAGGAAGAGTAACAATATTGATGGCAGGAACTAAGCCTTCTTTCTCATGTAATCCCAAATGCCTGGCACGTAGTAAGTTGTCAGGACCTCAGTCACATCAGTGCATAATTGTATAAGGAATGAGTCATTCATTCTGCAGGGAATTATGGGAGGTATTCCAGGGCAGCACTTGAACCTGGTTTTGTAGGCTGAAGAGGGTTTCACCAAGTGAAGAAAGGATAAAAGGAATTGAGGGGAAAAATATCTGTCATGAGAGAGGAAAAACAGTTATCCATTGTGGCTAGAATTTTGCTTTAGTACAAGAAGTAAGCTTTTGAGTCAGTGGCTCCAAAGTTTTAGTCTCCTCCTCATAAAATTTCTTGTCCCCCAGAAAAGAACAGAACTGAAAACAAAACTAAACTAACCAGGTAATGAAATCAGCATTGAGAACTGTATTTTGTTTTCGATTTCAAATATTTTTGGGAAATAGAGAAAAGTTTGTATTTATGTGGTCAATTAATTCTACTTCTGTGGTTTTGTTCTCTCAAATACACCTACGGAGCTGCTAAAATTCAGAGTCCCAGGCTCTCCCCCAGACTTACTAAGTCAGATTTTCTGGGTATAGGAATGAAGAATCTACATTTTAGACATGTATCTCAGCTGATTTGTTTACACATAGAAGTTTGAGCACCACAGATTTTCATGCAAGGATCTCAAACTGGTGCCCAAGAATTGAATACATATTTCATTATTTCCGGTGTCTTGACTTTGCCCCTGCTGTTTCCTCTCACACTATTTTTGACTCAATATTTATTCTTCCAATGTTAGCTTAGTCATTATTTTTTATTCAAAATTTATTTTACAAATAGGGCCTACTCTGAGCCAGACAAAATGTTATCATTATTTAATCTTCCTTCTCTAGGTTAGGTACATGTTTTCTTCCATGGCACTTTGTACTTTCCACTCTCAAACACTTAGGATACTATGTTGTAATTATTTGTTTAGTTATCTCCTTTACTATAAAATATGTTTTGTGAGGGCAAGAACTGTATCTTATTTTTGTTGTCTTCCTAATGCCTACCTTGCACATTGCCTCACTGTTGGTTGATTCTCTACAGGTGGTTGTTGAATGAAGAATGAATGCATGCATAAATGTACTAGTCAATGATTGCTGTGTAATAGCTATAAAAATTCTAGTGACATATGACAATAAGCATTAATTAATTTCACTTATGTATCTAAAAGTTATAGAAAGGTTGACTTAGACAGAGCTTAACTGGGCTTGGTTCTAAGCTGTAGGTTGGGTCTGCTGCCTGTCTCTCATCCTTCTTGGACAAGCAGGCTAGCTAGAGTATATTCTTCTCACAGAAGGAGGCAGGAACACAAGAGAGCAAGCAGAAACATATGATGCATTTTAAAGAATAAGCTAAAAACTGGTATCCTGTCACATCTACCCACACTCCACTGGCCAGTGACAGAAGGTGTGGATAAAGAAAGATGAAGTTTTAGGACGAATAACTCAATCAATTATATGAAAATTAATAAGTGGAGTATTACATGAAGAGATTTCAAGGGAAGGATATAGGCCTTTCACCTAGTTTGCTTGCTTCCATGTCCTAGGATACCTGGGACTCTACAGAAATGTAGTAATTATAAGGAACCAACTTCCAGTAGGTTCAGTAGAACCCATTAAGTTTACATATTGAAGAGAAAAGAGCTGGTTTTTAAAAATTTTGTAATAATGGCACTCAAGTGTTTCTGCTACCCAAAACTTCAAAAGCTCCCCCGATGTGCTGAAAGTGAAAATACTAATCCTGCACACATCCTGCTTTGTTTTCTCTTCCACCTGGTTGTGCCCAGCTATTCTTAGGCACACCAGACAAAAGAGATGAGCCAAGAGGGACAGGGCCTGAGCTAAGGGTATAGCAGAGGAAGTGGGAAGGAGGAAGGATGGGAGGGGCTTGTGGAAGTTCTATTTCTAGGCCTTGTAGATCTTCATAAATCATTAATGTTTGTTTAAAGCAGTCACATCAATATTTCCTTTTGATTTCTTAAAATTTGTTTTTTCCTATTCTGCAGGAAAAAAAAATAATCAAGCTTAATCTATTTGCAGTGTGAGTAAAGTTCCCTTTCATCTAGCCTTCCCTTTTCCCCAAATTTTGGAGATACGAAGTTTTTCTTCTTGAGACTCTAAATTTCTTTCACCTTTAGTTCATCTTAGAATTCGTATAGGTGAAAGCGAGTGAGCACCCCAAATGTGGCAAATTTTTCTTTGAAAAGATAAACTACAAAGTTTGCAACCGTTTTTTTAAAGTTTAAGATCAAGAAGATAGTCACTAATTCCATCACCTCAGGAGGGATAACATGTAGCAGACAATTAAACTCATGTTTGGAATCTTGTAGGAATCTCTCTGATCCGTATTTATTATCATTTAGACAAAGGACTTCTAACAAATCCTCATTTTTTTCTCTTTGAATAGCAAAGTGGAAATCCTTGACTTAGGACATCGGGAATTCCAACATGTTACCCAATATCTATTCATGGATAAGTCTCAATATTTAAATAAATTAAGGCCCACCCACAGGATGAAATCTTAGACAGCCTTTTAAGAATCAAATTTACATAAAATAATAAAGGAAAAACAAAATATTCTTAATTTTTAAAAGTTGAGATGCAAAACAATATGTGGTGCTCCCAATTTTGTTAAATGCTAATAATCACACAGACACACATGGAGAGAGAGAGGGAAAGCAGAGAGGAAATATACCCAAAAGTTAATGACATTTCTCTCTCAGTGGAGTGATTATGTGTTAATTTACTATTTATGCCTTTTTATTATTTATAGCTTCTATATTTTTCCCAATTCTTTACAATATTTCCATATTACTTTTCTAACAGGAAAAAAATTCTACCAGTTTATATTTACACAATCAGCTTTTTAAAAACATATTTTTGATGAACTGTATCAGATTATTTAACGAACATGTGTTTATCTCTTTGAAGAGCCTTCTTAAATGCCATAAAAAGATGTCTATGCTTTAGATCATTACTATGGATAGGAAGAAAAATGAATCACAAAAGAACTCAAGAAGAATGCTATATAGATTACAGAGCTGTATATGACCTTAAGTACACTTTATATGTGATTATGAAAAAATTCATACAAATAATAACTCAGAGGTAATATTTCATTTTTCAAAAGAATCCAACATAGATTCTCTTTCACATAAAGTTTAGCAGTTGATATTCTTTGGGTGCTAATAGAGTGTCATTCATTGTGCTAATTATTACACTTAATCCTCAAAAAAAGAAAAATCCTGTGAAATATATGCTTTATTAGCCCCATTTTGCAGATGAGAAAATTTAGGCTTAAAAAGCTCCAATAGCTAGGAAGCGAAAGAGTTAGTACCAGAATTCATATTTCTTAGAACCAAAGTGAATACAGCAGAGTGCCATTCCCAAACATTTTGATGAGTGTGTTATACTTTAAGTTAAAACAGAGTCTGGTATTCAACAAACTGAGGAGTGACACAGTTTAATCAGGAAAGGATTCTTGGGAAGGAATAAATGTGTTCTCTTTGTTAGTTGTTTTAATTTCTTTTCTCAGTTCACCTCAAAAACAAAACTACACTGCCCTGTAGATACAGTCAGCACCAAAAGAGAGACGGTCCCGACCACGAGATTGAAGTTCTGGGTTTCCGGTGGTCTTCACAGCTCTTTTCCAAGTGGGCTTTCAGTGTCTCTAGAATGATTTTTCATCAGGACTTAGCGAATGTTCCTAAAAGTCTACTTTTAATTCTATTTTCAAACTGGAGGAGACCAGGTAGGGAAGTACTAATTTATGGCATCTAAGAGGAAATAACCAAGCAAAGCCAACTCTGCAGGACACCGTGGGGAGTCCTTGACTTCAGCTGGGACAGGTGTCCCTGTCTTAGATGCCCCAGCCTGAGATAATTTGGGGAATCACAGACATTTCATGTCATGGGATAGCATGTTTGCTGACCATGTTTCAGGAGATGGGAATTTAAATGTTTTGGAATGACAACTAATTTAGAGGCATCAATATTTCAGCATAGCCCTCTAGGTCAAGTTTTTCTTAACAAAAGAAGAAAAACTAGATTCTTGGGCATTGAAGCTGCTAGCCAAGGCATTGAAATTGATCCAAATTGCCTGGACACACATTTCTCTGAACTCCTACTATGGCTTGTAGATAACTGTAATCCCACCAAGTCCCTGTGGCTGGACTTGCAGCACTGAGGATTTTCATAGAAAAAGTAGAAACTCGGGTCAATATTCCAGATGTTTCCAATGATCTAGATGTCTGGTGTGATGGCCTATCCAGATGGTAAGTGAATATTTAATCTTCTGCCTGGATGTTGGCTGCCATCTGTACACCTAGGCTTAGAACCTAACAGGCGTCAGTCAATATCACATTGTCTGCTAATTAGACATTTACTTGAGTACATTTTGTCCACTGAATGCCTGCCGTTTCAGTAATCTTCCAGCCAGACACATTTACCTGAATATTCATAGTCACTTAGAAGGCACTCGGCACTTACATGCTGACTAATCATTTAATTCCTCCTGCCTACCCTTCAGCATCTGATCTTGCTGTCTATTCACTAGGCTTTTATTATTTCCCTTTTCAAATTCTATAGATCTCTGGAGAGAATGCTATAAAAACTATATGATGGTTACCTGAATTTAAATGTTATCCATCTGAGCAATTTCTTTTTGCTGGTGAATAAAGTCACCCAACACATCTTTACTTGTATGTAGTATGATGTAGCCTCCTGTTATCCACTCTTGGTTATCTGTCCTCCATTGGAGCAGTCAGAAGATCTTTTTAATATTCCCTTAGGAAAAAGCCTAAAGTCTTTACCATAGCTTAGAAGCCATGCAAGATCATATCTTTGATCTCCTTTTTACTTTTGTCATATTTGCTTCATTTTCTACTTTTTTTATTTCTAAAGTAGCATTTCTTCTATGGCATCTAAATCTTTACACATTTCTGGACCCCACTTTCTCTCCCTCTCTGACATTAAGTCCCACTCACCTCTGAAATTAAATCTTCTTTGCTCAGAGAAGATGTCCTCAAAGCCCCACACAAGGTGAATTTGCCATATTTATCTTCCTATAGTATACTGGCTTCCTTGTTATATAACTCATTTCATTTGTAATTACTTCTTGGCAGTCATCCGCCTCGATTGTATTATCTCAAAGGTCAGCAACTGTGTGTGTGTTTAAATGCATATCCCAGTATCTGGCACATAGTAGGCACTTAACAAATATATGCAAATTAGTGAATAAAAATGAAAGTAGAGGTTTTAATTGGCAAGTTCAGCATCAACGTAGTAGTGCAAAAATATTGAATCCATTTTAACTGAATCAGTGATTCAATATCTGGTGTGGTGATAGAGGCATTGGAAGAACTTTGTCATAACCATTTTGCTGGTCTGGTGCTTGCTTAAAGTTCTACCTTTAAAGTGTTATTTTTTCAACTTAAATTCCATATTAAGTTTGTGTGTGTGTGTGTGTGTTTACTGGGGAGGTTAACATTTAACATCTTCACATGAATTGGTTTTTCAGGTTGATTTATAGTTAAAGACTAGGGTGAGGTTAGAATCAGATCATACTTGAGATATTTTGAATAGGAAAAGGGTTGCAAGGGTATATGGGGTGTCTGTGGACTGGAGAGAAGAAGGGTGGGAAGGCAGTTACTGGCAGTTGTGATATGATAGCAAGAGCGCTGGACTTGAGCTCAGACAGACCTGGCTTAGTCTTGGCTTTGCTATGGACCAATTGGTGACCTTTGACACATCATATCCCTGAATCTCAACTTCCTCTTCCATTAAATGAGAAAAATATTTTCTACTTGAAAGAAAGACAGTGAGGCTCAAAACAGAAACTATGAATTTTTTTTTGTAAATGGCAGCACATGAATCTGTCATGAGATGTTATACTGGCAAAGAATTGAGTTGATGGGCTCTGGAGCCAGACTTCCTGGATCTAAACTGTAACTGTACCACTCACCAACAGCCTGACTTTGAATAAAGCTCTCCATTTCTCTGTTTGTAAAATGGAGATGCTAAGTATATACACGTCATAAGATTGTATGAATTAAGCAATTTAATACATGTAAGGCTTTAAAAACAATCCTGAGAAGTTGTGAGTGTTCAGCTCAGTAGAACTTAGGTGTGATGATGATAAGGATGATGATCAGGAGAGTGATGATGGTGGTAATGGTTGTCAGCATCAGCAGCATCAAGAGGTTTCAAATGGTTAAGAGCAAAGACTCAGGAGATATCCAGCTGAGTTCAAATCCTGGTCCACCCCTGCTCAATGTAACTGTGCTTCTGTTTCCTGTTCTGTAAAACAGGGATCAAATAATGCCTGCTGAACAGAAATGTTTAGAAGATTAACATAATTCATATTTAGCACACACAGTGCTTGGCACATATAGGGCACCTAACGCATTTTGGCTATTTTTATTGAAAGGTCAATGTTAACAGAGACACAGAGTTAACAGGGCTGGGGAAAGATAAACATAAAGCCATGAAAATATCAGAAGTATGTGGAGATAACTTCACAGGTCTCCCAGCTTTTTCTAGGCATTGGGTCTAAATTCAGCAAGTCTCCTGGCTGCTCCTGCTCTTTCTCAGCTTTTCCATCTCTTTATTTCCATTTAGGTCAGTATTAGTCAGTGGCCTGTTAGGAACCAGACCGCTCAGCAGGAGGTGAGTGGCCAGTGAGCTAGCGAAGCTTCATCTGTATTTGCAGCCATTCCCCAGCAGTAGCATCACCCCCTCAGCTCTACCTCAGATCATCAAGTGTTAGATTCTCATAGGAGCATTGGTCCTTGGTGTGTAAAAGGTCAGGGACTGCTGATTTAGGTGACATATTTTGAGTGTTTTCTGTGGTCCAGCTATCAGCTCAGCACTTTATGAAGACTATCTCATTTAATACCCCTGTACACAACCATGATTTCTGAGGGAAGGACATGAAACACAGAGAGGTTTAGTTACCTTATCCCATACCACAGAGCTAAGAAGAGATACAGCCTGGAGCCTGGAGTAGAATCCTGGCCCCTGCAACTCCTCACAATAAGGCCACACTGCTTCTCATCCCGCATTTCTATGGAGCTTGTGACCTTGTCAGAGCCATCTTCCAAGTCAAATTTCAATGATGATGTTTTCTGCTTGTTCCCCAGTATGGCTTGCAGCCTCTAAGAGGTATAAAAGCAAGACATATAGAGCTAAGCCTTGCCAAGAACCAAGGTAGATGCTTGAGTTCTTGAGTTGACTCTTTTATGACTAAGACATTCTGGGGTTACAGAATGATAGTCATTCCATTAAAAAGCAGAAGTGCGTAGTTCTCAAAAGAGTTCCAAAATCAGACAGCCCTAAGAGTACTGTCACATTGCAAAAGTAAAGAATAGAGCCTCAGTTTCTCAGCTATAAAATGTGGGCCTACCCACACCGAAAGTAGCATGTCAAGATCTTTAAGCACACGTCAGAACAAATCAGCTCTGTGGTCTTCAACATGGCATTAAATCTCTCTGTACCTCGGCTAATTCATCTGTAAATACCACCTCTCTCTTAGAGTGTCTGTGAAAACTTTGGGAGATAATGTGTATTTCACAGGAGCTATATTTTTTAAATGATTGATGTTTTTCTTTTAGCCTTCCAGAGTACAAGGCCTTCTCCTTAGTTGCATGGGACACCTATCTTGGGAAGGAATAGAAAGGTGAAATGGGTGTGGGGAAGGAGGTATTAGAATTTGTTTCAGAAAAAAATACAAAGAAGCAGAGAGTATATTCAACCTCTGACATTCAAATGGAATTATTCAGAAAGGCTTGACTTGCTTCCCAGTTGTTGCCTGAACAGTACCTAAAAGTACCCAGTTGTTGCCTGAACAGTACCTGTTTAAATTATTATTATTAAGCTCTAAAGGGAATTGGAACAAAAGTTATTTTTTCTTTTTAACCAAAGCATGGGGCCTTGGAAGGAAGACCAGATAAGTTATAGACAAATTGAATAAGGTATATTTGCTTTGCACATCTGGTTTGAAAGCTGAATTAAATTTATGCTTAGCACAGTTGTTGGAATGTAATAAATAGTTACAATTATTGTGTTTGCTATCTAAATTTATAATAATTACAATAGAAGTATACAAAGCAAAAAAAAAAAATGATGCACAGTCCAAAAATCATTTATGTTTAACTTTTTCTTATAACACATAAAGAAAGTAAATTAGTTTAGATGGAGAGCTCATTGCAGGCAGAAGTGTGCCTTATTCATCTCTGCATCTCCATCACCCAGCAGAGTCTTCAGGACAGAGTTGGCATTTGATAAATGAAGAATTAACAAATTAATCTGTATATGGGCATACCAGGGTACAGTGTGGGAGAAGCAGAACTACCAACCTACCCAGCTTATAGGGAATGGTATTTGGTGGTCATAACACAAAAAAGCACAGCCTGGGATGGACAAACCTAAGTCTGTGAACTAGTTGTGTAACCCTGGCCAAGTTATTTAACCACTGTTCATACCAGCTTCTTCTATCTGCAAAATGGGACAGATTATCTCCCAACCTCGCAGGTTTGTTGCGAGAGCTGAATGAGAACATTGTATGTAAAAGCTGAAAGAATGCTAGAAATACAAATTTTTATTCCCAAGAAATCTTAGGATGAATAGGCCACCTGTGGAACTCGGAGACTTGGCTGTTGTTTCATTCTCAGGAGGACAAAGGCATTTTAAGAGATTATTTCATTATTTTTCCCTGTCTATGGTTTAGATAGGGTATAGTCTTGACACCTGTTTTTACTTTTATTTTTCATAAAATTGAGTGATTAGCCCCCCAAGAGAATTCATGAAGCCAGCTAGAGAGTATGATTTGAAATCATTTATTTTTAATCAAGACTTTATTCTTATTAAAAGTTCCTAAATTTCTGGCGCCAGCTGACTTTCTTTAAGACCAGGATGAAATGAATTTCATGACTTTATGACAAAGCCAAGCATCTATTTTTGAAACTTCAGTCAAAAACAGATGAGGAAATTTGAATGAACTCCAGTGTAGATACTGACCCAGAACTAACCAAATCCAAACCCCCTCTGACATCCATGTAGCTTCTGCCTTCTGTGGGTCTGTGGCTTAGCTAAAATGCCATTGCCTAGAACAAGAACAAGCAATAACAGAATTCAGAGAATTTCACTGTGAAACATAGTAAAAACAATAGAAGATCTCTGAAAAGCTACCTTAAAATCATTACCATCAGTGTTAATGAATTATTGATATGCACCACCCTGACTGCCAGGCTGTGTTACCACCTCACTTAAGTCAACAGTCTCTCCCGATCAGCAGCCTCTCACAGCTACAAGCCTTTCTTAAGCCAGTAGCTCTCGACTAATCTGGTCCATATACTAGTGCTTCAGGGATATCACCAAATTTGGTTGTATAGTTATTAATTTTTTTTTTTTACTTCCCAGAATCTACTTCCCCCCATGTATTCACTCTGAATTCTCATGGTTTTGGGTAGCTGGACCCCAGTACTAGTTGCATCAGTGGGCATGTGACTTGGGCCTAAGCAAACCAGCACTTCTTTCCTGTTGGCTCAGGATTTGGTTCAGGGATGCATGCAGGACCTAGCTGGGACCAGTAAATCCAGACTCTTGTTCAAATTGTTGAGAATAGAAGAGAGAAGCATCCCCCACCCCCAAACACACATTTTATTTTGCTATATTTTAATCTGGGAGGATTTAGGCCTGGAGCCGATATGTTATCATGTAAGGTTTGAGATTAAAACCAGCACGGGGTGGGAGGAGAGAGGGAACAGAACCAAGAGATGGAAAGAAACTGTATTATGGTGATCTTTGAGCCTTTAGATCCAGTCATGCCTGAAGCTACTTGTCTTTCCTGTTATACAAGCGAATGCTCTTCTTTTAAATGGAATCAGTTTGAATTTATTTTCCTATCTATTGTGAGGGACTTTCCCATTTTGATATTGAAAGTCCTGCATCCCAGAAAACCCCTCAGTCTTGGGGAAACTGAGGTGGTGGGTTACTCTACCCATTGCCAACAAAAGAGCCCGAGCTGATGCAAATGCATGTGATAACATTCCTTACCATAGAGACTATATGACATTATAGTGCTGTGCAGTGACAGAATGTTGAACTAAGTGCCTCCTGTGACATGGGACAGGGTTGGGCACAATTTGATGTAAGAAATAAGATGGTAGAAGAGTCAAAGAGGGTAGAACAAAGTTCAACACATGAAAAAAAGATTGCCTCTTCACTAGAATGTCTGAAGACTTTACCTCTAAGTGTCTAAAATGACAGGGTCAAGTCAGTAAGCAGTTGTGGTCAAATGGCAAAAACCAAAGGGTTGACCAGGAATGGTCATGCTGGCCCTATAATGTGTTTCCATACACTGGTAGACATTTTTTCCTACACTATGTTATTGTAATTACTGCTGATCTGTTTTAGTGCTACTTTAGGTCTTTTCATTAAACCATTAATTTTTTTAGTTTTTAAACATGTGCCATGACAATTAAAGGGTACAGAGTAATAATCTATTTGGCCTTTAACACTTTCTCCCTTGAGATACAGTTTGTATACAGACTTTCCTTTCTCTTCCTAATTTTAAGACTCTTCAGGGCAGCCATACCATAAGTTTTGCTTATCTTATGTTCTCCTTCCATACCAAATTCAGTTTGAACGTGGGTGGCAGTCTAATATTTTTGGAATGAATTCATATGAACCCTCTTAGAGCTTAGTAATTTATAAAATTTGAAGGAGTTCAAAACTCTTTACTGAATAAGCATCCTTTTTAGTTGTTAAATTTTGGGGATGGTTTGAGATGGCTGGATCTCATTCGCAGGGGTTCTAGTTAATCACTGGGAACCAGAAAAGCCGCAGGTGCTTTTTCAATATGTGATTCTTAGCGTACAGTGAAGGTTTGTATCTGCAACAAAGAAGCATTTCAGAAGTGGTAGATTTGTTTGATGCCAGCGGGGGTTAGAGGTGTTAGGTAAGGGGATTATAATAAGATTTCTTTTTTTGGAGACAGGAAAAATAAAGGTAGCTACAGATCCAGAGAGGGAAAGAGAAATACATCACTTTTATAAAAAGTCAAAGATCTCTATTTCTATTCTTATCAGAGCCAATATGAAACTGAAAATCAGAGACTATAGCCCTGTGACTAGAGGGTTATTTTATTTTTTAACTTTACTGGAATTTAAATGAGTCAGGAACTTAAAACTTTCATGTTTAACCTTACTTGATATTTGGATTTAAGAATTCCCACAGTACTATATACACCCACACAACTGACAGCATAAGGCATCTATATATGCTTAGGATTATATACATCCATTTATATAAATGCATCCATATAAATACATGCATATATATATTTAGAAGAATTTTAAACAAATGCCTATAGATAATTGTATTTAAGAGCTTAAAATGCAAATTCCATCAATGTGCCTCAGTAATACTGAATTTCTCTGTGATTCCAACAACTTATTCAAAGGCCATGGAGACTTAGAGTCAGGTAATTCTGCTTCCTGGGGTTTCAGATCACATCAGAATTTAATGTCAGTTCACATAGGCAGAGGCCCTGTCTTCTTCAAAGGTTTATACCCTCGAGGTTTTTCTTTACAAACCAGGCTAGTCATTCTTCCCTGTCTGCAGTCCCCTTCTTAGTGAACCTGTGTTTGCCTCATTTCCAAAAGTCTACTTCATAACTGGGAGGGAGACTACGATGGCCTAGTTCAGGCCATGGGTCCTGTGCTCAAATTCTAGTTCTCCCATTATTTGTGCCATTATTTTCTCATATATTTTAATATATTTTCTCATTTCTTTATCTTATTGGCCCTCATTCTAACCTCAAGCGGAGTTAATCATAGTAACTACACTAGAATTATGAATTAAGAGAATTATCGCTTAGAATAGGACTTATCATACAATGATTATTAGTTCCTGCTCATATAGTTTCAACATTGCTCCCTTCAACCATAGACAATTGGATCAGGCATGACTACCTCCTTGGAAATAAGGAACTGTCACTCAGGATAGCAGAGTCAATTAGTAGAGAGCTTTAACCTGAAAAGAAGCTTATAAAAATCCGAACAGGGGTCACCATCCTTGAGTCCTTATAAACAAGAAGAGAATGCTTAGTTTAA
The DNA here is from genome assembly GCF_902729225.1 of Pteropus medius. Classification (NCBI taxonomy): domain Eukaryota; kingdom Metazoa; phylum Chordata; class Mammalia; order Chiroptera; family Pteropodidae; genus Pteropus; species Pteropus medius. Next base: position 13,634,868 of record NW_024349802.1, on the reverse strand, counting down.
GGGGAGCTTAATAGTGCAAAGTGTTATACAAAACATTTTACTCATTTAATTTTTAAGAAAACACCAGGGTTAGATACTATTATGATATACCACTTTACAGAAGAGAAAACTGAGGCACAGAATGGTTAGGATTCAAACCCAGGAGGTATAGCTCCAGAGTGTACTCTCTTACTTACTATGTAGACCGACGTTGAGTAAATGAGTAAGAGAGATGCACAGAGGCAGGAACGGAGCAAAAGGGGCAGGGAGAGCCTGACTGCATGTCTCATAGGGTCCAGTTCCTCCTCATGGCTTCCATGAGATACTATTACAAAATTTCAAGAAACGTACTCCTTCTACTCTAGTTTGAATGGCTTACTCTTATTTACTGATTCATGACGCAGACTTCTTTCTTCTTAGTAACAAATGGAGTCTAAATTGACCAAGGGAACATCATACTTACACAGCAAACTGTACCTCACTGTCCTGGAGGCACCTCTAGACTGTTAACCAACCCTCCAGCACAGAAGCCTAGAGAAAGAGCTCAAGTACCTGATATCAGTTTAAAGTTAGATTCAGGATCCATCCAGCCATCGAGGGAAGAAGAGGCACAGGTCATTGTTGAAAAAGAGATGAAATAGCTCCCACTACTTTAGAAGTAAGGTTTATTGAAGAACAGACAGTGCCAACATGCATTCATTGCATCTCAATGTCACTTTAGATAATTTACATTCTAGCTTTTTGGCTGCTCAAAAATATTCCTCAATACCAACTTTCTCTGTTAAAGTAAATGGGTAGTTTGAACTGGGCAAAAGATACTTTAAATCAGGAATTCAGGCATCTCCATGGTGATCCAAGTCACCAAAATAGGTCAAAGCCAGACTATTTAAAAAAAAAAAAAATCACTGGGAAGTTGGGGGTAAAGGAGAGAGATTGCTGTGAAGTCCCCAAAAGAAAGAAACAGCAGCCTATTCATTTTTCATATGAAAATGTGATTCACTAAAAGCTTTAAAGAATTGAAAACATTACTTCCAGTGACCTGACCCCTCTCAGTGGCGACAAATGTCATTTGAAGAAATGCCAGAAGGGAAGAGAACTTTACTTTTCACCCATCAAAGATAGGTAGTCATTGTAAAAAACACTGACACAAAGGTCTGAGTCTACACAGTTTGGTATAGCTGCTCCAATATTTTGCTTCATTCTTTTAGTTTTATCTAAGCTTTGCTGAAGTCCTGGATACACTGAAAAAAAGCCAAATTCCAGGCCTGCTGGCATTGAGCTGTGCTTCATTCCTCATGTATGAACTCAGTTTCAGAATCAATCTCTCCCAGCAGAAAGAAACAAAGAAACAGAGCAAATTTGTACAGCTCAGTTCATGTGCAGATTAAGGAAGATGGACTCAGTGAATTTGGGATAACAAGATGGATTTCCCCCACAACTAAGCAGTATAAAAAATGTGAAAATCCTGACCACAATAAATGTCAAGCTAATTAACTGCTACAAAGCACCATTTCTCACTATGTATCTAATCTCTTTTATGAACAGAACTAATTGGGAGAATTGTAAAGACATCAAAATGTAAAAATCCAGGGAATTTTAAGCTATGGGTGATTGTTACTCAGTACAATGTGAGCAAGCATTTTTATTTTCCTATCTTCTATACTTTGTGTTTCAGTCTTATTCCCTGATTTTTCAGGTGCCCAAGTCATTGATGAATGAGGAAGAGTTACAAGAAGTTCAGAAATAACAGGAGGAGTAGGAGTGACAAGCCTGAAAGTTTTAGTGTGAATGCTTTTTTAAAACTTAGAGGAGGTTTCAATTTGGTATGTAAAAGGGGATAATGAGAGCCCTTCAGCCCTGGGCAGCATGCAAATGCCACTTAGAATCAAGAGCCAAGCCAGAATGCCAAAGGCAGGGCTGGAGTCATCGAAGATAAACATGTATGCATGTGGACCAGCAGACCGGTGCTGTCTAATTGTGTGTGCGTGTGCACGTACACACCCTAGCACATGCATGCATGCAAAGGCATTCTTGTGGATGGCAGAACTCATATGATGGAGCCAAATAGTTCACTGGATAGTGAAAGTCCACTCTTAAATCCCAGCTCCAGAATGTCCGCCTTAAAGCAATGGTGTAGACATCCTCTAAGATGATGACTCTAGGAATAGGTGGGAATCTCCTGCCCTAGCTGTTTAAAGCTGGACAGTGGAAGGTCTCTGAGTCTGTGCCCAGCTTTTGGTCTTCATCTGCAAACCCTTTCTTTGCCCTTAGCATCTTTGCATGGTGTCAAGTGGCATCTGTGTCAGCACACACTCAAATAAGAAACATGATGCTCTGAAAGCAAAATGTGGTCACTGACTGGGAGCCTTCAACCAGAAAATTAGAGCCCATAGTATAAAATCATAGGTACGCAAAGAGTTAGCATTTAATGTGAAATGCTAACCAGGACAAAGGACAATACAGAGAAAAGCATGTAATTATAAATATACAAAGAAAAATTTAAGTAGAAGCTTTCTAGATCTAGATGTTTGTCAATAATTCACTTAGGAGAAACTGCCTAAGGTCAAATTTAGAACAATTTGGATAATACAGTTTGTATTATTGCCAAGCATGGCTCTTTCAGTAATTCTATTTGAACTGTAAGATATCATTTTGTCAGTGAAGGTGACAGTGATTGACAAAGGTGAAGAGCCAGGCCAGCTTTTCTCAGGAAAATTATTCACAAAATTGTTATGTCTACTGTATTATGGAATGGATGTTTCAATGAGCGTCTCCAATACATGAACTGCTAATCGCCTCAGTCAATTTATCAAAAGTGCTCAAACTAGGTGACATGTAGACAAAACATCTGGCTAATTTCACATTTTGCTCCACTTTCGTGGCAATATGCAGACCCAGGGTGAGTTCAGCTGTTTGGATGGTTTGGGACTCTAATGTCCACATACAAGTTCCCAGTGTTGACTTCTCATATATTGGATGAATGGTTAAGCTAGAAATTCTTTAAAATCCTACCTGGCCCCTAAATTCTAGGATTCTGATTCATTTAACCCCATGGCCTAAATTTACATATCCTTACAAATAGAAGGGGTAGGGAGATAGGCTTTTAACTCGAGAATGAAGAAAGCATTTGTATTGCTTTTTAGGGGTGTGACTAGGGTCTTGGAAGAAGTCAGACCCAATCTCATGAGGTTATTGTGGTCATTAAATGAGATATTGCATGCAGAGACTGAGGCGTAGAGCAAGTATATGACTTCTGTTGATCACTAGCCAGAGTAGAACTCAAATCCAGGTTATTTGCTGAGGCTAAGGCAGAATCTACTCTAGCTATGTTAGATAGAAAAATTATTTATTTATTTAAGATTGTTAGTTAACTCTCAGACATGGAGACTACATAGACAGGAAAAAAGTCTTAATTAGACCTGTGACTGCTGCAGTGGACTCCCCAGTCTATGACTGCCAGGTACTTTCCAGTAGCCTGTTTCATCCATGAACCCCACCTGAAACCTTCTTCTCTGCTGTCTCTTGAAGCTGGCCTCATCTGTTACAAAAGAAGGAATTCCTCTCTCTGCCTCCTTCTTCATGTCCCTAGCTTACAATCTGCATCTCATACGAGAGTGTCTGATTGGCAAAGCCTAGGTCACTGCCTATGGTCCATCTGCAAGAAAGATTTAGAAAGTGAATTTCCATTGTCTGTCTTGGAGAAGTACAAACTCAAAAGGTAGGGAATTCTTCAAACGTAGGGAGGACATACAAAGGGTGCTGGAATCCCTAAAATAATAACACATAGTTCCTCAATAGAGTGTTTCACATTCATAAAGCTGACAAATTACAGCTAGCTTTCATATCACTTTCATTTGATTCTTTGGAAAAAAGTAATAGTAAGAAAGATAGTAGCCCCTATTTTCCCAGAAGGAGAAACTGTTTTTCAGATGTGGAAACTCTGTAAAGGTTAAGGACTAGACATGAAGTCTTCCAGCTAATGAGGGCAGAGCCAGTGCTTAAACGTTATTCAGCCTCTGGGTCAAAGGCCCTTGATTTATCATCATTGGCCTTCTCCTTATTTAGGATGGTATTTGCCATTGAACATTTGCAAAGACTGTGTCTTTTCTTCTGATTTTATATAAAATGTATAAAATTCTGATTTTATATAAAATGTATAAAATTCTGAAAAATTGAGAAGTAAAATAAAAACACATCTGATATTTCATCACTCAGAGGTAACCACTGCTAACATATTTTTTAGCATAAAAATTTAAATTAAACTGTATGTAGAGGTTCATTTCTTGCTCTTGTTCCTAACACTATCAGGGACCTATCTCCATTTTATAAAAAGTCTTTCAAAACATAATTTAAATGACTATATAATGGTGTCATTATACATATAAAACATACTTTACTTAATTACATCTTAATTTTTGGATACTTATCACTGGAGTTTTGCTATTAGAAGTAATAGTGATAAATGTTTTACATAAATTGTATATGTTATATAAATACATATAGATGACTAGATAATTATATATAATATTAATTATATATATATGTATATATAAAATCTTCAATTTTGTTCCTAAGCTAGAATCTTAGAAACGATTCCTTGGTCATATGATATGAACTCATTTGCTGTGTACGAATATAGCTGTTTCCCTAAAACCTCAGCAACACTAGGTTTGATTTTTATTCCTTGTAGATGACTTGATTTTCTTTGCTCTTATTGTTTTTATTTTTGCTTGAGTATTTTGGCCAGATTTTTTCTTTACCTGGGCAACTGCCAGTGTTTGTGGAGATTTATCTTGATGCAGCCTTCTTTTTGTGGTTATAGGGTGGTGGTTAGGGATATCGGCTCTGAGTCCAGACCACCTGGCATTGAGTCCCGATCTCGCTATTTGCTTCTTTGCTCTTGAGCAAGTTAGCTAGCCAATATGTGAGTCAGTTACTTTATCCATAAAGTGGAGAACATAATTTTATATAGTTGTTTTGACTTAATGAAATTAATATGAATGAAGTATTTATACAAACGCTTGACATGGTAAATGCTCAGTAGTCTTTGTTATTACTATTACCCATTATTTTCTATTATCTTAATTCATTCTTTTCTCATCTCTGAAAATTTTCTTTACCCTCAATTATTTCTTATTCTAATGATTCAATTGTTCTAGCTTGATCCTTGAGAATTCCTTTGATTCTCAGGTATCTGTTATTTCTTTCTTCTCCCTATATACTACCTTCTTTTTCATCCTTCGATCTTTTAATATTTTTTTTCTGTATCCTCAGAGAGCATTTCTAAGTGTGTCTTCTATATTACTGACTCAATTTTCTATGCTAACAAGCCTGATTTTACTATCTCCAATACAGATTTTGATGATCTTATTACAATTTTAGTTCCCTTGCAATTCTCGATCATATTATCCAGCTCCCTTTTCATCTCAGCTCACTATCTTTATACTGCATCCTGTTTTCATCTCAGCTTATTCTCCTGCTAACTTTCTGCTCAAGTTTCATTTAGACAATATCTTCTAGTCTACGGTCATGCCACCATGAACGTGCCCGATCTTGTCTGATCTCGGAAGCTAAGTAGTGTCGGCCTGGTTAGTACTTGGATGGGAGACCACCTAGGAATACCAGGTGCTGTAGGCATTAAAAAAAAAAATTAGACCATATCTTCTAGTATCTTATTAATCACGTCACATGATATTCTAAACTTTTCTTCTGAGTTCTATATTAATCATATTTAGAAGACTGTTCTTCCCAAGCTTCAGAATGTTTTATGTTTTTCATTGTTTTATAGAATCTTTTTGTAGAACCCTTTGTGGATTTTTAGGTCCTCTTTATTCAGCCTCAAGCAAGGGGAGAGATTTTGGAGCCTGGTACTTGTCCATAGACAGATTATAAAGCTCTCACTTGTCCCTGTCATCATCCTTTTGAGTACTGATAAAATTCTCTTCAAAATTCTCTTGGTGGTGGTTTCTAACTTACAGTTCAGTTCCTTGTGTCAAATAGCCTTGCATCTAATATGATTCTGTTCCATGCGACTAACATTTTCTCCAACATACACTGCCCAATTCTTTGATACTAATGCAGTGTTTAAAACACACACAATTTCTAGCATGCATTATTCCTCGAGTTTTTCTATCTTTATAGGAACTATATCTCAGGATGCAAAGGAACAAAACTAGTTCCAACCACTCCTTTCTAGCCAGTTATTTTATGAAAGTTGTTTACAAATAGATATAGAAAGTGGGATCTTCAAAACTTGTAGCCATGTATTCCTGGCTACATGTGAACCAGGTAGCAGGCAGCGGTGGAAGGATTGTTCTTTCTGCCATCTTTCTGTAATTGAAAAGGCTGTTTGAAGAGGTAAAATTCAGATACAGTTTTTCCTAATTGAGTTTCCTCAACCAACTCCATTCGTCTTAGAGTGGAAACTCATCCTAGATTCTAGCCATGGCCTTCCTTTAAGTGTTAGTCTTCAATGTGACTAGTTTTCATCTTTTTCTGTCTTCTTAGGTCCCAAAGAGGTGAGTCATGATACATTGCATCAGGGACTGCTGCATAAGGGAGAGTCTCACCTGCTTATCTTTAAAATGTTCAATATAAAACAACTTCTACATGACAAATCACCTTGGTACAGTGATGTTCTCTAGCTTTTGGGTTTATCTCTGTTATCACATAATCACATTTCTCTCTATCTCCTTTTTATCTCTGTGTGTGTCATTTTCACCAGAAAGTGAGCTCCTTGAGGGTAACACCCTCACCTGGGTTATCAGTGTATCTCTTGGCCTGCCTTGCAGAGAACAGGGCTCTGGAAATCTCTGAGTGAGCAATGACCAGGGAGTCCAGAGAGGCTCTTCAGGGATGCACCTGTGTCAGGAGAAGGAAAGCTCGGGCATCAGCTCCCCTTAGGGTCATACTAAAGGGTTTTAAAAGCCATTTGATCTAACAAAACTGACTATAGATTGTGTTCCTACTACCTGCAAGGTATTTGGGATTCCAAGATGAGTAAGCCTTGCTTGCTGGGTAGAAAACAGTCCATGTATGAGTAGCTATAATGGAGGGCAGATCATAGTCATGCTTTATTGGAGATTGCAATAAAGCATAGAACTCAAATGAACTGGATTATTTCCACTTGCTCAGCCAACAAACATTTATTGAAGACCAACTCCAAAGCAGTGTAATAAGCATAAAAGTAATTCTGAGTAGCAGACCATGTCAGAAGGAGCCAAAAGACTGTACTTGACTTGCTTAAGTAATGGAGAGAAGCATCCACATTCCTTTGTAATTACCCACTGTTGGGAAACCCATGCCTTGGATTCTCAACTCACAACTAAGCAAACAATACAGTTCTGGAATCAAATTTCAGCCTACGTGTATCTATTGCCTATTGTGTTCTCTCTCTGCTTCCCAGTCAGTCAAGAAAATGTCTTTTTTTTTTTTTTTTTCTTAGCAACAGTATTGTTCATGCAGGAGAAACTAAGGTAACATCAGGGCATCTATATTTGCATGTTACTGGAAATAGCCTGTGCTTTCTTAAGCAGTTCTTAGTTGTAAGTAAGTTTTGTTACTGGAAGCAGCTTAGCCTGTTTTTCTGATGCCATAATTTGCTGCATTTAACACTTAACTGACTTCCATATTTATTTTTTTCTAATAAAGATAAAAGATTTTTTAAGAGACCTAAATCTAACTAATGATGTAAAGGGAAGAGGTAATCGATAATATTAGGGAAACAAGGCATGTGAATATATAGTAATTTTTAATCATCCTGAGTGTTTATAAAGGAAACAGGAAGTACTTTGTTGCCCATTTTAAAAATAAGTAAATCATGACAACAGTAAAGTACAGGTCACAGACCAGTTAGCAAATTAGGGAAATGAGGCATCATGGCTTTGATTTTATACTCTTTCAACTGCATTATCTGGCTTCCACCTATGTTATGGGTACCACACATTTTCTGAAGGGCAAGGATGCATAATATTCTAATGATAATAGTAGTCAGCTGGATTGACCTCTTACAGTATGCCAGGCACTGTATTAAGTGTTTTTCGTACACTGTCTCATTTAATCCATACATCAATGTTGTAAAGTAGGCATTATTTCCATTCTAGGAATGAGGAAATGAGGGTGTAAAGATGATGATTGCCCAAGCTAACATAGGTAGTATGTGGTAGACTTGGGATTTGAACCCCAATTCTGTCTGACTTCAGAGCTCATGTGCAGTCAAAACCACCATGTTGTGTGTGCTGTCTTGAGACCAGTAAGTATCAACCCTTCATTTTACTTTTGCCACATCTGTGACTTAGAGAAACTGTGACTCACTACAGTTTCGCAAAGGGATGGTGAGGGATGTGGAACTAAAAATGCAAATTTATCAATCTCCCCACTGCTGTATGTGCTCAGAGTAAAGGGAAGCATTTCTTTGTTGTAGATAAGTACTTCCTCCAAACCAGCACTGTTTTACTGAATGTCAGAGTAGAAGCACAGAGTATCTACCATTTTTACAGCAAAGACGTGGAATATCTATATTTAGAAAAGTTACTTTCAAACTTTGTCACCTATTTCAAATGGAACGAGATTGGCAGTTTAGAAAATGTGATCTGAATACTATTTGCAACAACCTGAGCTAATTTTCTGATACTGACTATAGCATAAGAATTTCTAAGTATTAGTAGGAATAGGTCCACTAATCTCTCCCGATTAGAATGTACATCCTTGAGAACTCTGTGTAGTGAAAAGGTTTTGGGATTTGGGATCAGAGGGCAGAGATGAAGTCCCATTCTTCCTTTCCTTTCTGGATGGGCTTCATTAAGTGGTTTAACCTCTCTAGTTCTCTGCTTACAATAGGATAGGTATAGGTATAACATTTATAGACCACTTATTTAAGAAATAGTTAAAATAATGCAGGTGAAAAGCAATTTGCTAATGGGAGAGTATACAAGTGTTAGTTTCTGCTCTTAATAAGTACCGTATTTATCCTAATGTTTTTTTAAAAAATCTCATTTTAACTGTTTTTTCTACGTATAGTCATTGATTTACTCAGTCATACATATGTCCAACATTTATTAAGATATCTAACATGTCTCACAGTGGGTAGGTTATAAGGAAAATATAAAAACTAAGAGACAGAATCTAACTACCTATTCATCCTTTACTTTGATGTCTAATAGATATTTCATCATATTCAAAACTGAAATCCTGATTTCTACCCTAAACTTGCCCACTTCCCACCCTCATCCCCACAGCTTCACTCTTCTCTATCTCACTTGATAGCAACTTTATCTTTCCAGGTACCCAGAACAAAAACTTTGAAATCAAATTTGACTTCTCTTTTCCTGTCTTATCTCATTTCACCAAAATTTCAGAGAATCTTATTAGCTTTGTCTTCAAAATATATCGAGTGTCAGAATGTATCTTCCTGCATCCATTGCTTCTGCCCTGGTCTAAGCTACTAGAATGGATTGAAAAGGTACCTGTGAATGTGACCTTATTTGGTGGGGTCTTTGCAGAGATCATCAAATTAAGATGAGATCATACAGGTTTAGGGGGGGTCCTAAATCTCATGACTGGTTTCTTTATAAGAGAAAGGAGAGGGAGATTTGGATACAGAGACACGAAGAGATACACAGGAAGAGGATGGCCATGTGAAGATGGAGGCAGAGATTAGAGTGACGCTGCCATAAGCCAAGGGACAGGTGGAGCTACCAGAAACTGGAAGAGGCAAGGAAAGCTTCTTCTCCGAAGCCTTCAGAAGAAGCATGGTTCTGCCGACACCTTGACATCAGAAATGTAGCCTTCAGAACTCTGAGAGAATAAATTTCTGTTGTTTTAAGTAACCAAGTTTGTAGTAATTTGTTATGGCAGCACTGAGAAATGAAAATAGCCACTATAACGCTGTGCCTGGATAAACGCAACAGCCTCCTCAACTCGACTCTGTTTCCACCTGCATGTCCTAAGTATATTCTCAACACAATGGCCAGACCAACCATTCCAGAGCTGAAGATTAAGTCCCTCCCCCGTTCAAAACCGTCCAATGGCTTCTTATCTCAGCAAAAACCACAGTTCTTCCAGCGGCCTTCCAGACTATGGCCTCTGCCGTTTCCTCCACACTCCACTCCTCCTCTCCTTTATTCTCTCTATTCCAGCCATCTGGCTTCCTGCCTCCTTGTTTCAGACACCTTAGTGCTCTGCCTCAGGTCATCTGTCCAGAGGTGATACTCAAATATTTAACTGCCATGCTCAGGTATGCACCAGCCAGAGTCCATGCTGGCCAGAGGGCTAGAGCTGAGTCCTGGCTGCCCTCTGCTGTGAAAGTTCATCCTTTAGTCATCTACTGCCTGGGAAAGTGGTTATACCAAACAATGCAGACATATTTCAGTATTTTAACAGCCATTCGACCTTACAAAACTTCGTGGATGAATGCCAGCTTTGGCCCTACTCTACTTTTCTCCTTTTCTAGAAATCCACAGAGTTTTATCCCTTACCTCTTTCAGTTCTTTGCTCAAATGCCATCCTCTCTGTGAGTCCCATTCCAGCTCTTCTATTTTAAATTGAACTTGACACTCCTTATTCAACACCTCTACTTTCTATTTCTATATGGAGCTTATTGTCTTCCGACATACATCTATTTTGCTTATTTGTCTTATTTATTGCCTATCTTGTACAATGGAATGTAAGTAGCATGGGACAGGATTTTTGTTACTTTGTTTTGTTTTGTTCTGCTTTGCTTTGTTTTTCATTTCATTTTATCACCTGCTGTGTTCCCCACACCTAGAACAGTGCCTAGCACATTGGAGATTTTTGGTGAACATTTGTTAAATGAATGAATGCTTCCAAACAACTTACAGAATGTCTATGTGTACATCTGTGAAAATAGTCAGGAGTCCTGAATATCCTACATGCTACAGACACTGTCATTTTTAGTACGTTCTTCTAGAATGCTGAACCCAAGTCGAGGGAATATGCTCCCTCCCTCCCACCTCCCATTTCCCCCCACCCCACAAAGTCAGGTGAGCATGATGGAACGAGAATGGGTTCTCTCCAGCAGTCTTCTTAGTTTTTATAATTGTTATTAAAATGGCTTTGTGACACAATCTCAGCTTCCTCCTTTGTGGCAAAATAGTTTTATTTCTATTTTGTTAGGCAAAGTATCATTAACAATTTGTCTTGTTTTGACAGCATTGGGCTATAATTAGTTTCTACAGGAAAATGTACCAATTAACACAGTGTTTGTGCTTCTTGGCTTGAATCTAAATGGAGACTAGAGGAAGCTAACTGTGAAAATGTAAAAAGTGTTTCATTGGCATGGGTAAGGAATTCACCTGCCTTTCTGTGTGATAGTTTAGTTGCCTTTTAAAGGCCTGGTGTCCCTTCTCATCCTAACTCCCCAAGATAGCTTATTGATGCCCATCCCATCTGTGATCTCTCCTTTCTCTGAAGTCCTCTCATATTTATGTTATCATTCCTCACACTTAGAAATAAATACTAGTCTTTTGTTATTTTTGGTATGTTGCCCAGATAGGTTAAAAGCAAAAAGAATTTGGAATATTAGGCAGTAAATAGGTGATAGAGGGAAATCTCTAGGATAAGTTTAAGTGAAAAAAAAAAATGTAGAACAGTGTATATGATACCTTTTGTTCTATACAAGTGGGAAAATAAGAATATATATTTATATTTTCTTGTACTTGCATAAAGTGGCACTGGAAGTATAAAAAACTATTAATGAAATAGTTGCCTATTAATAAAATGGTAGGGGTAAAGGGAACAGGGGGAATGGGGATGGTATAGGAATGAAGTTCTTTGTGTATACTTTTTTATATCATTTTGATATTTAAAGCAGGTAAATGATTTACATAATCAATATTTTGAGTTTTGTCTTATAAAAGTTCTATGATACTATACATATTCAGGACCTAAGGCAATCCTGGTGACACCAAATGCTCGATGAATGAGGTTGATTGATTGCAAGAGGAGCAATAGGGCAGATGTAGTTTAGGAAAATCCAGCCTGGCTACTCTATGTTTATGTGAAAACATGGCTACAAAATGAAGAACTCATTGTGTTTGTTGGGATGATCTGGTCTCAGCTTCCTGTCATGCTGAACTTCCCTTTCACTCCATATTGCCTATAGAACTATAAAAAAGCTAAAACTTTATGCCATGTTCTTCCTGTTAAAATAATAATTAGTGGATGTACAGAGCTTCACAGTTTACATGGTTCTTTTTGTAAAATTGTTCCTTTGGGCTGTTACTTGTGGAGCCTGTACCTTTGTTCCCTTAGTCTAAGCAGTTAGATATCATTGATGATCTGGGCCAGCCTTACAGGAAACATATAACAGAGCATAACTGCTTAAGTGCATGAGTTTTGAATTAGAAATACTCTATATTGGAATCCCAGATTCGCTATGTATTTACTGTGTGATTTTGGACAAGTTATATTTTCTGAACATTTATATCCTTGTCTATAAACTAGGTATAATGATTCCTACTTATTAGATTGTTGTAATGCTTCTATAAGGTAAGAAAAGTCAAATATATAGTACTACATTTCATGCATGTGAGTATCCAATAAATATTAACAATGACTTATTATTATTTGTATGTATTTACAGTATATCTGGAAAGATTTCCCCCTACCCACTCCAGATATCTTTCTTGCTCTTTGGCACAATGCTCATTAGGGCACTGAAGATATATTACTTTGGGCTAAGTATATACTCTGCCAACATGTTCTTATCGAAAATAGAGATTTACTTAACTTTGATATCATTATTTTCCTAGGATGACTAAGAGCAGGTACCAAATGGAATGGAAACTAGGAGGAGTCATCAAGAGTAATATCAGACCACGGGCTTCCCCTTCTCGGGAATAACGGACTGAGGAAGCAGTGCTGTGGGAGTAAAGGGAATCTGCATAACCTTGGAGATCTGGCAGTCAGGAGGCACTCAAAGCAGCAGCTAAAGTTGAGAGCAAAACAGAAACAAGGGGCTGGAGGGCCTGAGAGAGAATCCTAGCCTACAGACCTGCCCCATCACCCCACAGGCACTATACTGTGAAACATGTCAGCTCAGACCCTTAGCACTTGCATCTTTGCCTGTCGGAGCATAACCTGGTCATGAGCCTGGGTCCTGATTCTGGATCTGAGTGGGTGTTATAGTGAGACTGTGTACCACATAGCTCCCTCCTTTTCCCCTCATAAATCACATTCAGGCTTTGGAGTATGAGTGTGATGTAACACAGCAGTCCCCAATCTTTTTGGCACCAGGGACTGGTGTTCCCATAAGAATCTAATGCCTGATGATCTAAGGTGGAGCTGAGGTGGTGATGCTAGCCCTGGGAAGCAGCTGCAAATACAGATGAAACTTCACTCACTGGCTCACTGCTCACCTCCTGCTGTGTGGCCCGGTTCCTAACAGGCCACTGACCAGTACTAGTCTGCAGCCCAGGGTTTGGGGACCCCTGATGTAACAGATTATTCTAGTTGCTTTGGTAGGATGAATTGGAGCAAAATGAGACTAAAAGCTGAAACAAGGATTGGAACGTGCTCTCCTAATCCAGGAGTGAGGCAAGGAGAGCCAGGTAGAGTAGGTTATCTTTGCCTTTTCTCCAAGGGTTACACAAGCCCAGGGCCATGTTTCTGCATGACCACCAAGTGTACATCCCAATATGGATTCATTTTTGTCATCCTCTTGAGAATGTCCACATAATCAACTTGGTCTTGAAGTTGTTTCATTCTGGTGTTTAGGATTGATGGCTTTATCCACAATTCCCCATAGTTAATTTAATCAGTTTAGACAAACAAGCCTCTTTCTTTCTAAGCCAGCAGGTGTCACTATTGATCAGTTGGAAATAAACATGGTACCCTCACCATGGTAGGAGTAGATCCAGATCTAACTAGGAAAAAAAAATGCATTTGGCATTTTAGGTTAAAGAGCTCCTGCCTTAGATCCACTGGCTTCCTAGTAAACAGTTGGATTCTCAAAAGAAAGTGCACTTCTTCATCACTGCATAACTGCAGTGCAAGGCAAGTCACGGTCTTCATGGAGAACGGAGTCGAAGAAGTAGCCCGCATGACTCCACTTTTCAGTACCAATGTTCCAAGAGTTTCTTATAGCTGAATTTTCTATATTCTTATAGCTAAATGTAGCTAATTCCCAATCAACTACTAAACAAATCATCCATGGTAGATTTTAGCTCCAGAATGGCTTTCCTTCTTTGGTCTATTTCACATGTATTAGACTTGATTTCTGGGAAATAAATGGCAGAAATAATCAGGTGTGTAAATCATGTAGTGCATTTCAAATTCAAAATGTAAACTTGGGGAGAGTTGTTCTTGACTATACATTATCCAAGGCACTGATCTCTCCTCCAACACACAACTCAGCATAAGACAGTTTGTTAAATACATCCAAGCATATCCTTTTCTTCCACAACATATACTGAATTTTTATGTGCAAACTACTGTGCTTCTTCCGTGAAGCCTACCCAAACCTCCTTCTCCTCTAGAGAATTTATTTTCTTATACATGATTCCTCCAACCTTATTTCCTCTCAATATTTCTCTTGTTTAGTTTGTTGTATGTGTATTTTTCTACTACTTGATTGATTGTAACTTCTAGATCATTTTTAAAAGATAAGAATGTTAACTGTTATCTTCCCCAGATCATCCCTGTTTCACATGTGGGTTATGACAGTAGCTAGCATTATTTAATTTACTTTTGTAATTGAAAACCTAGAATAATGTCTTGCATAGAAGAGTACTCAATAAATATTTGGATGTCAGGATTTCAGCAATACAAAACAAAGACCCCTACTCTGACCTCTTAGTGAGAAGCTTATAGTCTAGTAGGGTATATAAAATGTACTTACAAATAGGACTTCCTACTTTGTATTAAGTCCTATAGAAAGAGTACGCACAAAGTACATTGGGAACTCAGTAAGAAAATGTCTCTGAGTGGCTGGTCATGAGATATTTGTGGAAAAAGTGGTTATTAATCTAGAAATATATGTAGAAACGAGAGAGAAAGAAGAGGGAGGTAAAGATTTTTGGGATAAAGCAAACAGCAGTGATAGAAAAGCCTGTGTGTATTATGCATGTTGTTCAGTGGGATGGAACCTTGATTAGGTTAAAAAAATGTATAATATATGTCAAGAAAAATAATTTAGCTCTTGAACACATTACTATACACACACACACACACACACACACGTATTTTATTGACTTTGGGTCAGGAAAATAACATCTAGAGAACTGGGTATATGATATTCCCAGTTTTTAGAAAATGCAATGTTATAATTTAATATTTTGAATGGTATTACATCACCTTTGAAATTGTTCCGGTGCTTCCAATAACTCCTTCGAATATTCCTAGATAACTGCCTAGGAAAATGAAAAACATTTCTATTCAATACATGCATTTTCAAAGATTTGGGGGTGGGGCAAGAATTTCAGATAGAGGGAAGAGCAAGTGCAAAGGCCTTAGGCATGCTTAAGAAACAGAAGAACAAAACAAAGCAACTATTGAAGGGAAGTTGGAGATTTGCATTTGAAAATGAAAAGGAAGTAGAAAGTAAAGGGATGGTCTTCTAAAAAGAAATAGCACTCTGGTTAAGGGGCCCCAACCAGCAGTTTGGGAAGGGAGTGTCTGATAATCTGGGCTCTGGTTACCTGTCTCTTGGCTGAGCCCGAGTAACCAGAGGCAGAATCCAAGATAGATGGCCTCTAGGGACTTCTTTGGGGTTCATTGTTGGTGGCAGGCCTGTAGATTTACTCTTTCATCACAATAACACCTAATGGAAAAGAGTTAAATTCCCAACAGAAATTGAAATATTTTTAGGAAGGGGGAAAGGATTGCTGAGTGGCCTCAAAGCAGCAAATACACACTTCAAGGGGAGAAAACACTGATTCTTTTAACAGAAAGAAAATGACTAGTGAAAAATGGCTAATCGGAGTGAAGTAGCATTTTTTAAAAGATCATGTTACTCAAGAACCATATAAAAGGATTCTTGACTTTCACCTGTTCTTGTCAAGACCCTCTTGGTCCCATTGTATTCAAATTTCCATTGAGAGAGATATAAACTATGGTACTGTTTGAAGAATAAGGATAAAGAGGGAATTTTTAAGATCAGAGAGACGTTGAATAGCTGGAGTTTGGAGGAATTTCATAAACAGTGACAATAGTGTGAGACTATCATGAAATTATAAACCTTAAGTTATGTGGAATGCTGATCCAGAAAAGAGCCAGATGCTGCTAAGTAAAAAACCCAAGCACCTGACCACTTCAGCTAGCTTCTTGTCCACAGCTGACTTGTGGAATGGGCAGCATTTTTAGGCATGGTGAATGATTACTGACCCAATACATCCTAAAAGAAATTTTCTCACCTTCTTTTCAGGGATATAACACTCATTTCAAAGCAGACCTCTTATAGTATTACCTGAACACGCATGCCTGCCTGCATATTGCCATGCTTTTACTCACATGATTTTTCTCTACCTGTCAAAAAACCTTCATCTTGCCCAAATGTCAACTTCTCTGTGAATTATTCTATAATTGATCCCACCAACTAGAAGCTGGTTTGCCTTTAAATTCCCATAGAATTATAAAGTTCTCATTATATATTTTTTTCTAGTTAACTTTTTAACCCTTGCATTTCCTGAGAATAAATAAAAATTATCAGGGACAGACTAATCAAAATCTATATATATGAGAAATTCACACATTTCTTTAACAATGTAAGTGTACATTTCTATAATAGGCTCAACTTAGTAAACAGATGAATCAGTATCTCAGTTTGAAGCATCTGCATTCAGGACAGTAATGACCTTACAGGTTTTTGTTTTGTTTTGTTTTTGTTTGTTTTTTTACAGTAGCCATGAAATTACATTGGATTATCTTCAGTTCCCACTATGGTAGCCTGCAAAGTGAGTTCCATAGGTGTTTTCATGTTTGATGAATGAGAACTGTTGGCAACTTTTAAATAACACTTTCTCCGCCTTCTAAATATACAAGTGTATTTTAGACTGCAGCAACTTAGGTATAGGTACCAAGTCTGCATTAATTCAACATAATATCTGCACAGCACCTGTATGTAGTCAATAGCAGCAACTCAACTCAATTGATGAATGAAGAGTTCCAGAGTCTCCGAGGAGGGCTCACCATTTGTTGTGGGGAAAAGAGAACTTTAAGCTCTGTCTCAGGATAGGGTTCAAGTAGAAGGTTCATTAGAAGCCTAAGGTTTTGGGGAAGTCCTTGTGGAGGGGCAGTGGTCCAGCCTACTCTAAGGAGGTTGAATTCTTTCGGACGTGTCTTTCTGGAGAAGTCTTTCAGAACTGCTGGGGTCCTTTTAAAGTAAAGTTCTAGCTGTGAGTAGTGATTAGCCAGCCCTGCATCTCATTCATCTTGTTCACTTGCACTCATTACTAGTTACCCAGATGGTAGATAGCATAGGTATTAGACTCATGAGGTTATTAGCTTAACTGCCTCTGGTGAACTATCGGGTTCAAAAGAGTATTTCATGTTGGGAACTAGAAGAAATTTCTGGTTTATGAAACTACTTCTCAGTGACTGATCCTTCAGAAATTCCAGTTCTCTCTAAGGGAGATTTTGAGGGAGAAAATCCATAACAGAGAATACCAGCCAAAGGCTCCAGGCTCAGATTTTCCCTCTCTTTGGTATGACAGCAGGTGTAAAACAAATAGGAGAACAACTTATTTACAGATGTTTAAACTACTGGAGTCAGACCTGGGTTTGAATCCTGGTTCTGCAATAACTTACTTTGAAAAAAAAGAATATCTTTAAGCCTCAGTTTCTTTGTCTATAACATGAGGATGATAATATTAGTATCTTCTTCATTGGTTTATCATGAATTTTAAATGACATAAATATTATAAAATGCTTAGCATTGTGCTTATCAAGTCAATAAATGTTAACTGTTGATGTTGATAATCCTGCTGCTACTATTATTTCATAATCATGGAAAACAGCCCATACAGTACATTCAGATGCTCAAACCAGTTTTTATGCAACTCTCATGCAAGCTTCTCACACATTGAGCTTCCCTTCCCTTCCTTCCCTTCCCTTCCCTTCCCTTCCCTTCCCTCAATATTCATATATTGAATATCTAGCTAAAGTCTATAGTAGATTCTAGGAATGCAATGATAAACTTAATGTCTTCCTCAGGAAGTTGTAGACAAATAGAGAAGAGAGATACATCAATAAGTTTTTACAATGCATTGTGATCATTATAATAGTGCGTGCACAGCATATAATATAGCATGAAAGGAGCAATGAGTAATTCTAATAGGGAGAGAATGGTCATAGTTAGGATGAACGTTTGCCAGGATGAATTAATGATGGAGAGGGCCATTTCAGCAGAGAAAATAAACAGGCATAAAGGTGCCTCGGGTATGCTACATGGTACATTTGAGAAATCATGGACAGTTCCATAAATATGACACAGTGCACTCAGAGGAATATCAGGATATGAGGCTGAGGCCCTGGTACAGAGAACTGTATGTGAAGTTTAGAATTTAGGGAAGCAACATAGATTGCTACGTGTTAGAATGATCACTCTGGCAGGACCGGGGAGAAGGAACTATTTAACTCCACATGTTTCTTATTAGTAGAAGTCTCCTCATTCAATTGGCTAGAACTTCATGACTCACCCATTTCTGAACCAGTCACTTGCAAGGGGAATGGAAAGACTGATTGCTTAGACTTAGATCACCCAGTCTCTCCTGAAGCACATAGTCACTCTGTAATTGAACAAAGATGGAATGTTCTCATTAAGAAAGAAGGAAGGCGAGAAACAGCTCTTGGGTAGACAATCAGTACTGTCTACCACAGAAATCAAATAGATGGGCCTTATGACCAAGGGCAGGTTAAGGTTGAGGAGTGAGAGATGACACCCAGGCTTCTGGCTTAGGTCACTCAAATAATTCTATTTAATAATTATCTATATAGACATGTTTCAATAGGTTTAGATTCAGAAGAGAGACTGTTATTATAAGTGCATTCGTATGTTTCTAGGAGTTAAAAATCCTTGAAATATGAGGCTATCTTAACTACTCTATGGAATTAGATCTGTTTTGAGTGAAAGCCGAGTGTTCACTAAAATATTGCCCTAAATTGAGCACATTTGGGAACAATATGTATATGTCCAATGGTTTGATCTCATTGGTCAGTAAGGTAAATCTAACTATGAATGCCAGTATTTAATGTAAAATAAAATATTCTGCTTAGAAAGAAATATTTTAAGGCATAACAAATTTGAGTTTTCTTTTATATAGGTTTCTCAATAAATGCTACGCATATTATTTCCTCCTGATACACTCAGTGAAAAGGCTTAATCTTGAAACAGTTTATTTACCATGTTCTAAACTTCCAGAATTCTATTTCCAAAGCAGTCCATCTTTTCAGTCATTCTTATTAAAGTAGCTGAAAAAACGGTCTTCAATAAGGGCACATTTGGTCTCTCCCTATGGTGGGAGGCCTGTCTATTTCTAAAAA
The DNA here is from genome assembly GCF_902729225.1 of Pteropus medius. Classification (NCBI taxonomy): domain Eukaryota; kingdom Metazoa; phylum Chordata; class Mammalia; order Chiroptera; family Pteropodidae; genus Pteropus; species Pteropus medius. Next base: position 13,615,392 of record NW_024349802.1, on the reverse strand, counting down.
TACGTTGCTATGTTACAAATGCACCATCCTCGTACTATAGGCAGGAAGATAGCTGTTTGAAATTAGCCTATACAAAGCCAATAATGGGAAATAATAAATCTGAGGGTTCTAAAAGCATCAGTCCTTGTTTACATTTTTCTTCTCTTCCTTTCCAAATAAATACATTTTTTTTCTTTTATCCCTTCTTTCCCTTTCTTTTTTCAGAGAAAACACATTCAATGTTTTTAAGTAATTTGACATAAAGAGAACTAGATGATTGATTAAATTTCCTACCTTGTGAATTTTTCTACCCCATTTTAAATTAGAGAAACTTAGCTTCAGCACTCTGTAAATAAAAGTGATCTCCAACAACATGTTCATTTCAATTTGTGGTGCAGGCAGTATAAGGAGCATTCTGCACACTGATTCATGTTGAAGGCAAACTCCAATTAGTATAAATTGTATGGAGGCACTTGACATTAACTTACAACAAGGATATTAAACCTCAGAGGAAACACTGAGCCCTGTAGAGTAAGATTTCAGTGACAACCTAAGGGACCAGTGATATGTTCAACATGATTCTGAAGTAAAGGAAAACGGACTAGATTTCACTATATGTCTGGCATAGAGAAAAGTTATAATCATAAGGCTTTCAAATTAAATAGCATTATAATCTACTTTGTAGAGTATCAGGTAATCTTCTTAGAACATATTCAGTTTGGGACATTTATACTTTTAGGCATGAAGGTGCTTCCTTTCCTCAGCAGACATTTTCTAACTACCTACTATGCAAAATTTTATCCCAACAGCATATAACCACATATTTACTGAAACAGTTTTCTAGTTGTTGTTCTTGCTCACCTTCTCTCTCCCAACCCAGATCCATTCTACTGGTTATTATTATAGGGCAGTACTGATTGTATCACTCAGATGCTTTGTCTCTTAGTGATGCCCATCACCTGCCTGGTGAAGTCCATACTCTTCAACCTGACATTCAAGGTCCTGTGGTCTATGGCCCCAATATCTCAGCCATATTATAATATTGTTCTTCTAAGTTTATCATTTGCATCAAAGCCCTCACTTAAGAAGGGGTTAATCATGCCTTTTTCTTTGAGGACAACCTATTAATAGGAGATCGTCGTCTTCTTTTACTTTACCACACATTCTTCCTGCCTTTGTCTATGTTCTTTGTTCTGGAGGAAGGAAATCCCCATCTCACTCTACTTCAATCTTTTTTTTCCACATTTAACGACTTGTGGAATCTCAGCTTTCAAACATACCAACTCCTATGTCTTGTTTTCCCAACAATAGCTGTAGTTTCCTTACTCATGAGTCCTTTACTCGTGTTCATCTTTGTGGGGCATCTATGGCTGAGAAGAACAGTGAGACCTCACAGTGTCTAGAGGTGGAAATGGCTCCATGTGACTCTTCTGTTCATTTGGTTACTGACTGACAGAAACTGGAGAATTCCAAGAGATCTACAAGTATGCCCAATTTTAGAGGAAGAATATGAAGCAGAGGTTCAGAGCTTGGTGTCTGGAAGCATGCAGACCTTGGTCAAACCTGGCTCTACCACTTAACTACCTATGTGATCTCAGGCAGGTTTTTAATGCACTATGAATTTCTGTTTTCTCATAGAAGAATTGAAATTGTATGGTTGTCACAAGACGGTGATGGGATTGATGGGCAAACACCAATGAACTTTAAAGAAAAAGTTGTAAACTTTATGGAAAAAGAAATAGGAAATTGTGGACATGTTACATAAAGCAGGAGATGAGACAGTTGGAGATATTGATTTCTCAAGTCTTTGGCTCTCTATGAGGTCATAAAAATTGCCAAAGATTTTACTCCCACAGTGAGAAGATTCTGCAAAGTATGAAGCTTGCTTTTACCATTTCATGAAAATTTTATATATCTTCCCAATTGACTCTTCTGCCCTGATTATGCTTGCCTACAAAGCATGGATACAAAATAACCTTAGCCCATTTCTAAGTGTTTATTGTGATATTAGGTAGGTCATTTTCCCTTGGATATTTCTGAGGTCTAGTCCTATTCTAACATTGCCTACTTCATTGGGTAGAGGAAAGGATCAAGTGAGATAATGGTACTGGGCACAGGGGATGTGCTCATTTAATCATAGCTAGAATTATTATTTTGCACATTACTTTTTTTTTCCTCCAGTGGAAGAATCAAGTGGAATGATTTAGAGTAGGTTACTAAATCTTTTGTCAGGTAGAACTACTTTGAATTTCTCTCAAGTTTTACCATGACCGATGGGAACAATAGGAAGAAGAAGGGGAGGAATAATATTTTTAATATTAGGAAGAGGAGTATGAAAGCAGTGTCAGCTCTACATGCCTCTGAAATGAATAATCTCTTTGTTAAGGTGCAGCCAGAAAGGGGTGGAGATAGTCCATAAAGAAAGAAAGAAGCAGATGTGATGTGCGCGCACACACACGCACGCACGCACGCGCGCATACTCTTCATCTTTGTTCTGGCACAGAGCTCCTAAAACTCTTGGAATTTCCCATGATTAGAGCTATAAAGGTGTCTTTTGTTATGTTAATCAGGCCACTTTTGGACCACACCTAAGGATGGGAGCTGGTTACCAAGAGAGCCCACCAGGTGGTTAGTGGGCTGGAATTTTCCCACCTATACCCTAACCTAAGGAGAGAAGAGAAGAGTTGGAGGTTGAACCAATTGTCAACAGCCAGTGATTTAAGCACTCAAGCCTGTATTATGAAGCTGTTATAAAAACCCAAAAGGACTGGGTTCAGAGAGCTTCGAAGTTGAACATGTGGAGATTTGGGAAGAGTGGTGTGCCAGGAAAAGGCATGGAAGCTTTGCACCCTTTCCCCATACCTTGCCCTATGCATCTCTTCCATCTAGCTGTTCTTGAATTACATGTTTTTATTATAAACCAGTAATCTAGTAAGTAAAATGCTTCTCTTACTTCTATGAGCTGCTCTAGGAAATTAATCAAATGGAAAAAGAGAGTCATGGGAATTTGGCAGTCTTGTGGAACTGAGCCCTTAACCTGTGGGATCTGATGCTATTCTCTAGGTAGTGTCAGAATTAAGTTCAATTGGATGATACCCAGCTAGTATCTGAGAACTGCTTAGTGGTATGAGGAAGTTGCCCCCCTACAAACACATATTAAAATTGGTATCAAAACCCTTTAGCAGTCATTTGAAATCTGTAGCTCTTCTGTCTGGCTGTTGGAGAACTCATCTTTACAGTATCAAATTCTCAACAAGTAGCATCTAATCTCTATTGTATGTTCAGTTTCCTGCTAAATTCTTTGAGGATGTAGAAGGGAAATATATGGCATGCTACTTCCTCTTCTTCAATCTGACCTCTTCCCATTGGAGTATTCAGAGCTCAGCTTTTTAATCTTGTTTTCCTTCTCTATCTACACTCACACTTTTGGTGGCTCATGGCTTTAAGTAGCAATTCTATGCCAATTACTCCCAAACTTGCATCTCTACCTAGACCTCTCTCCTGAAACCCAGATTTGTATATCCAGCAACCTATTACCAATCTTCATTAAGAGATCTAGAGTTCTCAAATCTGGCAAGGATTTTAGTCATAACCAAATCCTAATCTCCCCACCATGAGCCTCATCAAAACCTTGTTCCTCTGGCCCCTCCCCCCCTTAGTTAATAGTAAATACAAGCTTCTAGTTACTAGGACCAAAACCCATGGAGTTGTCATCGATCACATTCTTTCTACCAGACTCTCAAAATCCTGTTGTGTTTACCTTAAAATTTCATCTAGAGGCTGAACACTTCATTTTCCACTGTTATCACTAAGGCCTGAGGAGTTATCAGCCAGAATAATGGGTTACTGCAATAGCCTGTTAACTGATCTTCCTGTTTTCTGCCAGAGTGGTGCTCTAAGAATATAAATCAGACCATGTCACTCCTCTTTTCAAAATCATGATAGCTTCCCATTTGGATTAAAAGTCAAAGTCCTTACAATTGCCTATGGTACCCTGCATGATCTGGCCTCATTATTTCTCTAACTCATCTATAACTTCTTTACTCCTTGTTCATGCTCAGGCACTCCACTGGTCCCTGCCCTCCTTGCTGCTTTGCAAATACACTGGCATGCTGAGGGTCTTCGTACAGGCCTTGACCCTCCTCCAGAATGCTCTTCCCCTAGATGTGTACTGGATGACTGTGCTCTTGCCTCTTAAATTTTGCTCTAATGTCACCTCCTTACTGAGACTTACCCTGACCACTTGATAATATTAAAACCAGGACTCCACATGGTTAGCCTAAGCAGGAATTTTATTTAAAGAGACAGCTAACCTACAGAAAAAGATAAATAAAAGTAATTCGATCTTTACTCAGTATCTTCAATTAAAAAAAAAGGAGGAACACATTCTTAAATATCAACACTTTTTAAAGAATCTTCTTTTTCTATCCTCTCAGTTTTAATTGCTCTCACAAACATGGCGGCTATTCTAGTCTCTCTCTTTCTTCATCTCATTCTATCCTCTGCTCTAAAAAAAAAAAATTATACTCTCTCAACTGTTTCTATCTCTTCTATCGCTGCTCTGGATTTCACAGTTTTGTGTTTCACTCTGCCAATTATTTGACATCGGACCTTTAAAGGAAACCCCTGGTCCTAACCCAACAAACAGGAATTTTCATACTTTGAGAAGGAATATTACAAATAGTTATAATTTATGAACCTTTTATCTATGTGATAAAACGATATAATCAGAGAAATTTCCATGAATTAGATGGGAACTACGGTGGACTTTTAAAGCTGAGTAGAATCTCTTTAGGTTAAAGGTAAGAGATCCAGGTAAAGAAAAAAAAAAAAAGTAAACCTGACTGCAAAGGGGTGAGGTGGATTGCCCAATGAAGGCAGCATGACAAATTTGAAGGAGAGAAAGTCGGGTTGACACATGGCTAAGATAGAAGAGATAAAATTAAATTATCTAATTCTTAAAAGCTGGAAAAGAGCTTCCAGTAGGGAAGAATGAAGACGTTTGAGCCATGCTTTACCTGTGCTAGAAATATCATCAGTTGAATTGTTGAAGTTTGGGTAGAGGTGGTGTACTGATCATATGTTGACTGTTTTATGTACCCCAAACCTGTTAGTCTCTAGTCCTCTTGATTCAGTAAATGACAACCTCATCATTCTAGCTGCTTATGCCAAAAGCCTTGAAGTCATTAACTCTTCTCTTTATCTCATAATCCTTATCAAACTCATCAGAAAATCTTGTCTTGTTTACTTTTAATATATAACAGAATCCACTCATTTCTCACACTTCCTTAGCTACTACCTGATCCAAGCTACTATCACCTCTCCCCTAACTTATTGCCATGAACTTCTAAATGGCTTACACACTCTTGTTCTTCAACCTATTCTCAGCATAGATAAATATAGTTTATATCTAAACATAAGCCAGATAATTTATTTCTCTGCTCACATCTTTCCAATGGTTTTCCATCAAAATCACATAAAAGCCTAAAAAGCCATACACCATCTGGCTCTCTGATTGCATTAATAGTGTAAAATTATAAAATTTTATTATTTTTCATAATTCTATGGGTTAGTGGGATCTCACTGAGGATTATTCTGCTTCACATGCTATTGGCTTGGGCTGCAGTCATGTAGGGGCTCAAAGGGACAGGAATGGCTCATTTGAAGGTGGCTCACTCAGATGCCCGGTACCTTGGCAGGGACGGTTAGGACCACTGGGTCTCTCTGTTTGTTCAGTTCCAGGGCCTCTCTTACTCCATGTGGCCTCTCCATGTGGTTTCTCCAGCAGGGTAGCTGGACTTTACATGACAGCAAAGATATCTCAAAACTGTAAAAGTGGAAGTCACTATATCTTTAAGGCCTAAGCAAGACTCTGGAATGGAGCCATGGTTGTTTCATATTACCTTTTCATTAAAGTGAGTCCCAGGGCCAACCCTGACTCAGCAAGGGAGAAGACCGCGCAAGGTTATGACCATCAGGAAGTGTGGTTCATTGGGGAGTCATTTTTAGAGACCAGCCACCCCTCTAGGTGCTCAACGATTTTATTTTTGAGAATAGGGGCCAGGGGGAGAAATGAGTACAAATCAGTCAACATGGAGAGAGAAGCATAAGCAGCATCTTTGCTGACTGGAAGGCAGATGCAATAACTCTAACTGAAAGACCTGGGAGAGGTTCAGTTCTGCTGGAGCACAGAGAGGGAGGAGGAGAGTTATGGATGACACTAGACAATGAGCTGGGAACAGGATGAGCCAGGAAGGAGCCTGACTACCCCTGAGCTTTTCAGTTATGTAAGCCAATCAAATCCCTTTCTCCCACTGCCAGAATCAAGAGGCCTGACTAATAGTAGGGAGGCGGCAAATCATGCTGCCCAGGAGAGGAAGGCCCTGGAGATGACCTTGCCATTGAATGCAAAGCCATTTGGAAACAACCTGTTCTGTACAAACACTGAGCATTATGATTATCTCTGATGTGTAGTTGCACACTCACCCTGAGTAGGATAGAGTTTGCCCCTGACATCAAAAAGAGAAAGGCCTGTGGGTGGATGTTCCTAACAGCTTCAGAAAGCCCTTTCCACATGCATAATTAACAGCCAACCACTGCTTGGTATTCCTGCAGTAACTGCTCAGATGGTTTAAAGGCTTTTCTCAGATGCCCACAATGTAAATTTGCTTGGGTTAGTTTCCACTGGCTACAGTTCAAGTTTTCGGAATCCTAGACCCCCATTGCCTTGAAGGTTTCTATATTACAAGTTTGAGCAGTTTCAATAAGAGAATTCATATAAAATGCTCAGTACGATACCTACTCAGAATCTAGTAAAGCCCAGTAAGAATTAGTTTTTACTTTTATTATTGTTGTCTGGTCTTACTTCTGGAATCCCAAGTACTTTGATGAATGTGGTTTTAAAAAATAAATCTCTGCCTTTAGGCCCCCAAAAGATCAAAAATATATATATAGGGAGAATGAAATCAAATAAAAAGAGAACTTCTCTAAGGCCCCCTCCCTAAAACTCAGAGATAACCATCGTCTTAGACATGAGGTCCCAGAGGGCCTCAGAATAAGGGCATGTACATGTTATCCCTCCTGGACCTCTGTGACAAATCAAGACCTATGCAGGGTTTGGGGGACAGTAACCAGAGTCCTGGATGAGGACTGTAAGTCCTGCCCACATGGCCCAACTCCCTCCCATCTCATATCGTGTATTTCCTATGCGCATATGCTGCCTGCTGCCGTGTGGCCTTCGCATGTGCCATCTTTTCTGCATGGAGTAGTCTCACCTCCACCACATTCAGATCTCAGCTCAAGTTTTGCTTCCTCAGTGAAGCCTTGCCTTACCCCAGTCTAGGCCCATTTACATTCCTGTGTGGTATCATGTCACCCTGGTTCTTTTTTATCAGAGTTCTGCATCACGATTTGTTAATATACATCTATCAGTGTGATTCTTTGATTAATAATGGAAACTCTCACTGTAAGTTTCACACAAGCAGGATCTAAATGGCTTTGTTTTCATTTCTCTTAAGCACCCAATATGGGGCCTGACACATAGCGTGTTCTCAGTATATTCTGGTTGAATAAATGGAGAGAGAGAACAATGGATGCTTCTGTTGGGATTAGGGACTGAACTCATCAGTTTATTCAGGCCTTTCTAGAGAGAGCATTGAGTGCCCAGAGAGGTAAGAAATCATTAATCCAGAACACCAAGTGGGAAATGGTCCATTGCTCTTTGTCTAACCCCTAGGTCAATTGATTGTCCTTTGGGGATTGATTTATTTTTAAGTGTTTCGCTCCTTGAAAGATGGTTTCCCCTAGAGGAGCAGTTCTCGCAGGAGAGATACATGCCACAGGCTGAGACTTTTTTCGTCTTGCTAAAGTATACAAAGCAAAACCCACTGTACACTCAACACAGCCTACACCCACTTCCTAAAGTTTTTCTCTGAAGAGCTTGAGAAAGAGGCATTATATAATGATTAATAGACACTGTTTTAAATATACTAGCTATCTGAAAGTATCACTTAATGGTGGTGGTTGTGTTTAGCTGCCAACTTCAAGGCAGGAGAATGAGTGTAGCAGTTTAAAAGAATGCACTTCAGGGCCACGTGGAGACGATTCAGACCTAGGAGCTGGTCTTCACTATCTGTGTGACCTTAGGCAAATGAATTTACCCTTAGTTTCTTCACTCATAAAATGGAGAATTTACTTCACTGAAGTGTTAGGAGGTTTGAGTGAGGTACCCGTGAAGCACTCAGTGCCAGCCAAACAGAAAGGGCTCATTTAGAGAAAGTTATATCTTTATTTTCCTGGATGTTTCTCTTTTACATGGTTGCCAAAAAATTGTGATGAAGTTGTAAAGGGGAAAAAGAAGTCTCTTAGGCTGAAAAAGACTTCCCTGCAAACCAAGGAGTCTTTCTGTGGGTAAGCTGGAGTTGTTGCTAGTTAAATGAAGCAATGGTCTTTGCAGTTACCATAGTCTGGGCCTTCTCATATGATTGCAACCATACCACTCTTGTTTCTTTTGTCTAGTAGAAAACTTCTATTTTATGTCTGGCAATTTAAATCATGCTCTTTTGCAGCTAAGACTTTGGTGATTCCTCTGATTTTTTGGAAGCAGCACGATGTTATGGAAGGATTCTGGGTTGGAGGCAGAAAACCCAAAGACAAATTCTATCACTTGATAGTTGTGTGACCTAGAGAACATTCCTTTGCCTCTCTGAATATTGGCCTCATACAGAGGATTGATAGAATGGAGTGAAATGATATAGATGTAGTGCCTGGCATACAATATGGAGAGGTAGAGGTGTTGGTGGGGGCTACCTAATTCCTCTCTAAGAGGACACTTTCTTGTAATACCACTGCCTAAAGCAAAGGCTCTACAGAGATCAGAGTAGTTTTCTCTTACCTGATGTCCAGGTATCAGGCTCTGTAAAAATTTCTCTGCCTGCTGATGGCCCAATGCCCAATGGTGCTCAGCTTCCTTCCATCCATCCATTGATCAATTAAAAGATTTTCTGCCAAGTGCCCACTTAGAATTATGTGCCATACACCTTGGTAGAAACAAACACAGAGAGGAAAGATATGGTCTGGTAGAGAACAGCCAAGGAAACCTGATTACAATATAGGATTACAACATAGAATGGTAAAGGTTTAGATGATTACAACATGGGATTGTAAGGAAGCTATAGGATTAAATAATAAAGATAAAGGACATTGGCTCTTGAGCTCAGACTCAAAAGATAAAAAGAGGAATGGAATGTGTAAGATGCTGAGGTAAGACTGACCACAATAAATGTATGGTACAGTAGTAGTTTTGCAAAGCTCGAATGCAAGGTAGCAAAGGTAAAATCACCCTTTCTGAAGAATATTCCCACTATTCAGTAATTGCCACTTTCTAAAATGTCCCAGGAAGAATCAGCTCTATTGAGCAAGCAAAAGTGTAGGTTTTGTTTTTAACTTGCTAGTACACTCAATCAAAGAAAATCAAGCTAGACTACTTAGGAAAGAAAAGCCAGCTGACAAATGTTAATGATTTGCTTATTCTGTTGATTGAGATACAGATTCAATTACATATTTGGAACACAATATTACTGACCTCCAAAATGCACGACACTATTTTCTGGAAAGTTTCCCTCAATTAGACATTTTTCTTCAACTTTAGGTGTAAGCCTAGAAATGTTAGGTGTTCAGTAATTACTTTGCACTTGGTTCCTTTCAGTGGATGGAAGTACAAACAATGTAAAACTCTAGACCATTACAGTTTCTCCAAAAAAAGTAAAAAATAAAGCTCCACTTATTTCTCCATATTCACAACTTAGTTTCAGGGTCCAGGGAACAAAACGTTCCAATGACAATCCCTGAGAGAGCTCCATGTGGGCCACACATTAAAATGCCTCATTAAACCATCAAAATAAGTTGACCTTTTAGCAGGAAAGATTATCTTGTACAAGAGGCTGAGACTTTGTGATCCCAAAGTCACAAATTATTCAAAGAACACAATTCTGATATTTAATAATATAAGTTAATATGAAATTTATTCTAATGCCACCATGCTGATGTGATAAATACATCTTGCAAGAAATGCTTATTTCTGTTTCTCAAAGAGTTTTATTTCAACACATTTAACAACTTTTTATTTAGCCCCTTATAGAAACTGTAATAGGAACATGAGGTATAACAGCAGACCAAACAGACAAAACTCCTGCCTTTGTGGAGTCTACATTCTAGTATGGAGAGGTAATAAAGGCTAGACATAATAAATGAATAAACAGTAGTGTTTATTAGGAAGAGCTAAAAAGAGAATTAAGAATTAAGAGTGCCAGGGGCTTGGGGTGAGGGCTGCAGTCTTCAGTAGGGTAATTGGAATAGGCGTTATTGAGAAGATGGCATTTGAACACGGGAAATGACAGGTACAGACGTCTGCAGACAGAGCATTCTGGGGAGCGGGGACAGTCCTAAGGCAGGAGCAGTGTGACTAATAAAGAGAACAAGGTGCGAGTAGGAGGAGAGGAGATCGAGGAGGTGATATGGAGGTGGGGTCAGATTATTTAGGACTTGCAGATTCATAGGTGAAATGAGGAGCTAATGGTGGGTTTGAGCAAAGAGGTGAGACGTGTTTTAGTGTATGAGTCTGGTTACTGAGTTGAGAATAGTATGTGAAGGGCAAGATGGAATCAGGTTAACTAGAGAAGAGGCTGTTGCTGATGACTCAGTTGGGTGGTGGATGGGTGATTAAAAATGATTAGACTCTCAGTCTTATCTTATCAATACAATTTAGAGCTATGCAATTAAAAGTGGGTTACAAGAGAAAAGGGGAAATAAGACATCAAGGATGACGCCATGGTTTTTTTCTGAAACACTGGAACTAAGAAGTCTTTAGCTGAGATGGGGAAGCCTGTGCGTAGAGCAGATTTTAGAGGGAGGAAGGGGTGCATTCGTGGTTGAGTTTTGGACAGGTCAAGCTTAAGATGTCTATTAGGCTTCCAACTGGAGAAGTGGCCCAGACAGTTAGACGTATGAGTCTGGAATTCAAGAGAGTGGTTTGGCAGAATTTAAATTTAGGGATCTTGGGCATAAAGATGGTACTTATGAAAGTGGAAGAAATTACGAGAATGAGTATAGAGAATGAAGAGGACAAAAGACCTTTATCATAATTTTATGTGTATTCATTCCCTGTTGCTGTTGTAACAAATTACAACAAATGTAATGGCTTAAAACAACATAAATTTATTATCTTATTTAAGGGTCAGAAGTCTTAACCGAGTCTCACTAGGTTAAAATTAAGGTGTCAGCAGGCCTGTATTCCTTTCTGGAAGCTGTAGAGAAGTATCTATTTTCTTGTCTATTCCATTTTCTAGTGGCTGCCTGCATTCCTTGGCTTGTCACCCCCTTGCATCTTCGAAGATAGCAATGGCTGGTCAAGTCTTTCTCATGGTATCATGTTTACCCTGACTCTTCTGCTTCCCTCATCCACATTTAAGGACCCTGTGGTTACGTCAGGCCCAGGAAAACTCCCCATCTCAAGATTCTTAATTTAGTCACTTCTGCAAAGTCCCTTTGCTATGTAAGGTAATATATTCACAAATTCCAGGGATTAGGATGTGGAAATCTATTTTGTGTGTGTATGTGTGTGTGTGAGGGGGCATTAGTCTACCTACAACATTATGGAAGCCTATAAATAATGCAGAATCCTGGGCTCCACCCAAGACTTATTGAATTAAAATTCTAGAGAATGGTGTTCAGGAATGTGTTTTATACACAGCTCCCTAGGTGATTCTTGTGTACTCCACTGCCACGCTGATGAAAACCAGGTGATGAGGAAAGGGCAGGAATGAGCATCTTGTCCCACTTCTCACCAAGACTCTAGTCCCTGTGGACCAAGGTGACCCTATGTGTAATTAGCAGCCCTCTCAATGCCACAATCCCTGCTCATCCATGTTACATGGCAGTATGGCCAGTTCTTAGCCAAGGCCAGGCTACAGTTCAGAACCTTAGTGTTACAGGACCAGGCTGGAATATGGCAGCAGGCTTGCAGACTCCTTTCCGAATGAATCCAAAGGTAGTTGTGGAGAGCTGCTATTTCAAGGTGAACTCAAGAAGGAACCAGTTGAGGCTGGCTTGAAAATAAGTGACATTCTACTGCAGACACTTGCTTTAGGGGCAAAGACATTAGCATTTGAGTATTTCTCTTCACAAATTTTAGAGTCATTTCCAAGCCATGTGACATGATTCAAAAACTAAATTAAACTAAAATAAAAACCAGACAAAATAAAACCATTCAGGCCCAGCACAGGTATGAATAATGAGTAACCGTAGGCAGGAATGCTGAGATCTCCACATTTCCGGATTTTTATCTCAGATTGACTTCCAGAATTTTTTAAGTTTTGAGATCGCCAACTGAGAATTTTTCCTTGTAGGAATTCAAACATTAAAATTGTTTTCTAAATTTTTACTATACATGAAATAGACGAATGCGTTTAATGTAATTTTTAAAAGAAAAGAAAAAATAAATAAGGTGGTCTTAACGCAGGCTGATATAACGAAATGCCATAGACCAGGTGGCTTAAAATAACAGAAATTTATTTTCTTACATTTCTGAATGCTAGGGAATTCCAGATCAAGGTGCCAGCAAATTCCTTCCTGATAAGGGACCTCTTCTTGGAGATGGCTTGCAGATGGCTGCCTTCTCACTGTGTACTCAACTGGGGTAGAGGGAAGTGGGGGAGGGAGGGAAGAAAGGAAGGAGAAAAGAGAGAGAGAAGAAGGAGGAGGAGGAAGAGGAGGAGGGAGAGGCATGGGAGTGGGAGAGCTCTGTCTCTTTTTTATAAGGACACTAATTCCATGATGAGGGCCCACTCTTATGACTTTATCTAAACCTAATCACCTCTTAAAGGGCTGGCCTCAAAGCACCATCACTTTGGAAGTTAGGGCATCATCATATGAATTTGGGAAGGGACACAAATATTCATTCCATAGCAGTGAAATTGCAGGCTGCAAATCCTGGAGAAGCTTTTGAATTTATTCCCAGCTGACCAAAATAATTTAAGTCCCTTAACTTTACTTTGCATTTATTTTAACAATGTATTAAATTAGAGCACATTGGTAAATGCACTTTAATAACAAATATCAAATTCTTTATTCAACTTTCAGATTTCCAAATGAAATAAATTATCTATTTACATGCATCACTTGACCATCTGGTTCCATGCGAGGACCCAACACAGAATCAACTAATTGTCATCCATGTTTATTCATTGTTCTTAATTCATTTTCTTATAAATAATGAAAATCTAGGACCTTTAGCAAACAAACAATCTTTGCCATTAGTTGAAAGCTTGGTCTTCTTAACTATATAAGAAGCTGAAGACAAATGAGTTATGCAAAATATGTACCAAAGAAAATTAATTACTAGTCAACTCTATTGTGCAATTCCCATTTTACAGAGAGGAGAAAAAAGCAGGGCCTTCCAAGATTAGAACCAGAGGTCAGTATTCCAGAGGTTTGAGTTCTATGCTTAGGCAATTAAGTTCAATTTTTCAAGGGCATCCCTGAAATTCTTTCTTCTGGATTATTTCTCTTCCCATCTTAGAATCCAGGACCCCTCTCAACGTTTGCATACACTAAGATTATTGAGCTCATATTTAACCAACTAATATGCTAGTGGGGAGGAAAATGTGCCAAAAATCCAGAACAACCAGTAACTTAAACAATATAATTTCTATTTGAATTAAAATGATATGTGGAAAAAAATAAAAGCTCAATGCATTATAAAAGCATTATTTGAGCAAAGACCAAGGTGAAAAATTGTTTTGTGGTTCTCTTAATTTAATGAATATGAGCCAAGTAGTATTCAAAGCTACCTGCTACTCAATTTTTACCTTAAACCCACTTTTCCTAAACTTTGGGCCGACTTATTTCTCCTTTCTAAAGACACCATAACACCTTACTCTTCTTTGTGTAATTATTTATAATTATGTATTTTGTGATTATACTATGAATGCCAAAAAGAGCAGTGACCTTTGTTGTTTTCTCATCAGATAAATGGTTCTCAATAAATATTTGTTCACTAAAAGAATGAGACAGACATGGTACATTTTCCTGGGGTAAAATCTTTTACTCAAAGGTTTGCAGTGTTTTTAAATCAAAACAAGCAGTTTTATTATGAAATGAAGTGCAAAATTCATGTGGGTCTTCAAAATAGATTTGAAGAGTTCTCCCAGTGAATGCTTACATTCCTCTGCCATTGATGCTATTTCAGAGGAAAATTTAATGGCACATCGATGAGTGAGTTTCAGTGTAAAGCTCCAAAGATCAGGTAATTGAAGCCAACCAAGTTCAGACATTTCATTATGAAAGGAGCAGTGACTTCCCTTCCATGGAGAAAAGAAAAGTCAGAGTAATGAAGTGTAAAGTGCACCTTTGACAAGTTATTTTAATGTCTCAGTTTTTCCAGCTGTAAAATGAAAGCATTAGATTGGATATTCTCCAGTGGCCGCTGATGCTCTAATTTTGGTTATGCATAAATTTTTGTGTCTTTTGTTGTTGTTGTTATTGTTGGCTTACCATCATTTTTACTCCCACAAAGGGGAAAAAGGTAGGAAGCAAACATTATATTTCTTTTTCTTTTCTTAAGCTTCTAAGCTTTGCATTTGTCTTTTGAATGGCACCTATAAGTGCTACTTAGTAGTTTCTTCCCCTTTTTATAAACTTGTATTCTCATTCATATGTCTAAAAGGAGAAGGAAACATAGAATCAATATCAACCCACAGAAATACATTTTTATGGATCAACCACTCAGATATTATCTGCTGAGATCTTATACATTTCATCATCACAATCAGATGTAATGGAAAATATTGATTTCAAATGTTACATTTAAAGAGGGAAGTTTCATCTTATCATGTCCCTGTTCCAATCTCATCCTTTTACCGTCTCTTTCTTTCTTCGGGCTTGACATTTTACCTTTATATCAAAAAGTTTTGCAGAACCATATTATGTAGAAACTACTGTAACATTAATACAATCCTTCAGGGGTGGTTAGATGAAACAGTTGCTTTGCCTCCCTACCAAGCAAAGACTGTCTGAATACAAGTAAAAGAGAATAAGTCAATGTTAGTGCTGTGCCAAGCACAGATAAAAAGTAAGTGGTTGATACTGCGAGTAAAGGAAACTAATGTAAAGCAACAATTATACTTTTCCAAGCTTGTGTTTATGGTCTAGTGATTGCTTAATTCAGTAAAGCTCTACAAAAAGAAATGCTTGCTTTGTTCTATTATACTGCCTCATAACCAAATGCATTTAATATGTCATCTGCTACAAATGTGACTTTAAGATATCAGTGCTACTTACGTTGTGCTCTGTGTTAATAATAATAAAAATGCCTGCCAACAGCTTCTGTGATATAATCCATACCAACATAAAGGCTGGCAAAATAAGAAATTAAAATAGGACTTCTGAATCAAAAATCAGACAATTTGTAGTCTTTGTAAGCCTATCAGAAATGGGAACTCCAGTACACTGCTTGTGGTGTGTGTAAAACGATAAAATCACTTGGGAGAGCAATTTGGCAATTATCTAGTAAAGTTGAGAATGCAAACGCCTACAAACCAGCAATTTCACTCCTAGATATACAGCCTAGAAAAACACGTGTACTGGTACACAGGAAGTCAAGTCTGTAATAGAAAAAATAGGGACAAGGGAGCACTGAACATCACTGGCAAAGAAGCGGATAAAGTCTGATATAGTTAAAAAAAGGAAAAGTATGTAGCAGTTAAGATCTTTATGTATTAAGTTGAATAGATGCCACATTCAGTTAAAAAATGCAAATAGCAGGATGCACAATATAAAAAAAGGCCATTTTTATAAAATTAAAATCACAAACAGTAATATAATATTTGGTTTCTGGCTATCTAGTAGAATACAAAAACATGGATTAGAAGGGTATTCACAAAGTTCCGAAGAGCAGCTGTCTCTGGGGAGGGAATAAAACAGAGAGGGATTAGGCCTGGGCAGGAATACAGCATACTTCAGCTTTCTTCAGATTGCTTTATTTTTTCTTTATTAAAAACAATTTTAGAAGTACATATGGCTAAATGTTAATATTAATTCTGAGGTGAAGGCAAATGGATGTTTTTATATAACATGCTTTTTGTATTAATTGCTTTTCCAATTAAAAAACTTTAGTCACTTTTGGTCACTTGGCACAACTGGAATACTGTATTTCTTGAATTTAAGAAACCATGACTCTATATTTAAATTGTTTAATACACTGCATTTTATTCATTCATGATGTTTATACTAGATGAGTAAACTAGGGCTTTTAGAAGGCTTTTCATGGAATTTCAGTTTAATTAGATCTTGTATGCTTGGTAAATGTAGAAAAACACGTGTACGTGTAGGCGAACTCAAGTTTTAAACATCTGTTTATATAAGGTACACAAACCAGAAAGCATTTTCTTTGGTTTGTCCATGTTATCCTATGTCAATGTGAATATCAGCATTAGTTCATAGAATTTTTCCCACTGAGAGACTCAGGGTTAATGTTGCTATGTAAATGTCATGCGAATCCCATTTTGGAACAACTTATACATCCTCACAAAGTACGGAAATGAGAGAATTTTAGTTCAGAGGGTCCCATTTAAGTATAAACAATGAGAAAATTGCTTTTCATGCTGTGAAGTTTTAACTCCTTCTCATATGTAAGGAGTTGCATTTGTAAGTCTTGTCTGAGCCTCAGGGCTGATGTGGACAATTACCTAAAAGTGCTAGGAGCTGGGAGAGGACAGGAAGAAGGAGGGAATAAACTTTGCCCTAAGACAGATTTGGGTGCAAATTCTGCCATCATTTCCCCGTTGTGTGACTCTAAGCAGCCTACCGAAGTTCACCTGTAAATCAAGGATAATAAGAGCGATACCCCCTGGAGTGGGCGAGGACTAGATGAGATCCCTGTGTACAGTTCAGGGCAGAGCTGAGACATGCCGTGCACTGTCGCTGCTGTCACCACCTCAAGCTACAGGGCCTAAATTTCTATTTTCCTTTGAGCAGATGCTAAGCCATTTCTACCTGGAGTAGAATTCAAGTCTGTGCTCCTTGGATGCACCTACAGCTGCCCTATCAAGGGATAGAGGGCAGGGGACAATTGGAGCCTTGTGAAGAATATTAGGGATAAATCTTATCAGGTTTTTTTTTTCCCCCTTTGTTTAGTTTGACTTTTTTTTTTACTTTTTTTTCTGGCAGTGGGGGGTAAGGAGAGGGTGTTATATTTTAAGAAGGCAAAAACATTTTTTTGTTGGCATTTCTCTTTCAATTTCTCTCTGTCCATTCATAGTTTTATCCTCTTGGTTCTCACTTTCTCCTTCTAATAACTTTTTCCCATGTTTCAACACAAAGGATCATTTCTTTTATTCACTCTCAGGGTTGAAAAGCAACCCGATTGATTAGCCCCTTCCTAGAAGTTTGCTGATGATGTCTTAAGCTCATATCTCTCCCAGGAAAAGAGAAATAGTTGTAGTTGAATAGTAAAAGTTTTCCAAAAAAAAAAAAAAAAAAATTAATAGTAAAAGTCCTCACAAATTTTTCATGAATTGCTTCCTGGAATTTTCATATTGTAACAGGATGGCAAAGTAGCAACTTTTGTGCCAAAAGGCTTAATTACCCACCATTTAAATGATGTCATGTAGGTGCCAATCTCTTCTGTCTACTTTAAGTTTGGCCTTGATTCTTGCTGAAATCCAGGTGACATGGAAATCATCATCTCTCCTCATGCCCATGGTGGACCTCACTAATTGACCACAGCGTTCTTCCTGGCAGAACCTGGCCGTAACCCACAATCTGTTCTGACAGCTTTCCAGGTAGCAATTTGCAATCTCAGCTGATAAGGAAATTGAAACTTATTTGCCCTCACTGGCTTAAAATGTATATTTGTTGTTTCCCCAGTTGTAGAAAAGGGAGATGAAAAGTGGCTCATTTAAAGAAGAATTAGAAAAAAATAGAATGGACATTTGGGGTTTTGTTCTACTTTTATCTAGTATGCCCCTGTAGAAGGAACTTAAATATGAAATGAAGGAATATAGTCATACACAGTAATATGTATATATATATATATATATTATTTTTTAATGTTGGAATGGGTATTTAATGATTGGGATAGTGAGAAGGAGGATTATCTGTCGTTAAGAAAATAACAGATAATTATAAAACCAATTGCTCTTCCCAATGAGCTCATATTATGTTTAAGATTTAATTTAAGCTTAGAAATAGAAAACTGGTCTATTAGGAGACACTCTCAAATATCTTCTTGGACAGAATAAGTAAATTAAGAGCACAGCAAGGAAGATTTAGACATGGCTGAATGATATAAACTTTTGTAACAGATTGGTTATGGAAGGTGAAGACCAAATAAGCAATCCAAAATGATCTTGAAGTTTTAATTCTTAGTATCTGGGAAAATAGTGGGTCCTAACAGACACTGGAAAGTCAGCAGGAGAAATAGTTGTGCTAGGGGACAGATAAGAGATCAGACTTAGACTTATGGAGTTTGAGGGACTTCAAAATGGAGAACATCTTGTATTTGGCATTATAGGCCTGGCCTTTGAAAGCCTTGGAATAAAGATTTTGAAATTGTTCTTGAAAGGATGGTGGGAAGAAATGTTGATCCATTTTAACTTCATTTATTACCTGTAAGATATTTTGAAGGGTGCCAGACATTGAGGAAAGGCAGATTTGGTTCAACGCCGAGTCACTGGGATTCTGAAGAAATATGAGAGTGGTTGACACAGAATTTCCGGATGGGGAAGGGAAGGCAATCTACAAGTGGGAATCTAGTCGTAAGGTGGAATAATAAGCTTGCTTATATAGAAGTTTACAACTCATTGCAGAAATAGATGTTTATTTTTAGAATGAGAAAGAGAAAGGATGATTATGAGATGGCTTCCAAGGAGCTACCACTGCCTCATGCATTGATCAGAGAGTGAACAGAGAGTGCTTTTATTTTATTTTTTTATTTTTATTATTATTATTGTTATTTTCTTAGTCTCCATTTTATTATGTGGGTTCTGAGGTTAGGAAAGTGATAGGACTGGGTCTGATTGGAGGCCCCTTCCTCAGCACAACTACCATCCTCACAGGAACTCCTTGTGACATGGGTACCTTGAGAAAGGGGACGTTAAAGCAGGTGGACAGGGATGCACTGGGAGCCTAATCCCATATAGGGAGTGCTTTTAGACAGTTCAAACTATTCAGCTTCTGTGAGAACTATAATCCGTTTCTGTGTAAAAAAGTCAACAAGTCACTAAAAGAAATGATCAGAGCATAATTTTATTATTTGATAATGTGTAAAAAAAAAATGATAAGGCAGTTCAACCAGTTTGAAATTTGCTGGAATTTTTCAGTTTTGTTGATACTAGTCCTCGTTGAGAAACAAAGAGGTGTTTATTTTAAAGAAAAGGTGACATACCTTGACCAGTGTTCCTCGGAGACTCCATTATTTACCAAGGACATTTAGCAAAAATAGTATTGAAGACACATGTAGGTAGATCTGTGAGTTTTATTCCAAGCCGGGTGAGAACTGTTCTAATCTAAACCAGATGATCCCAGCACAATGCAAGCCATTGACCCTCTCAGGCTGTATGGGATTTGAACGTTGAGAAGTGCTCATTCAGTGGTGACTCACAGTCAGTGCAGAATATATTAAATGGACTTTCCTTTTTAACGTTTTAGATACCAGCTACAATTATGCCAATCATAATAGTGATTTCAGTTAACTCAACCTATGGTAAAATATATTTTACCTTGTAACCCAGAGCATGCATGTGCATGCTCACACATAAACTTAATCAAAGTTCTATGAAACAGTCCTTAACTTCACCATATCTGCTACATATTCATGTTTGCTACTCTATTTCTTTTTCTTAAATTTGTCATAACTCTCAAAATTGCTTTCATGACCCACAAATAAATCATAACTCAAAGTTTATAAAACATCGAGCTGCACAGTGATATTCTCTTATTTATAGTCTTTTTCACTATCCCTTTTTGTTAGTCTTATGTACTCTCAGAACTAGTAGCCAACTCTGATTCTCAGTCTCAGCATATGAGAAGCTATGTTATCCCCACAACAATGATTTGTTGTACTGTATGGATATTAGCTTTACAATAGTCATTTAAATTTATTTGTACTTTCTCTTTATGTTTAAGATAATATCCTTATCACCATGGAGTTAGAGCAAAAGACTAGAAAACAGGAGAAACCTGTTGATTTGCAGGTGATTTAGTGAGAGAGGTGATTTAGTGATTACTAATACATAATGTAATAGAATTATATTTGTAAAGCTCTCTGATCTCGTACCCTCACCACTTGCCCTGACTTCATGTCCACAACCCAGACCTGGAAAATGAGCACAGTGTTACTATTTGGTTGGTGATTGGTTCAGAAACAGCCTCTCAGCCAAGTCTAGTTACTTAGACCCAGTCTCGGGACCTTTATTAGAGTTATGAGGAAGAAGGAGTTCTCTTTCCATCTAACAGTGCCTAAGTGTGAGATAGAACCTTGGACTTGCTGCAGCCGCTTTTGCCACCAAGAAGAAGAAACCTGCCTGGGAATAGAACCAACACAAAAGCAAACAGCCAAAAGTCAGAAAGCCTGAGAATGAGTCTTAAGTACATCATTTGAGCCCCTGGATCTGGTTATACCTGGGCATGCCACCTCTTAATGAGTGTCCGCCATTTATAATTAAGTGTCCTGATTAAGAACAAGGACTGAAGGAACATTGATATGTGTATTTGAGTAGTGGCATTATAGGTGATTTTTAGACTTAAAAAAAAAATAATGTAGTTGTGTTACTTTTATAATCAGAGGGTTAAAATAAGAAGATAGTATGCCTGCAGACACTGTTTGGAAATTTAGATTTCTCAGTCAGTCTTATTTGGAGATAATATTTCAGCTACCACCCAAATTCTGGAATACTGAAAGGATCTAATTTCGTAGTTTGGTCATGCAGATTTTTCCTTCTTAGTTCCATTATCTTCAATATTTCTATGAACTAACTAACATTAAATACTGGACCTTTTGTTATCCCCTTGGCATACATTTTTTTCCAGAGGACACTTTCATAAATGATGCGAAGGAGTTTTAATAAAAGCAGTAAGCAGAATTATTAATGTCCCCAGAAACTTAGAGGTAAATGTCTTGTCATTTTGGTCCTCAGAATACAGAGGGAGAGTGTTTTGCAGTGACTCCAGGTTTTCCTTACAGGGGAAGGACCAGAGCCAGTGGTCACATAGTCATTTCCGCGTGCTTGGATCATATGTATTTTTAACTTTTGGAGATAATTATAGGTTCACATTCAGTTGCAAGAAGTAATACAAAGTGATCACGTATACCCTTCGATAGTCCACCCCAGTAACAACAGCTTACATAATTATACAATATCACAACCATGAACTTGACATCCATCAATATTGTTTTCATTTCTCCAGTTTTACATGCACTTGTGTGCATGTGTATTTCTATGCAATTTTATCACATGTCTAGGTTCTTATAGAATCTACAATCACCACTACAATCAAGATACAGAACAGTTCCATCACTACAAGGATCCCTTTTATAACCACACACACCTGCCATGCATCCTCCAACCTGTGGCAGCCACTAATCTGTTCCGTCTCTATAATTTTGTCTTTTGAAACATATTTTTTGTATATGTCTCTTTTATTCTAGAAATATGTAGAATACCTAAATGCGAGGTTTAGGAGGACCCTTCCAGCCCTAAGTTTAATCCTCCTTTTACTCGGAGAAATCATTTGACAGTCACCTATGTAGCCTTTCTACTAAAAGGGGAGGTGGAAGAGCTCATGGCAGGCAAAAGCATAGTCAGTTATATCATGTCTCTGCCATGCTCTGTGTGATCTCCAAACCTCAGCTGCCTATATGTAAAATGGGATTAATAATTGCAATGATCTCAGAGTGGTTTGAAGTTTAGGTGAAATAATGCATGTCAATTGCTGCATCCAGTTAATTAAAGAGATAACTCACTACTGCACCATCTCAGTTTGTCTCACAACTATACAACCAGAATTTTTAGAAAGTTGTTTTTCCTAGAGAGTTGGAATCCTCCTCTCCCAGATTCTACTCATCGACCTTATTTTTATTTTCTAACATTTCAGAGAATAAGTTGAATGAATTCCTGTTCTACTTGACAGCTCATTGAAGCCAGATCCCATGCTCATTCTTCTCCAGGTCCTGCTTTCTTAAACTTATCCCCATATGATTCTTGGAAGACAGAATTGGGTCTGTCTTCTTCAACACTATGTCTTCATCTCTTGGAAGAGTGCCTTGTTCACAGTCCATGCTCAAAAATATTTTAACAGGTGTCATGTTTTAGCATTCTTTTATCATTATGATTGTCTTGTTCTAGGCACTCTCTATTTGGCCAACTTCCCTTTATTAAATAATGATTTCCAAAATGACATTTATTAATATTCCTATGTAAACACAAAGGTCACATAAAAAGTGTATCATTTCTGAACTCCAGCAACAAACAGAATTGTATAGTGTTATTTCGAACATGAGAACAAAAAATAAACTTCTAGAACTAAAGTTATTCAATAATAGAGGGAATTCTGTGTTTTGGATCAGTTTCTCATCATGCTTGTTGAGTCACAGCTAGCTTTTTTGGCTGGCTAGATAGTCAGTTAAACTACTAGACCTTTCCATTGGAGCAGCCACCAGAGCATCAAGCTTTTTTCCATGTTGGTTAGAATTAAATCCAAAGAATATTCAATCTTGCTTCCTTTACTTTTTGAGAAAAAAATATTGCCATTAAATCAAGTACAGGACTATCAGATGTTCTATTTCCAAATAAGTGAGGCTCTCAGGATAAGCTTGAGAAATTGATTCCATCTCTTTTTCCCCATCTCCAGTACCATTTCCCTAATTCAGATTGCCATTATCTTACCTAAAAAATTGGCAAAAGCCTAACTGTTCTCCAGGTCTCTGGTCTTATGGTACTCTTCACACTGTAGCCAGCATGATCTTGCATAATCAAAAATCCCGGATGTCCTCTCTTCCTGTGACTACAGCTTGATCTTTCACATTCTTATCACCCCTTATTTACTATGCTCTCTTCATTTCAAATGTCTTTTAATGCCTTAATGAATTTGTGTTCTGTATCACTCTTTGATTTGCGAAGATGTATCCTCTCTCTGAAATAATTTTCATCCAACTACAACTTATCCCACAGCCTAGATTAGACATCACTGGCCCAGAGGTTTTTCTTGACTCTAAGCCAAGGACAGATACCTCCTCTCATGGCACCTGGACTTCTCCCATTATAACACTCATCACAGTGCACTATAATCACTCATTTCCTCACTGTAGGCCAGGGTAGGGAGAAACCATATTTGTATGTATACTCTATATAGCATAGCTTGGGGTTTATAAGAAGCCTTCACCTTTGAAAACTGAAGAAATGAATTGTGAAGATTTATTTCTGACTGTCATTTTTATGTGATGAGTGAAGTAGATGTGTGTATGTGGGGGGTAAACAGAGTTTGGTATAATTCTATAATATTCTAAAAAGAAATGTTACCATTATAAGTATTTTTATAAGCATGCATTACGCTTCAAATTTTAGTTCCCAAACTAGTTATAAGAATCCTTTCTGTCATACAAACATTTTGAATAGAGTGCAAACAATTTCTGCAAGCCTGTGGACTTTCCTTATATAGAGTAAGCACCATACATTATCTCTGCTCCTTCTACTCCCAATTACAGACTTTCTGTGATAGGCATCTGAGTGTTTGAGATCTCTCCTCCCATATCTTGAAGATTCAAGTTCTAAGTTTGTGATTAACAAGAAGCATTGTGCCTTAAAACATACATCACTCCCAAATAGAATTGGAACATTAAATGTTTTATTTATTTTGTAGTAAAGCAATTTTTTTTTCCAGCAAGGAACAGTTGCCATCCAACTCATTCTAGGTCTCTATTTTATATTTTTCTTGAACAGAAAGCTTTTATTTATTTATTTTTTAATTTCGATTACTTTTCTTTGATGGTGTGCCCAGTACTACAGTGAGATTAGAAACTTGTTTTTTTTTTAAAGTCTCATTTCAGCTTACCTTTTAGCAAAATTTCATGTCCTCTTAGAAATTAGTTGAAATGCCTCATATACTTATTGAAAATCTTATTTTATCCTGAATAAAGAAACTCTTGTAAGATACGAGAACTTTAATGAAAAGAAGTCCCAGATATTTCTTATTTCTGCCATCTCTGGCATTTTATGGCAAACAATAGAAAATTTGCAGACACATACATGAGGATATTTACTGTAGCATTGATCTTGAAATGACAACTCAAAACCAGAATATACATTAGAAATGGTTTAATATATTCCAGCATATCTATACTATGGAATATAAATAGCCATTAAAAATTTTAAGTTAGATTTACATACACAAACCATGACTTATTGTTGAGTGAAAAAAATAAGCCTCCAGAATAATGTGTATAACACAATTCCTTCTGAGGGAAGCATGACAAGTTGAGGAAAATGCTGTGGAGACAGGGAGAGAGAGAAATTTGTATGTAGTTCTGAGAACATTAAAGAAAGACTGGAATATCTTAAGCTGTTATCATTGGTTATGCAGAAAAGTAGAATTGGAAAAAAGACATTTCTTTCTATATCTTTGAACCATTTCATTTCTTGCAAACAACATGATTTCTTTTTGAAAAAATTATGAAAATTTGTAACAGAAAGTAAATGATCAAAAAATAAATAAATAAAGCAAAGAGAAGCCATAACTAATCAAAGCTATCAATCTATCTGTCCTATACTCTATCAATAGCCTGTGATCAGCGCTAGGGAAAGACAACTGATACAGGTGATAGAGTAGGAAGAGCAAAGGGGACGAAGGGAAGACGTGAATGAGAATGTTAAAGGACAGACTACTGGTAATGGCAGCCACTGATTTAGTGAAAATGCACTGTGCACATATTAGGTACAAAGCTCTACGGGGTGCTGGAGATAGGACTGTGGGCAAACACACAATGCCCACTCAAGTCTATAAGCGATAGTGCAGAGATAGGGCTCTGGATGCTGTAGGGGTGTGAGGGTGGGCCCTGGTCCAAATTGTCATGGGAGCAGGGAAGCATTCAAGGACAATTTCATTATGGACTAAAAAAGAAAGGAGAAAAAAGAAGTTAATTGCCAAGGCTTTTCCTGGTTTTTACTAGGATTTTTCATCTGAAAAGTTTATTGTCAACCTCCTTTCTAAACAGATAAAATGCTTACCATAAATCAGACTAGGATGCCACTAGAAGAAAGTTGACGTAGCCATTGCCCACTAATTTTGAGAAATATCTTTGAAAAAAATATATCAAAACCATGATAATATACTGTAAAAACATAAAATAGAGCCATTCGATGTCCTGGTAACATTGTGTTTTTAACCTGGGTAGTGAATACATGGGTGCTTCTTTTGTTATTATTTCTTAAACTATATATACACATTTTAAATACTCTTTGTATTATCTTGTATATAAAAAACAGAACAAAAAGTAAATTATTTTTGGAAAAAAAGTTAACATTTTCATAACATACCAATTTAATTTGTATCTCAAACTTTCCTGATGACATCTGACTAAAGATGTTCTGTTTCTTTCCTCCCTCTTGTCCCACTAAATTATGCTGTTTCTACCTACAATAATTCATTTAGGCAAACAAAGCATGGCTTTCGATGAAGTCTCATGGAAATTTTAAACAAAGAGCAAACACTTAACATTAATATAAATTGACATCATGAATCCTCTAATATTTACATGTTGAGAATACTTTGCTTGAACTTAGATAATGACAAGAAAAATGATTAATATTCTAACAATGTCAAAATGTTTGGTATATTCAGAATCTGAGCAAGTCCTGGCTATTTCTGTTTTCTTTTGGCATGGAGAAGGGGTGTCAAAGAAAGCTTTCTAGAAGAAGTAACCAACTTTTCTTTGAAAGGTATTAAATATTGGCCCCAGAAATTCTACAAAATACCACCAAAACCATCTGTTGACAAAGCTTTTTTTTGCTTGGTGAAGTGAGGTAGAATATCTCACTAGGATCTTAGTGACATCTCAGGGGAAAAGACAAAGTTGCAATACATATTGAGATCCTAAAGTCTGGTTTAGGTAGGTCTTTCAGTGCAACGGGTTTAGGTAGGATTGGATAACTCATGATATAATTGTTTAATATTGGCAGAAACATCAGGGTGAGGATATTGAGGTAAGGGTTTCAAAGAGTCTTAGAATATACACTGTTATTTGCTGCATTCTATTCAAGAATTAATGAGTCTTTCAGTTCGCAGGATGAACAATAAAGTTTGCAGCAACTTTTTTTTTTCCTGTTCAAGAGACTTCTGGAAAAGTAAAATTATGCTGATTGAAACAGTGGAGTAGTAAAGTCATGTTAATAATTGTAGACGGTAAACTGTGTGGATGGTTTCCATTCTCAGTGAGAAGAGAATCTTCTTAGTGTTTTCATTCTCTGACTATGGACAGGAGGAGATGGCAGTAGATAAAAGCAGGGACTCTGCAGTCGGATGATGTAGGTTGGAATCCTATCTCTACCACTTAGTGGCTGTGTGACCTTATGTCAGTTGCTTACTGTTTCAGATTTCTTCTCAATTTTTCAGATTTCTTATTTTAATAATAGGAATTAGAATATAGCCAACCTTGTTAAGGTAGCTAAAAGCATGTTAATTCATAATAATTGCTCATATGTTTGTGGTGGTGGTGGTAGTCGTTGTCATCATCATCATCATCATCACCATCATCATCACTCTGTGGTGTTAGAGGGTTCCTTCAAATGTAGACCACTTGAAATATTTTAAGCTAGGGCCAGAGAGTTTTAACCTATATATCAGTTAACCCGGTATGGATTTACCCAGTATGGGTAAGTTCAAGTAGAAAAATAGCAAAACATAGAACTGAGAACTCTTAGTGCTTAATGTTATTAAGGCAAATATAATGAAATAAAATATTAAGGTCACTAGTTTAAATTTTAGATGATATAAATCATAAAATAATTTTAAGAAAAAATTTTTTAGTTCTTATGACTTAAATACAGGCATTTAATTGCTGTTGTTTAAAAATGTGGTGAGTTTATTAACTGGTCTGGTTTTTCTTTTTTTCTGTCATAAAAATAAGGTCCATTCTATCTGATCTTCACCAACCAGATTTGGGACAGTAGAATTTGGTCAGTTTGCCAGTTTCCTTTCTCATTTTGCACCCACCATGCTTAGAGATCCAGCTGGAAATTGTACCTTTGTTTGTTGACTTGTGGAATCATTGAACCTTTTCTACTGCTCTGGAAGTGGCTGGGAGAGCAGCATGAGGCCCTCTGCTCTGGCCTGGCATCACAGGAAGGGACGATGGCCTGGCTTGCTTTCTGAATGTTGGTCTATACAGAGTAGCAGTAGAAAATCAGAGTTGGGGTTAAAAATTGAAAAATAAATCACAGTTTTGGATAAGTCAGTCTGCTACAGCTAAATTTTAGGAGATATTTCTACTCATGCCACATAGACATCCTAGCTCTATATATTTATGGCTAGATATAGAGGCTGGATTTCCGTTATAAATTTGTCAAAGAACCATTTTCACCATTAAGAATAAAAAACAGCTGAAACACAAATTAAGTGTCCAAGTCATGATTCTTTATGTATGAGATCAGATTTTATTCTCACAGATATACTGAAAAGAAAAAAATGAAATAAATATGCAGACATGTTTTCTTATAAACCATTAAGACAATTGATGTAAAACTTATCAAATAACTAAATTATACTATTATAGAATATTGACAATTATTTTGTAAACTCTTCCATCCAAAGCAAAAATAATCTCTGTAATAACTACCCAGGATTTAGTAGAACATTTCTTTATTCTTTTAATAAACTCAACACTTTACAAGCAGTCTCTATGAGCCAGTGTTGGAAAGTTCTTCCTTATATTAAACAGAAACTATGGCTAAACACTTCTATCTTTACTCTTACCTCTGTTTCTTTGAGCTGCACAAAATATATATAATTCCTCTCTAATTCATTTCCTCTCAAAAAGCCATTTCACAGATAATTACTGAATATTTTTCTATGCTAGGATGCAAGGAACTGTGGGAATAAAACAGAACTGGTCCCTGACCTCATGGGGTTTGGAGGTTAATACCTTATTTTCACCAAGCCTCTTCTTTTTCAGGCTTATCATTACTAATTCCTTTTCATTTCTCCATATAACATGTTATTTTACCCCTAGGTTAAACACTTAAAGCAAGAAACATAAAACTGTACAC
The DNA here is from genome assembly GCF_902729225.1 of Pteropus medius. NCBI lineage: Eukaryota > Metazoa > Chordata > Mammalia > Chiroptera > Pteropodidae > Pteropus > Pteropus medius. The sequence continues at coordinate 13,587,100 of NW_024349802.1, read as the reverse complement.
ATTTCTTCTCCAGGTATAATTTGACTAACACAGAGTTCAGTGTCATTATTAACCAACTTATCTTTGCATCACTCTTAGCATTGAAAGCAGGCCTCGTACAGAGTTGAATTCTCAATAAATATTTATGAAAGGCTTTGGACTCTCCACTCTTTCTCATGTGGTCTCAATGGTTTTAGTTATTCTATTAACTTCTCATGTGTGGATGCAACCATAGAATTTGCATCATTAAAACACATACTGAGAGAATAAATAATGAACCACATATGACTTAGACATTAGTTTAATTTCTTAAGGAATAAATTAAATCCACCTTACAAAATTCCTATGAAAATATTTGGATTCAAGTGAGTCTTCTGCCACAATGAAGTGAGATTTTTAGTCTAAATGATTAATGTTTTCAACTAAAATAATAAAGATATCCTTGCACTGGTATATGATTCAGGATAGATGTTCTCTACTATCTGTTGACTGACTGCACATGGTTGTAGTGAATTGAGTTGATCGAGTAAAATAATTAAAAAAAAATGCTTATCTTCTCTCTTTGGATCTGGGACACACACACACACACACACACACACACACACACACACACACAGTATTGGACCCTAGAATTCTTCCCATGCAGTATTTCCCATGCTTAATTTTGTCTCAAAGACCAATCTTCAAAGAAGACAGAGACTCCCAATGTAAAGGCAGTTGCAAATGCCTCGTTTAACTGTGACCAGCAATTAAAAGCAGAGAAGTATGAAAAGGACCTTTGTTATGGTCATGTAATTCTTTTATTGATCTTATCAAAAGACTCTACCATTCTATTTCTCATCCTGGTGCATCAAGCATCTTTGTTTAATTCAGTTCTATTTCCCAAATGATAGTATTTATACGAAGTTAATCTTATATTTTCCAAACAAAAACCTTTATGCTTGTGATTCTTACCCACAATCTTAGGAGTTTTTGTTTTCTTTCTGTGGCGAATCTTATTTAGTTTCAATACCAGTTTTAACCTCTATGGAAGCTCCAAATAGTTTCTTATTCTATTGTTTAATTTCAATAGTATTGATGACATCTTACAAATCATTTACAATATTGGCGGAATTAGATATAGCTCACCCACTAGGATCCTCTAAATGTCTCAGTCAGTTGAATTGATTATTCTTATCCAGGGCAATATGAACTAACTTTAACATTGTATGACCAATCCATCCATCGCCGAATCTATCAAAGCCTGTGATCACCAGTGACTATTAAGACGCTCCCAATTAAGTGGGCTGGTTAAATCAAAGTCCACTCATGTAGTGCTTATAGACATGATCCGTGCTGAAAAAAAAGACATTTTCAAAACCCAGGACAAGTGTTAAGGAACAATGGGGAATAAAATGAGCTTTTGCATTGGGTCTGTTCTCTCTGCAAATTAATCTTTGAATCATATTGAAGCATGGGACATTCTTCATAGAAGAAATTCTAGGTCTAGTAGCATGACAAAGAGCCTGGCCAGCAGTAAACCTTCATCTGTTAGCCATTAATAATCAAAACAATCATTTTAGGAAATAATTTGTCAAAAAGACAAAGTGTTTATAATTCTTTTGTGTTATGAAAAGATAATGTCAGTGAAAAGCAACCGTTTTTAACATTTTTAAAAATTGTTAAATGGCTCTTGTTTCTCCCACTCAAAACTTTCTTATGAACAAACCTATGCCAAATAACTTATTCTGCTTTCTATTTTCTATACACTTCCTGCCCTCACAGAGTAATATTTTAAATTAGCTTTTGTTACTGCACCTCTAAAATAGCTTCATTTGAGCGATAATAAAAAATAGCATCTGTAATTTTGCCTTTCTTATTCCTACTCTGATTCTATTTTTAAATTCACTTTCTATTTGCAGTCATTGCTTGTCACAATCAAGCAATAACTCTTACGTAAAAAAGAAGATAAACATAATTTCCGATAAACTTGAATTCAGACAAATGTATGTTGCTTTTAAAGCAGTCTTTCCATGTGACTAAGAACTTCAGGCAGAGTCATCCTCACATCAATGTTGGTATGGACAATAACTTAGGGTGCCCTCGGGCAGGAGGGGAAAACAAGGAAATTCAGATTATGTGCACATTTTTCCTATTAACTTATTACAAGGATCCAACCTCACATGAGTAGCAGGAAGAGCTTCCTTACAAAAGAAAAGTCAGGTTCAAATCCCTCATTAGTTCTGAAGATAACCTTAGAAGCCATCCAGAGCATCACTTCATTTTGCCGCTGACAAAACTGTGGCCCAAAGAGAGTAGATGACTTGCCCCCAGGTCCCACAGCTGCTTAGAGGCAGATCGGGACTATGACCCAAGTTTCCACTCTCCTAGTCCAACACATTTTCCACTTCATAGTTACCTGGTAAGGATAGTGACCCTTAACACATAACAATGTGGAGTTTCTTTCTTAAAGCCCTGGTGCCCATAAAGGCCCATGAAATGGATCAGGAGAATAGACGATCATCTTTCTGGTATAATCTAAGGTGTCAAAATGCTCCCTGCATCAGTCAGTCCTTGGTTTTAGCACATCAGTCCTATGGAAAACCACGTTTCTAACACCACTGTCAGCCCTTTGGAAGGAGACCCAGGTAGAGGGCAACTACACTGCATGCAAGTTTCTTCAAGGAAAGGATGAGGCCCTCTCTTTGGGTTTCACCAAGAGGGCCTAGAATCATACAACACATAAATGACTAACGTTCATGCCATGCTTGCAAACACTAAATTGTTGACCAGATTTTTCAGCATTTTATGCTCCTCGTAGTCAGATATTCTAATCCTAAGATTGGGCTACCATTAAAAGTTATAGAAGGAAAATATTTGAGTTTAAAGAGTCAAGGATAGAACTGAGTAAGTTGCCTTGGCTTAGAGTAGCCGGAAGAGTTTTCTCATCTTTTTAGTTCTACTGGAACTTCTGTCAAGCTATTTTGTGGAGTTGGAGATTGATAAGATAACAAAAGAATTTCAATAAAAACCACCAGCACCACCTATAATAAGGCAACTCTAACCTAGCCTTAATACATGTCATGGAAGGCAGAATGCTGTAGTCTTAATCAGACTGATCTGGAATCAGAGTTCAGGTCCATCACCTACCACTATGAATCTGGCCAAATGCCTGAAGTTTTCTATTTCAGAATTGATTTGCCGGTGATGTGGGGATGCTAATGCCTATCTCATCAAATTGTTGCTGAAGCAAATAATGTTCATAGAGTATTCAGCACAGACTCATACAGAAAGTTTGTTAAATGTTAACTCTCACTGTGACACTGAAGCAGTTTATCAAACTGTTGAAGAGCCTGGCCTCGGCAGTCACAACAGATCTAAGTGGATCACAGCTCCTTTCCTCAAAAGTTCTATAACCTTAGACAAATAACATAGCTCTCTAAGCCTCAGTTCACTCATCTATAAAATGAGAATAAAGGCACTTCAAGGGTTTTTCTTTTTCTTTTTTTTTTCATTTTATGGTTGAGATAAGTAATGACTGGTACATAATATAACCAAATAGCAATGATTTATTGGTATAAGTCTTTACATGAGTCCTTTTAAGAAGTTTTCCATTTTTACACATGAGAAAATTAAAGCTCAGAGAGAGTAAGAAACCTGCAAAAGGTCAAGGTTCTTGAGTGGCAGAGCCGATATTTGATCCAAGACCTAACTTGCCCCGAAGTCTATGCCTTTTCCAATATGCAAACCTCTCTCTCCTCAGCAACTCTTCTACTTGTTTCGATGGAACTTCTCAGTCGGCTTTCTATTTCTTCTACTCCTGTCAGATTTTTTCAGCATAATAGAAACACTTGGGGCTAAAAATAACAATATATTAAAGACTTATGTGAAAAATTTGACCTTTTTAGATCATCTAAATTGACACATTTATTCATAATCCTTAATTCTCCCCATTTCTTGAAATAATGCGATTTATGTTAATGGCTGTCAAAGGGGCCTGGGTTTTATTAAGGCTGTCTTTAAGTTTCTTTTGTTTCTATAATTATGTAGAAACAATAAAGGTTACAAGTATAGTTTAGTCTGAATATAAGCCAAATACATTTAGATAATTTTCAGTTAATCTAAGACAAATATGCAAACTAAAAAAAAAAAAAAAAAAAGTCAGTACTTAGGACATTCACAGGTATAATTAAAAGTGATGAATATAAATGAATGAATGAATGAATGAATGAATGAGGAAAATTTCTGATGGTAACACTAAGGAATAATTTGTCAGATTTTATTTTGCCTTTCACAGAAGCACAGGGCACAGATAATGGTTTAGATGCAGACTCTGGACTTGGAATTGAGGCCAAATCCTGAAACTCCAAATTATTAGCTGTCATCTTGAGAAAATTCATTATTTTTCTAAGCTTCATTTATCTTGGTAAAATTAGTGCAATAAATGCATTTACAATATAAGGTTTATATAAAGATTAAACAGGTTTATTTTTATAAAGTACAAAATGCATTGTCTGTATCAGTACATAGTAGCTTTATTTTTATTATGCCACGTACTCTACACTTCCAAAATCTCCTTAATTACAGAATATGAGATGCAATTCCATGATCCAAAGGCACATTTCCAGGTCATCAAACCAGGTCACTACACCAGTCAGTTAATCATTTACCTGGATTTTTAGCTTCTATGCTATAACAGTTTGAATTGTGGCTTTAGCAGTTTAGACAAAGAAACCCATGAGCCATTAAGATTGTTAGAGAACTTGTGTCAATATAACACCAAAACATCAACTCAGATATTCCAATGATAAGTTCACTTCAAAACCAAATTAGGAACTAAACTGAACTTGAATAGTAAAAATGGACTTAGCAGTCCTCTGGTTGGCTAGACCGAAAAAGGCCAACGAATTTTTTATTTTATCTAATACCTGAAGTAGAAACTCATCTTTTCTGCTTTTCCCTTTGAAGACCAGTCTGGGTATTTAAAATGTGTTGACTTTATATTCCACTTGCAAATTCTGTGAGATATATCAAATTCTATGGAGTATATCAAACTACCATCAGAATGCATCCCTACTCAAAGACATCATGGGTTGTAATCATACTATGTAAAGCATTAACTTACATCTGCCTCTCTGATTACAGTGTCTGTGAGGAAGTCAGTTGAATGGCTGGGAGACACACTACCTAGAACTTTGTGTAATAATAACACGAGCTTCTGCCTCCCAAAACCGGTCCAGGCGATCAGGCACGCATTTTGCTGAGTGAACACAAGCACTACTGCTACGTCCCTCCTTAGAGCTAGTGGCTCCTGAGGGCAACACAGGGATTCCACCCTAAAAGAGGGAAGAGGGGAAGGTGGTGCTCAGTGCTGCCAACAAGCCCCCTTTCTAAATCTCTCTCAGGTCTGTATTCTCTCCATCTCCATCACCACCTCCCTTATCCAGGCCCCTTCAATCTGTTCTCCAGACCGCAGCCCAAGAGAGCACTTAAAATGCAAATAATATCAGTCATTTCTCTGCTCGAAACCCCTTAGGGATTTCCTATTACTCTAAGGATCAAGTACAAACTCTCACAAGCGACCCTCCCAGCTCTTCCTCAACTAAAGCCTACCTACCTAGAGAGCCTGGTTTCCACATCACCCACAGCATGCAGGCACCCTGCCCAACTTTTGGGTTCTTAAATCCCCTCAGGGCATTGACAGCCCATTCTCTCTACACAGAATGCTTTTCTTCACTTACCCCAACTTTTTCTTCTAGGCTTGCATTCAGCTGCCTCTACAGTCCTCAGTTTAGCTGTTTTTACTTCCATTAAAAGCTTACCTGATTGTCCCATACCAGATTAAATACTCCCTTATCTGTACTTCTTTGAAGTTCTTATCCCAGGTATAGTTAGTTGTATAATAATTGCTAACTATCAGTTTTTGCAGTGGAATGTAAGCACCATGACTGTCTTTGGTTCTCTGTCCTCAGCTCCTAACACAGCTCCTACTGTGTTCAACACCCAGCACACAACTCACCATGCTCAACAAGACTTTACTAAATGATGAGTGAATTCATGAAAGGGTGGGAGGATGAAAACGTGTATACCGACAAGAACCTCTGTGCTCTTCCAGCTCCAGACTCAACAGGTAGGATGCTCTAACATGGGCTTGATTACTGGGGTAAATTTGCATTATGATGGAGTTGTTACCTGATATAGCCCAGAAACTGGTTCATTTCATATTCGGACCCCTCCTCAGAGCTTTTCTCACCATGCCCCTCAGCTATGGTCTAACATGTGTGAGCACCATTCTATTCGTTCTGTCTCATCATGAGATCCTCGTCTGCCCTGAGACACAGACCAAGAAAGATTCAGATTTTTTTCCTCCATTGCACCTAGCTCAGAGATTTGCAGAATAAAAATTTAATAAGCATATAATAAAATACACAGACAGTTTTTTTTTTCTGTACCCTGTACTCTTGTGAAGGATATAATATCTATTCACTCTCTTGGACCTGCATTATTCATATTCTAGTTTCCTCATTACTAACCTGTTAACCTTTTCCCTTTCAAGTCAGTCATTAAAAGACCCACTCCCTTCCTTTTATTGATTCAACCACAATGTTTCTGAAGCACTTTAAGTGCTTGAGAAGAGAAGGACAATACATAAGTATAATTATTATGAATATTATGACCTTTCTTTCAAATCTTCTTGAATATAGGTTCTTAGAGTAAATACTGCAAAGTATATTGAATATGAATTTCAAGTTATTACAATTTCAAGACAACTCCTTATTCATTTCTAACCATTTCATATTGTATTAATATTTATTTTTTTAATGCAGTCTGAGGCGTTCCTTTTTCAAGTAAGCTACCTAATTACATGAAAGAATCATAACATGAGAGAAGCTCAAATATTAAGCAAGAAATTCAGGCTAAAACATATTTGTTTCTTGCCTATTTAAACACCATCATAACTGTGATGATAGACAGCATTTACCTGAGATTGTATAAATCAAAAGAAATACGTGCTGTCTTAATAAATCATTGTGAAAAGTCATGACTAAAAAGGCGAAATCCCACTGCATTTTAGACTTCACTTACCGTCTTATATTTGACATAAAAAAAAAAAAGTAAGTTCTCAACAGGGCAAAACTCCTAGACAGTCATTTAACAAGTAAAAAATGAACTTGGAAAAAAATCAAAAATAAAATGAAAGAGTAGAAGTGATTTAGTGTGACTACACACACATACACACAACATACACAGACACACACACACAGCACACAACCCTCACACCTCACCATAGGTAAGACCTGATCCCCAACCACCAACACAGCAAATTCACCAAGCAGTGTGCTTAATATGTTCTGTTGCTTTTTGCTGGAATCTGAGAGAAACTCTGCTTATTTTGTTTTATTCATTTAAACTATGGCAGACTTCAAAAGGAGCCCAGGAAACTGTGAAACCCTGAACTTGAAATGAAAGAGGCAGGATGAAAATTTTTTCCCCCAGAGATCAAGGAAACTAAAAGAACTGTTTACATAACTGTGTTCAAACTCTGCTTTTTTCTCAAGTTCACCACTGCTATCCAGGCTTGCATTTGGCACATAGGCTTTCATCATGGGCCACATTCTCATGAATATGAGCAGCCACCTGCAGATGTGCAGTGGCTTAAAGGAGCCACTCCTTTTGACATAAAGGAGACCACTAACCTACTCAAGGTGACTCCTTGATGGCAATTCATGGCATAGCACTTAATATCAAGTCATGATTTGACAAGATTTATATTGACGCATGCACATTACAGTAATATATGCAGGGATCACAGTGCTTTCATTGGGAAAAGCAAGGTTATCATTAGAGAAGCTCTACCTCTGGCCCTTTAAATAGAGAAATAACATATCTATCAAATGGCACCCAGGACCAGTAAATAATTCCCCTCTTGGTGTCTCTGCTATCTATGTCAGGTCAGGAAATGATTAACAGGAAGAGGGCAAAAAAAAAAAACAACAAAAAAAAACTGGGGCTGGGGAGAAGGTTACAGAGTGCTTTCGAAGCATAAGCTTTATGAGCATTTTCTCATTTAACCACCCCCACTACCTTATGTAGTTAGACTTACAGTAGCCCCATTTTACAACTGAGTAAACTGAGGCTAGATTAGGTAATTGCCGTAATTCACCTCTACAGCAATGCCTGGTATAAATAAGTGCTCAAATATTTGTAGAAGGGAGAAGAGAAAGGGAGGGAGAGGAAATCAGATAAAGAGACTGCTTTTTTGTAGTTGAGATAATGAGTGGGGAAATTCTAGCCTAGAGCGATGATGGTTAGATCAAAGAAGTGAGGAGATTTTCTTAAGATATTAGAAAAGTGAGATTTTCATAAGATATCTAGTAAAAACAAGTACTTATTCAGCACTTGCTATATACCTGGCACTAAGCATTCTACTTATGTTAATATACATTAAATTTTATTTAATTATATCAACTGATTTTCACTTATTTATTACTTATATTAACATTTAATTCTTACAGCAACCCCATTTTACAAATAAAGTCAAATGTGTTAGGTCATGTTCCCTCAAAGCAGAGCCTGAGATAGGTTTCCTTGGGCAAGTGATTCATTGAGGCAGTGAAAGAAGCAAGGGATCCTGTGAACATCCTGGAGTATGACTAATACCATAGGTTGAACTGACTTAAGTCTTGGGGGCTGGTCATTTATACTTTTCATCAGTCATTCATTGGCTGCAGGCAGGGGTTGGGGTTCAGGCAGTTCTCTGGAAAAAAAGCAGCTGTGAGCTGTTATCAGCCAACAGATCATTATCATCATCATCATCACCATCATTGTCATCATCACCATCTCCATCACCATTTCCATCATCATCAACATCAATTGAGAGATGCATGTACCTTCCTGGGATAGGGAGTCTGAGTGAAGCATCAGTATGGTCCACCATATCAAATGATATGCTTTAAGTCACCCACATGGTGCCATTGCCCTTAAGCTGGATGGCCAGGCTGTGCCACCTTCTCTAACCTTATCCTCTGGTTAAATTTCAGAATTGTTTCAGAAACTCATTGGTCAGATTTTATACCTTATGTTTGAGTAGGATGAAATGAAAGGAACAGATCATAAAGGCAATGAAGTTAATCAGTGGGGCCAGGGAGACCGTCCTCCCAGAAACAGTGACTGAGCTGAGTGCAGAGAGGGAGTCTGGATTGTCTTTTTACAGACAGATCCCATCACATTAATCCTGTTAGGGAAAACATCAGCAGTTCCCCATTGCCTACAGAATAATGGCTTTACTTCTTAGAATGGTTTCCACGGTTGCCTAAATCTGACTTCAGACAGTGGACTACTTGCTCCAGGTATACATCCACATACTTTAGATCCTGCCATGTTGAACTACTCACCAGTCCTTGAACATGCTGTGCATTTCTTCACAATGACCCTTCTGAGTGTGATGCCCTTTCTCAATATCACTTTCACCCCATTCCCTTGCTCACTTTTTTTCCACTGCTGGAAATTCTACTTACTCTACAATGCCCAATTCCAATGCTACCTCTTCCTTCATTGTAGCTTTCCTCGGTGCCCTCAGTTGGATTTAATTATCTTTGTTTATGTTCCCTTAATGAGTTATGCAGTTCTCCTCCAAGCACATATCACAGTCTTCCTTCCTAAATTATGTATTTCTTCACTAGATGGCAGCATTCTTGAAAGCAATAAAAGAATTAGGGCTTTTTTTAGTTGCAAGTAATAGAAACTCAACTCAAACTAGCTTAAGCTAAAAATATTTTTTGCTGGTTTTCAGAACATGGAAGTCTAAGGTGAGCAGCTAGTTCCAGACATGGCTGAATCCAAGAACTAAAATGATGTGCGGTTTCTCTCTCTCAGCTTTGTCTCTATCTGCATGCCAGTAAATATGCTCACAACAGCTTATCATTAAGTTTATCATTCTCACAGCTAGCATTTCCAGTGAAAGAGGTGAGCTGTTTCCCTAGAAAGCACTTGAATCTTCTTAGCTAGTGGTTCCACATAGAGTAACTCTCTCCCCAAGGGCCCTGTTGGTGCTGCATCCATCAGTGCCAGCTCCTGGACCTGCCACTGGGCCCAGGGCTTGGTATCCTGATCAGCGGGCTTGGGTCATGTGTCTACCTTCACTTGATTAATAACTTTACCAAAATGACGTGTATGGATTACCAAATGGAAAAGAGAGGTCCTGCTACTAGAGTACAGAGAAGAGATGATAGACAAGCAAAATCCACTCTAGCTGTCAATATTATTACTCCTGAAAGAAGAGAGGGTTTGTGAAGCCACCAAAAACAAAAAAACAAAAGTAAATAAATAAGGGAAGGAGAGAGTGGATAAATGGAGGATGGAGAGAAGAAGCAATGTCAAAGGACCCAAAGATAAGCTCGACCAGTTGGCATCTTGCATGAAACAAGAGAATTAAACCTGAGGTTTGTAGGTCAGTTTCCTCGGGGAGTTCTTGCTCTGCAAAGGAGTGTTATATTAAAACAAGCTCAGTCTTGTTTTAATATAAATATTCTTACTTTGCAGGGCTCCAAAATAAGGAATGCCATAAAACTTTATGGGTATGGAAAGAAAAGTTAGAGGGACTTTGGCTTTAATGAGCAGTTAAAATATATTCTCTTCAATCTTTTAAGAACATAATAAAAAGTAAAGAGCTCAAAAAGAAGAGCATGTTACATGTTTTCCCTTTGTTAGTAAGTTTTTACTAACTTAAATTTTAAAAAAAGCAGTCAGTTCATGTAAGGGTACAGTACTGGTTATTTTATGTCTAAGGTTTCCTTTTTCCTTGTTGAGTTTTGCTTTTCTATTTTTTCTAATTTTGTTTTTTCCCCCAATATTGAAGCATTTTTGTCTTTGCTTTAATACAGCATTGCATTTAAACAAGGTTCTTAGTCACATTGGGACATGGTCACAGGAAAGGCTAAACCAAGCCTTTGTCCACAAAGGTGACACTGATGACTTATGAGTCTTATAGGCAGGAGGCTCAGAGCTGTTTTCTGAGAAGCAGAGAAATAGCCAAGCCAGCCTCCCAGGACTAAGGTAACTCATTCATGACATAAATTACCTGGAGGAAGATGTTTTCATCACACACATAATTGGTTGTACAGGGAATCACACTTGCAATTTGGGTCTTGTCACATTCGTTATACAAGTTTATAAATGTCAACCCTGCATGAGTTTATTCCCTTCTTAATGCCATCATATAATGCTGGAGAGTCACTATCTATGTGTTGGCAACAGTCATGACACAAGGGGTATCTTGGGGATAACCTTTTAATCTTTCTCAACTCCTCCAAAGCTGACTGAAATATTCAAGTTTCTGAGACCCACTTCCAAACACATTGCTGCCCCCAAAACCTCTTCCTTTGGAAATTATAGAGTTGGAATTTATTTCATAATTTTTTTCATGTTTTTTTTTCATAATTCTAGAAAGTGACTCAGTACTATCTTGCCTGCAACTGTATTTTGAAATCATATTTCTTGTGACTAGAGCTTTGTACAGAAGTAGAGTTTGAGTATATTTTAATTATATAACACTTCGTTAGAGTAACCTTAGAGTATCTCTCACAACTGACTCTTAATAATGTAGGCCCCTACCTAGTTTCTTTCATGAAAGTTCACCTTCAGTTTAAATAATTGCTTTCCCATCTCACCTTATTCTCTTAGATTTGGTAACTAAAAATGCTTTTCAGTGGCTCTCAATGAATGCCCCAGAGAATTTATTAAAAATGCAAACTTTGACTCAGTAGGTGTAGGGCATTCATCTGAACCGTAATTTTTTTGCAGTCACCCTAAGTGATTCTAATGCAGCTGGTCACAAAGTCGGGACCCCATTTTGGGAAACACTGGCACAGTGCTTAAGAGTCAGGGTTATGTCTTTGCTTAGCCTCTAACTAGCTGAGTTCATTGAGCTAATTACTTAACCTTTATATGCCTCAGTTTCTCTTCTATAAAATAGGAACATTAACAGTTCCTATCACACAAGGTCATTGGGTGAAATGAATGGGATTATGAAATCAGTTAAACATAGGTGACATATACACGCTCATTATAGTTTATTATTAGAATAGAGATTAGTACTTAGGAGGCACTTAATAAATGTTGCAGAATATTGTGTGAAGGAAAATTACATTACTACAGCTTGATTTCCAGGTAGATAAAATGCTATCCTAAACCTCCATTATAACAATGGTCAACAAAAAAGAGAGGCTGCTTCTGTCAGCTTGAGAAGTAGGGCTGCTCAAGAGAGGAGACTGGACTGAACAAACACACTGGCCACTTTATGAACCAAGAAACATTCATTCCAAGTCACTTCAAAACCTCAGTGAGTGGCAGGGTATTTTTAATATTACGTACAAATATAATTTGTAACTCTCAGTTCTAATCAGCTAAGATTAGACTGACATAGAGAAGAGCGCTAAGGCAGCATTTTTATATACAAATTAAAATTTAAGAAGGCATAATATCGTTCATATCAGAAAGAGACCATGCATCACAGATTTAAAATACAAATCAAACAAAACCTCCTGGAGCATTATCAGGAATGTCATTGGGAGTAATGAGGGATTAATGGAAATAACAATCAGTAATAACAATAATTATAATGAGCTCCAAAAGGACATGGCTCTAATTTGAGGTTTTGTGTATCAGATTTTGCAACAATTCCCTACTTGATTTTCTTAAACTCTTGGGGATTATTATATTTCAATAAAGATTTTAACTATTTTCAATGGGCGACATATTATAACTTACTTTGGCTCTTACTTGCAATGACCATGTATTGAGCACTTACTGTGTGCTAACCATTTAAATGCTCATTTTTTTAAACTAACATTCACAACAACTCTCCAAGATAGGTGATCACCATTTCTGTTTTACAGATTATGAAATGAAACTCAAAACTCTGCAGAGTTGTCTGACCAAAGTGACCTAAGGGTAATGAACATGTGATTTAAGCTTTGATGTCTCCCAGCTGTGATGTCCTTCTGTACTGCATTGTTAGTCACTAGGGGTTAGCGAGTGTCCATACCTAGCCAGCGAGATAAGGCCATGGACATTTGTGCCATATCTGGCCTGTTGTACACCATGGCAGTTCTCCATGGAACCCTTAGTTTTCAGCTCTGTCTCCTTATGATGATTAACTGAAACAGACAGTTACCCAGTTTATACATGGCTTTGGGCAAATTACATAACCTAATTATTCCAAAGTACATCTAGTGACCCAAAAGATTTGGGCAATGGGAGGCTGATATCTGTGGTCATTATTTTCATATTTCCTCATTTATATTGAAAAGAAAAGTGGTAAAATTATTTGGACGTGCTTATTAAATGTTAAGAACCACATTAATGACAATAATGGTTAAAATATATTAAGTACATATGTCGTGAGCTAAGCACTTTACATGCAATATCTTATTTAACTCACCCAACACTGTGATAAAGATTCAAAAACCTTATGTGACATGACCAAGGACTCATAACCATAATGGCCAAGCCAGAATTGGAACCCAGGACAAAGGGGTTCATGGCCTTGTAGGCAAGGAAATTAACACAAATGAGTGAAACAGGCCAGAAAGAGGCCATGGAAAGTGCCAGAGCACATGCATATTTGCAGGGATGACTAGCATTTCGAAGCTGTGCAGGAATGTGGGTCCAGGTCTTCTGATATTTTTTCAAGTCAGTAATCTGAATATTTTTGATGTAAAATCTCCTAATTTTAAAACGCCAGCATCTATTTATTTCAAATGTGTTTCTTTAAACATTTTGAGCGCTTGATAAACATACCTGTAAGTAGAGGCTTGTCCTGGATTTCTTGGATGACATCTCTGATCTATAATTCGTGCTCTTAGTCCTAAGTCTACAGGAGTTCCAAGGTCTCTTTAGGTCATCCCTGTAAATAGCTATATCCAGGTCTGTCATTTCTAAGCTTTTCAGCCTCTTCTTCCTTCAATAAATAGAACACCGTTCCCAGAACTCTCTCTTCCCGGAACAGACTTCCACTGCTCTAGCCCCAAGACTGATAAACGTTTGTTCTTCCAAAGGTACAAGGGTCAATTTCTTATTAAAAGAACTACATGGTGCCTTTTGAGGGTTATTTGCCTTTTTTACTTGAGAGAGAATAAACAGATATATTTTCCAGGGCAGAATTCCTTCAAAATTTGCCTTTTTTACTTGAGAGAGAATAAACAGATATATTTTCCAGGGCAGAAGACCTTATATGTGGTGTCCTTGAATTTTTTATTTTCCTGAAAGCCACTTGCCTCCTGTTATCCTGATGCGCCCAGTACTGATGGCAGTACTGTAGCGTGGAAATTGGCTGCATCTAGGTTTCCATCTTGGAATCCAAAATCTTGTTTCAATTGACAGATTTGCCCTTTAGGGAATTTTCCTAAGACAGCTGGACTCCCAGCGTGCCTAATCGCCACCCATCTTCATCCAAAGCAAAGTGCAAAGCCCCACAGGCTTAAAATGGCTGAGCAGCACCACTTTATGCATTTATTCCCCTTCCCACTCGTGTTTATTAATATCTGAGCAGAAATGTGACAATGAGAAGTTTTGATGTGCCTGAGGAGGGTGCGGCTAGATCAAGTGAGCATTCTTAGTTTAATATAGTACCAACCAAGTAGGCTGTGCTGAAAAAGAGAAGGAACATAGGTCTTAAATCTATTTGTAGGCCAGGATTTAGATCCTAAATCTGTTTTGCACAAAATAATGAAATGCCAGTTAGAATTAGCAAATAAACTACCAAGTAATGTAGAAAGCTGAGTTGTGACAAAACGTTGCTCTAAGTCTGGCCTATGGATTTATAAATGTCATTTCTCTCTGCAAAGTAAGAGCTCTTTGGTGACTGACACGTGCTATTTAGGAAATAGGGTTTTAGTGGATCCTTAAAACTTTTGCAGAATTGGGAGACCTACCCTGGTAATGCACAGCAGCTATTTTGTGATTAAAGGGATGAAGATACCAGTTTATGAGTATTCACAACTTTCCCTCTTTTCTATCTGCAAGAGTTTGAATTTTGCCTACTCTTTCCATTTCTCATCTTCCACAGAGGGTCCTTCCATTGGGGATGCTAAATTAGGAGACTAGGTGAAGGGAAGAGCTGAAAGCACAGAGGAAATTTCACTGTTTAGAGGACCTTAAGCGGAGCACGGCGGTGAGGGAGAGGTGGCAATCAAGAGGGATAACAGGTTGAATGTAGTAGATGAGGATGGAGATGGTTCAGCAGGGGAAGATGAGATGTTCCAGAGAGCATTGGAGAGAACAGATGATTTTAATAATATCCCCATCATGTTGCTTGAGAGATGCTACGACTCATTAAAATTCCTATTTGAATGACACAACTTTGAATTTCAAGTTTCTCATGGACTGAACCACATGGATTATGGCTTTAATAGGTTGACACTATAAATGGCATTGCCTGTTCACCCCTCCTTTGCTCTCTGCCAGGCCCTCTAATTATTCCCAAAGAGACATAGATACTTAACACAGAGGAACAAACACATGTGACTTGGTTTTCTCAGCCAGGGATAAGGGACCCTTTCAATAAATGTAACACTATCCCTAGATTTCAAAATAATTTGCCACTGAGAAGTTAGGGGTCAGCATTTAGTGGTCACTTCAAGAAGTTTATTGTGATCTTGTCAGAGAGACAGGCATCTATGTGACTCTTTAAACTTATTTATATCTATTTAATCAATAAATATTTAACTGACCATTTACCATGTATCAGGCACATGTTCTTTGTTCTAAGGATGGATAGTTAACAAAAACAATTACCCCTCCTTCACAGAGCCTACATTTCTTTTCACATATCTTTTTCTAAAGAAAATGTTCCTATTAGGCCAAAAAAAAAAAAAAAAAAAAAAAAAAAGTATGTGGCAGGTTATAAACTTGATAGTTAAGTCACTAAGAAAATTAAACCATATATCAGAATCCTCATGCTAGAATTATAGGGAAATAAGGATTATAGCAAGTATTTCCTCCTTTATCCATCCAAAAATAACTTTTACCCTCAACCCTCAACTTAGTAGAGCCTGGCATACTCTCAAAAATTGCAGGGAAACAAGGAGATGCAGGGTCCATGATGCAAGCTGAGGTCCCTAGGGCCAGAGTTGAGTGCCAGCTGAATCACTGTGTATTTTG
Organism: Pteropus medius; assembly: GCF_902729225.1. Lineage (NCBI taxonomy): Eukaryota > Metazoa > Chordata > Mammalia > Chiroptera > Pteropodidae > Pteropus > Pteropus medius. The sequence continues at coordinate 13,570,981 of NW_024349802.1, read as the reverse complement.
AGTTGCATAACCCAAGTCTTCATCACCTGTAACATGGGGTTAATAATAGTATCTACCTCGTTAGGGATTTTGTGTGGATTAAATGAGCTAATTTGTGTGAAGTACTTAGCTCAGCGCATGCCAGAGAGTGTGTGTTCAATTTTTATTGTTATCTATTTTTATTCTTTTGTTTCCTTGCCCTTAAAGAATGGGCTGGAGGAATTTAGTTCCTCTTAAGGCAGAACTCTCTTCACAAAAGAAGTGAAAAAAAAATTATGGATGAGAAAGACTCACTGACAAGTGAAGGAAGAGGTGCATCAAACAAGTTAAACTGTGATATGTAAGAGTGGCGGCAGGTCTGTGCAAGATCTGAAACACACAGAACACTCTCAGATAAGAACAGAGGCTGTAGTTTCTCTACACAGCGTGTGTGTGATTCTGTCTCTTTGTGTGTCTACATAACCAGTGAAATAATTTTCTATTAATCACAACTAGATCTCTGACTGCAAATGACAACTTTGTTAAGCTTGCATCACTAAGGAAACAGTAAGACTCTACCAGTACTGCTTCCGTGGTCCAGGAGCTGTTTCCAGCTCTCCAGCTCTGAGGAAGTCCCCTTAATGGAACAAAGTTATTATCTGAGTGACATGAACAAACAATGCAAAATGCCAGTATCAAGCCAGTAAGGTAATTTCCTAGGCTGAGACCTCACTTAACAAAGAATCATGTTAATCTTTATACTCTGGTCTTTCCAGGGCTTGAATCAACATCTAGGTTTTCAAGCAAAATTTTATCAGTCACTCCGATTCCCAAATTTGTCTCCAACCTGTTCAATGGAAATGTTGCTGGAAATTAAATCATCAGATGAAAGGTTGTATTGAGTAATTTCTAGGATGGTCTAATTCTGATATTCTCTATTAAATTGTGGTTTCATCTCATTCATTCAGTAATATTCTCTTCCATTTTGAGGCAGATTCTGTCTTCGTTCTCTGTGCTACTCTGCTTACTGCCAGGAAGCGGGATAGTGCAGTAAAAGAAGCATTAGGAGGTCAAGTAGACCTAGATTCAGATCCTGGTTCTGCCAAATACCAGTTATTTGATGGTTAGCTGCTCCCAGAGTCTCAGATTCCTTATATGTAAAAGAGTAATCATCCAGCAGTGAGGCTCTGAGCATTTGAGGTAATCTCTGCACACTCACTAAATGTGACTATTGCTACGATGTATTCCTCAGAGTCTTCACCCCTTTCTGCTTCAGCTTCTTTCTTTTTTCCTCTTGAAATATTCTCTTTAATGGCAGCATTATCAAAGCCACAGTAAGTGTACAGCAGTGGTTGTGATAATGCGCTTTGAAGCCAAACTTTCTTGTTCTACTACTGATTAGTGTTTTACTTTGGGCTCATTTTTTAACTTCCTGTGCCTTGATTTCCTTATGGAGAAAGTGAGGATAGTAACAAACACTAGCTCAAAGAGTTGTCACAAGGCTGAAATGAGTGCCACATGCAGAGCTGTCATACTGTGAGCCATTATTTTTTATTCATATCTGAAAATTGTCAAACATTGGATCAGCATAATGTCATCAAGTACAGTAGGAACGAAAGATGGGATCTGGGGGACAGAATATCAGAAAAAGGAAAAAATGACAACCTGTTTATTCCACATCTTATACATCCTTAGTGACAAGTAGCAGAGGACCAGAGGATCTCATGCAGAATTCATAGGACCTCCTTAATGTGAGCTCTTTGAGGAAAAGGACTATTCCTTGCTTATCTGTGTATCCTTAGTGGCTTGCCCAAAGAAACTCTCAGGAAATATTGTTGGAATAAATAAAACTAGGGCAGAAAAGGAATATGGAGCTTTGAGTTACTGCGAGACTACCAAGCCCTCTGACTTATTTGCTGATCTGAACAATTGCAAATAGTAACATGCAAAGTAATCTAAAGTCCTTTACGACTTGTCAGTAGGGGACCTAGGACCAAGTCTGTCCGATTTCCAGGACACTCTTCAAAGCCATTAAAATACCTGGAGAGGCCTGACCAAACAGGACATCTGGTCAACTTAATAAAGCATTTGCTTTTGGGCACTGTTCAACACAAGTAACTTAATCCCTCGCTGCAGCAAGGATTCTTTTTGGATCATTTTTTTCTGACAGCAGGGTGTCCTCTCCAAAGGTGAGACTATTATCTGTGTGACCTCTCAAGATCCATTTCTTTCCTGTGATGAATTCAGTGGCCTCCTCTGGTGCGAAAAATGGTATCCTTGTGGCTTGAAAGGGTTCTTTTCCCCCTCCTCCTTCTTCAACATGAGTCATCTATTTCTTCTTGCCAGTAGGATACTTCCTTTGTTCATTCCCAAAATGCCCCTGTAAAGAAGTCAGGAAGGAAATAAAAATAAACCCTTCAGAAGCAGAAATGGCTCATTGGGTAGCTGCCTGCCTGCTCGAAAGCCTTGTCTAGTTAATGGGATAGAGTTGTTTCAGACGGCAGCTCTGAAGTAAGACTGTCTCAGTTCATGCCTTTGCTCTGCACTTTCCAGCTGTGTTACCTTGGGCAAATTACTTAACCTCTTAATGTTTCCATTTTCTCTTTGTAAAATGGGGGTAAGAAGAAGTACCTACCTCATAGTGTTTTGTAAGGATTGAGTGCATTAATACAAGTAAAGCACTTTGAACAGCATCTGACACGTAGTCAGAGCTCAATAAAAATTACCTTGAATTTTTATTTCTGAGTCCACTCTAAATTCTCAGCATTGAATGCATGTGTGAATAAATGAAAAGTGGAGTCAAACGACTTGTAGAACTGAGAGTAAAATTCTGTGATGGCCATGGTACTCATTCTATTCGTTCATCCCTTCCTATCTAGTTATTCACTAATGTCAGTAGCCTGTTTCGAGAAGGAAATTCTTCATTTGTTTCACTAAACAATGTCATTCCCCCAAACAAGTCTGAAATGAATTAAAATATTCCATTTTCATTCACTTTTAACTCTGAATCATTATCTATTTCCTCTAATGTGAGAGGCTGATTTTTAAGGAAGGATTTAGAAAGAGGGAGAAGGTAGGTATTGTGGCAGTTTAATTCTTGTTTTAAAATGTGTCCTTAAATAGCATGCCCTTGCCTTGGCAACCAGTAGTAGATTGGCATAGAGCTATGTTCCTAGTGGAGAGTGCTGAGCTGTCAGCATGCCAGTATGGTTTGTGCTGCTTTCCCTTCTTGCTTTTAGTTGCAAATGAAGTAAATTTTTGGAAACCACTCACCATGTATTGACATCTGTGAATGGAAACAAAAAAAAATCATCACTTGCAGAGTACAGTAGACGAATCTGAGATTTTTCAGGAGAGAGAGTTACATTTTATAATTTTGTCTAGGTCCTTCTGATTTTACATTTTCTCTACTTAGAAGAGAACTGGCAAGAGTATTTGACAACTAATGATGGATTAATCTGGCACCCACTGTCATTTGTTTCTCAAGCACATAGGTGGCAGAGGTGAGCCATCTGCATTTTTCTGGATTTCTGCTGCCATGTGCACTAAGGAGCAAGGATAAGAGGAAGTAAGTGGCTGAAACATCAGCTGAAAGTTTCCAGCAGCAGTATTGGTTGGAGAAGAGTATAGAAATTTCTATCAGTGTTTTCTGCAAGGACAATCTGATACAGGGGAGATATAGGAGAGAAGATGAATAAGACTCTTTCTATGCAGGCCTGTTCCCTGGCAAAGAAGCCCACCATCAAAGAATACAGTATGGTTCCCTCTGCCCTGAGTGGTTTGGCAAACATATTTTCTAACCAGTAATGGTGCCAGCAGTTTGCAGCAGCCTCTGCCACAGCAAATCAACTGTGATATTAAAAAGAAAAAGAGCCTGGCAATGTGGAAATGAACCCACCTAGCAGTATTTCTCAAAACAAGAGGCTTGATTTTGCTCCCAAATAAGAGTGACAGAACTGATTAATCCTTTAATCCAAATGCCATTCTTCACCATCAAATTTCATTTTTTAGTTTTTAATCTTTTACATAAAAAGGCAACATTGTGACTATTTAAATGGCCCAAGTGAAGTGACGTTTTGGCAATTAATTGTACAGTAAATTTAAGCCAGCTAAACTAAGAAAAAATTGGATCATGGAAAAAAAAAAAATCTATTGTCCCAGAACTTTCTGGATTGGTTCACTCTATAGTGAAACCACTTTCTTTACTGCTATAGTAACTCACACAGTCATCTGGATTATTTAATCTATACAGACAGCTAATTTAGATAATTTTAGACTCAACATCGACCTTTTTGCAATCTGAACAATCTATAGAGCTGAAATTAACAAGAGAATTTCCAGCTCTTTTCTTATTTTGTGCCAGATCACCTCCATGAGGAGCATCAGGAAGAGTAGGGAAAAGGAAGAGGGTTCACCTTTGGCTGTTGAGCACTTCCACTGGCCAGGTGCAAAACAGCTTCAAATGGGATAGTGAGTTTATGTGTCCAGCCCTTGGTTCTCAGATACTGTAGGAGCTCAAGAAGCATGTTTTCTTTCTCCTTGCACCAGCTTCTCCCCCCTCAGTTTGGCTTCACAGAATTGAGTCTACAAAGATGCAAGCTCTTCATCTACAAAGCTGAGGCTCATGTGGCTGTGGAACCACCAAAAGTCCAGTTCACCTAGTGAGATTTGAGTTCCCTGATCTCTTCATCAGAACTTTCCAAGTAAAAGTAGTAAGAGCTAGGTCCATGCTACTCCAACAAACAATTAAGTAATTGTGCAGCTTTGGACACCTGAGTGACTTATGGCAAGTTACTTAATTTCTCCGAGCCTCAGTTCCTGCATCTATGAACTCTGCAGCATGTAGTGTGGCAGGCCTCATACCAGGCTCCAGGAATGTATGCATGAATATGGGTGGTCTCTGATGTCTGGGAGAGCAGTCTATGTGGAAGGATAGGTGGCTTGGGAAGCATCCACCTGTGATGTTGTACCAGATGTTACACTAGAGAAAGACAGACAAGGATAAGCCGAGTAAGAAAGGTGGGAGCAATGAGTTCTACTTGGGAGAATGGCATGAGGCTCAGAAGAGGCAAAGGAGAAAACTGGGTAAAGATGCTTTTTACCAATCCACTGCTACTATGCTGTCTTAAAAGAGCCCACGTGCCAGTGAACAGGAAAGAACATTGTAAAAAAGTGCGAGAGCCGTTTAGGAAGAGCTTCTATAAGATGATAGCATTGTGTTCTTCCCTTTTGCCAACTGTAACTTCAGAGTTCAAGATAATCCTTGTTTTCTGAAATTTAACTTAGCTAAGGTTGTCTGGGTTCCAAGCTAAGAAATTCCAGCTCTGCTCTGCACCTCCGTATTAGGCAAGATGCATTTTTTTTTTTTTTTTTGACAAGTGATAGAAACCTATTCAAACTTCCTTAAGGAAAAAAAAAAAGGTAAAAGGAAAAAAAAAAAAAGGAATTGATTGGCTCACTTAACTGGAGATCCAAGGCTGTTTCTGGTTTAAGACAGATCTAAGGCCTCAAACTAGACAGTCATGGCCAGTTTCGCTCCTCATCTTTCAGTTCAGTCTTTTTTCCTGTTGGCTGTTTTCTCAGGCAGGTTCTCCAAGTCAGCAACCCCCAAAGAGAGTCCTTTTTTTGCCAATAGCTCCTGCAAAAGTCCAGTATGTTTTCATTTTCTTGGCTCAAGGCACATAATCATCCCTGAACCATTCACCAAAATAACAAAGGCCATGTGCCATTGGGCTCTTCAGTATAACATTTTTGGTTCTTAAAGCTGCATTTATTTGGACCTCCTGGTATATTTCTACTGAAGGATAATCACAGTGGATTATTCTATTCAGATTTTGAACACTAGGGATTCTGATCTGGAGTTAGAGTTTGCAATTTCAATCTCCCTCTCTCCCTACCTCCTACACTCCCCCTCCCCCCTTTCCTTCCCCACCCCTACTATTGAACAAAGATGTGTTTACACAGAGGCAAAGAATATTCTCTTAACCAGACTCAAAGATTCTAGGGCACATGGACATTTTCTCCTTTTGAAAGAGACAGAATATTTGGATATGATTTCAACTTTTCTCTATGTACCCAACCTTTTCTTTTTATTTTATATTTTAACAGTTGAATTTGATCCTTCAACCATCACACCTCTTCCCAAGAATGGCACTAGACACCATGAAAAGCTTCAAAAAAATGGAAATGTAGAGCACACCGTAACCCTTTATTCCCACTTACCCTTCCATTGTAATTATTATTTAACAGAACTTTGGACCCAAGACTAGATCCCCTTAGCTCTCACCATATCTGCCTCTACTCTTCTTGCATGTTTAATGATATGAACTTAAGGTGCCATTAAATCTCCAAGTCCCATATTTTTTCTGTTCAAGACCATCTCCCTCATTATCCTAAACCTCAAAGAGTTCAGATATAATGATTAAAAGGGCTAAGCCCCCTTCCTATGTGATTCCACAAAGGAGGGACCTACTGCCCCAAAAGTTTCAAAGCCACAGGCTCAGCCAGTAGAATTGCCCCCAGAAATCTCACTACAATGTTTGATACCCTGTATAAACCATGCAGCTCTTTTTAGCTTGTATGGAAGATTTCCGATGTCTATCTTGTGGCCATACATGGCCCGGCCAACTTATGCATGTGAATTTAGAATTTAGTTCCTCTATGAGCACTGTACTGAATAAGCATTCTATGCAGTTGTGGCCAAAGCTTATTTCTCCTGAATTGCATCATTGTAGTTCTCCATTCAGTAAGGTGAGTACAGAGCAAAGAGAAGCTGAACTGAAAGAATGACTCCAGGACAAACTCTACAAGACACTGTTTTCACAGCTTAAGAGTGTCTGTCATGTGGTCAGGCTTCTGATGGGTTGTCTAGACACCTGGCTATTCAGGCTGCCATTTTTACCTGATTCATGGTGAAGTCTGAAGGGCTTTCCTTATAACCCAAAGAAAAACACGTACACACACACAGAAAAAAGAGGGAAACCTTTAAAAAGATTTGTATAAACTGCAATTTTTACTGGACATGGTGCTTCCCACGGTTCTCCAGGCTCTGTCTAAATGGTTTAATGTTTTCACTTGGTCACCAAATTTCCTGTATAAAGAGAGCTTAAACATCTTATTTGAGAAAGACTCTGCAGCTGTACAAATACAGTCTGCCTGAACATTAATCCATGTGTCAGGTGAGATTTCCTTCTTCAAATAGCAAGAATTCCAAGTGGGGTGGATTATTGTCTATGCTATAAAAGTTCTCAGCTATGAAAAGCTGAGTTGTAGTAATATCTATTCAGGATTCTCTGGGGATTTAGATTCTGGTTTTCATGGGAAACAATGGACAATCCTCTCCAAGCCACTTGGCCCAAGAATTTCAGCATTGTATTTAATTCTGACCCATTCCATGAAGGGTCCCTTAATGATTCTTGCTATCTCAAAATAGTAGGTTCTTATTGTATGTCAGCTAAAGTACTGAGAGCTAAGGAGCTAAAGGTGAGTAAGCATACCCAAATTCAAGGAACTTGCAAAGTGAAGAACAGATATTTCAACACAATATGATACATACTTTGTGATACAAATAGAGTGATATCCCCAAATGGGATCAACTTTGGATAGGCAAGTGTGTTTCAGGAAGGCTTCTCAGAAGGTACCTGACCCTGGGGATTGAGGAACAAGTAGGAGTAGAGCGGGATGGAAATTTCAGGCAGAGAAACCACCTTGTATAAAGATACCGAGGTATGAAAGAAATGTGAAAAGAGAACCCTGAGTAGCTTCGGAGGGCCTAATAGAGGGAGCATGTGGCAAGCTTGACAAGAGTCAAATCATGCAGAACCTCTGGATCTTTCTAAAGTGTGGAGTTATCGAAGGCTTCCATCAGAGGAATGATCTGAACAGGTCTGTCTTTCTGAAAATTTACTTCTGGCTCTAGCATGGAGGATGGCAAATGACTTTCTACTTATTTTCTATGTCAAATATCAATAATTTATTTAAGTCACCCATCTATTCATGATTCATCTATTCCAGAGATGGAAAATATATATTCCAATCCCCCACTTCCTTCAGCCATAGAGATTTAGCTAATCAGTTTTTGCATCTTTCTCACTAAATCCAGATGCAGACTGAAACTCTCATTTCAACCCTAATATTCAAGCATTCACTATCAACTAATCGGAGTTGGCATGGAGTTGAATCGTGTTCTCCTTCCTTGGCCGATTGCTTTCATGGCCTCATTGCTCTGTATGCCATTTTGATCTCTACTTCCTCACACACTTGCCCTGTCCTTGGCATAAGAGATTCACTCTCAGTCCTGCACAATCCCTGTCCTTCTCTCTTTTCCTTTCTGTCTCTCAGCTTTGCTACCTGTGGTTTCTTAGTCTTCCCTGGCATGAAGGATACAAGTTCGTTATGTTTCTCAAGTCCAGGAGACACATATTTAAGGTCTCCAGTGGTTCTGCAGAGCTTCCACGGGCTTGGCTTAAAGTGAGAGGGAAGCCCCCACCCACTCCTGTCATGGGCTGCATTTCCTGGAAGCTGACTCTGAGACAGAACTTAGTGTGTAAGATAATTCTTAAGGAGTGCCTATAGGATCAGCACTTACAGAAGGAAAGATATGGAAGCAGGTGTGCAGCTGGGGGAGTAGAGCAGCTATGGCGCCTAGTGACAGCCTTGACCACGTTCACAGGGAATGCTAGAGCTCCAGGAGCCTTTGGAGTTTTCCCCAGATGGCTCGTCCTTCATATACCCACATCAGCCAGTCATTGGATGTGGGTCTCAGGAAGGGATATGACCTTGGATGAGTCAGTTCTCTACAAGTGAGACAAACTCACAGAAATTCTCTCTCCCTCCTTCAGCTTCTTTAACCTCAACTGCTTTCAGAGCCAGAGGGGAGAGATTACTAAGGCAGATAGAACTGGTTTTAGAATTCCTATCCTGCCCTAAAGAAGAGCTTTAATTATAACTTTTGTTAATTTATAATTTTTGTTTCCAGGTTGTGGGATTTCAGCTAAAATGCGATGCACAGGGTTCCATTTTACCATCCTGCTATACACCATAACTCGTTAACTAAATAGATTGCAATAACTGGGTGATAAAAACCACGAGTTGTATTTCTATAACACTCTATAGAATAGCAGTTATGAAATCACTCAAATTTCAAATTATCTTTTCTGTGATATGTTGTGCCCTAGTTTTGAGTTTGGAAAATGTAGTCACTATATTCAAAGTGCTTAACATAAGGCCAAGCACATCAGTGGTACCCCCAGACCTTCAGTGCACACTCTGTGGCTTTTACCTTAGAAGTTGTTATTGAGCTAATCAGTGAGTTTGAGTTATGGCTGCTCCCAGTGTCCATAACTTCCAAAACACTTCTGGGAAGAGCCTTATCGTGGGTAACTTCAGCTCTCCTTCTGTGCCAATTATAATTTATCCCAATCTTTAGAGGAACCTGTTACCCTTTTATGTTCTCTGGATAAATAAAACAAATCAAGTTGTTCTCCTTCATTCTTTTTGTTGGCTGCCCCAGATAAATTCCTACACAGCATATTGTGGCTGCTACTGGGGTCATAAAAAGCATCTTTCAAGACTAGGTTTACCTTGCAATTCCACTATTACCAAGCCAAAAGAGAAAAAAGAATAAAAAAAGAAGAGTAAATAAACATACTAGGAAATGGGTAGATTGATGATCTTTATCAAGATCTAGATTTTAAGTCAGGAAGTTTTTGTTTTAGGCTCTAAAATGATCTCGGACATGTTACTTCAATTTCTCTTCCTTGGTTCATTTATCAATAAAAACAAAGAGATTGGAACAATTCTTACTTGGTCCAAATTCTTATAGGAAGTTTTCTGAAATATGGTTGCCCTGCATAGGATAGAAATTGAGGTTGACAAGCAGGCAGAGGAATAAGAATGAAGAAGGAAAAGGAAGAGGAGGAGGAGGAGGAGTAGGAAGGAGGAGGAAGAAGGAGGAAGGAGGAGAAAGGAGGAAGAAGAAGGAAGAAGAAGGAAGAAGAAATGACCAGAAAGATAAGAGAGAAACCAGAAAGTATAAGATCATAAAAAGCAAGAAAAGAGAGGGTCTTAAGAAGGAAAGAGTAACAGTGTTCAATAGTCTTTAAAGGTCAAATAATATAAGGATTGAAAAGAAATGGATATTTGGTGACCAATCAGTAGGCATAAGAGTGATTAGATGTGAGAGTAGAGAACGGAATAGAAGGAAACACCCAAAATATTATTACTGGTTTTCTTGAGGGGAGAAGGATAGTACAGAAGACTGTAGCAGAGAATACTAATCTAAAAAAAAGAAACTCATATGTTATTTGACCCTATATTACTTTTGTGATTTAAAAAATCTAAATAAAAGAATGAGAAATGAAAAAGCAGAGGCAACAATCATAAGCTATACTTCCAAGAAGGTTGTCTATTAAGTACAAATGTTTTACACAAGATTTTGTGCCCAAAGAAAAAGAGCAAAAGTGAAAATTAAAAAAAAATTCACATTTGACTCAAATTTTATTATTCCACTACTGTAGCTCCTCTCCAAAAGTCTTTTCACAGACAGGGAAAAGGAAGGGGAAGCTGAAGAGAGAAAATGGAACCTAATATATGAAAACTTCTCACTAAATTGCCAGAACTCATTCTGGAGGATGAATCTGTACTGCTTATAGATTTCTCCAGACTGTCCGGTCATTTCAAGTATGGTTTTTGGAACGCCAATCTAGGTTTGTTTTGTATTACTGTGGCAATTTTGTATTATTGTGAAATATAATCTTAATGAAGTACACCTCAGAAGGGCATGGATAGAGGTAAGCCAGCAGCCTCTCTTCAACCAACCTTTCTAACTGCCCTGTATAGCTTCAGGATGCTGTATAGCTTTTTAACTCTGGATAAGATGGAATCTCTCACCTAGGCCCAAATATTGGACACCATCCATAAACCCAATTAAGGACAGAGGTCATAAAGATAAGCAGAAAAAAACTACTGTCTTAAGACATGTTTTAAAAGGATCTTTTGAATACTTAAAAACAGATGGTATTTTGTCAATCTTCTATGACAACTTGAAAAAAACATTTTGCTGTATAAATGTTTTTGGATGAAAAATAAAGAAAAACAAACAAAAACTTTTTAGGTCAAGAACGAAAGACAGTATTGTAAACTTGGCAACTGCTGGGTCATTGAAAAGAATGATACAAAAAAAAGGTGAGGGTGGGAGGGAGAGAGGTAGCAGGAGGAACCCCGCCGCCCCCGCCCGGTCACTTAGTAGAATTTTCTCATGTTCTTTTAGTGAAATGCTTGAAAATCTTTTCTCTAAAGCTTTATTTTGTGCAATACGAGGTAAAATGTTCTCTCTGGTCACAACAGTGCTTCACATCATCCAAGATATCTCTTTTTTATAGGAAACTCTCCTCTAATAACCATCCAGAGCACATACTTTGGCTGAAATCTCTAGTGTTTAATGTGAAAAAGACGTTTTTAGGACACATACAAACAATAATCAGTACAACAAATGAGAAATTAGTATAATGAGGAATAATAAAGAATATAGAAAAAGCATAGTGACTAGCTACAAATAAAAGAGCAGCGTATCCCTCGGCTGATTATCCTACTGCCCATTTCATAGAAAAAATTAAAGCTGTCAAGGAGGAACTGGCTTAGCTTTCCTGACTGCTACCTCTCAATCCACACTGACATTTAGATTCTGCTCTTTCCCCTCTGCTCGATGGGAGGAGGTGCCATCCTACTAAAGGCTAACTCTGTGGTTCATTTTATTCTGCCTTCTTCAAGGACTTTGCCCCATCACTGATTCTTTTATTCTCCTATATCTTTAGCCTCTTCTTTTTCAAGGCCAACATATTTGAGTTTTCTCCAACTCATTTTTTCCCTTGTCCAACCATAAAATGGTCCAATCATTGTATACTTCCAAACTTTTTTCCTGTCCTTTTGTTACTAAACTCTTCCCAGGTTGTCTTATACCTCTCCAGTTCCTCTCTGCCCACTCAATTATCTCTGAATCCTGTACCTAATGCCCACTAAAGGTACTGTTGCCTAAGTCATCAGTGACCTCCTAATTGCCAAACGTGATGGGCATTTTTTAGTTCTTATTAATATCTCGATGACCATAGACTCCAATCCTAATTCCCCCTTGAAAGTCTGCCCTTCTCTGGGCCTGCACCATTAAGCAAATATCTCTTCTTCATCAAAGCCATCCCAGCCCCTTCATTTCTTTGTGTAACCTCTCTCTGGGTGATCTTACCATCCATTTCAGTGGCTCCAGACCTAGATATTCCTGATTACTAGACATATTCCCTGAAATGTCTCATAGACTGTTCTGACTCAATATGATTGAACTAAACTCCAACTTAACATGCTTCTTTTCCAGAATTGCTTCCATATGTCATTAAATCTCACTATTGTTCCCCAAGCTGTTTTATTCAGAAGCCTTGAAATCATCCCTGAAACATTCTCCCTTAACTTCTTCTATCCCATTTTTTTTTCTCATTAATAGATGTCCATTCGACCCAGCTGCCTCCACCTGCTAAGTAGTTTTCTAGTCCAGTCACTTTTCTCCACCCCTACTACCACCATTATGTTCTTCCTTGATTACTGCAACAGTCTCTCTGCTTTTAGTCTTGTTCCTCACTAATTCATCACACTACAACCCATACTATAACTTTAAAAGCCCTGCGCTCTGTCCAAATATCCATCCTTAACTTAGACCACCATTCTATTCAATAATTATGTGATTTTGAGTTCTCCCTGTCCTGGGATTATCCTAACTCTCTACAGCTCTCCTCTCTACCTTTTGGCCTCTTCTGGTTCTTAGGGCCCCTTTGTTCAGGACACCTCCCTGGCCCATGAAGAAAGTCATATTGGGGTAGAGAGGGATATCCCCTTCTTCTCACCTCCATTATTCCGTCTGCCGTTACTCTCACTCCATTTATTGTTATTATTTAATTGTCTCATCTTCTCTGTTAGGGTATAAGCTCAGAAAGAGCAGGAATAATATTTAACTTGCCTTGCAAGGTATTTCCTGGGACCAGAGCAGTGTTGTATTCATTGAAATTGCTCAATTCGTTTAATATTAGGTAAATGAATGACTAAATGAATGTCCTAAAATCCATTTGCTCATGGAACAATGGCTTTTGGTCCAAGTCATTCTGTTTCTAAATAAAATAATGAAAATATATTCTCATTTTTTAAGAAAAATTTAAGTCTAGGATTATCTTAAGCTCAAACAAACATGTCATAAACCTTTTATGCCTGCTACCAACTGTGCATTAGTACTACACTCTACAAAGGTCCTTGAGGTCTGAAACAAGTTTTAGCATCCCAGCTTGCACTCATTTCTTCACTCTTCCTCTCTGTCTTGAATATGATCTCTCCCTGCTCAAACCCACCACTGCCTCCAACCACCACATATAGTGATTGGTACGTACTCTGCTCCACACAAAGACACCCAGCCAGTGGGTCCAGTGAGGGTAGAAATACAGCCTCAAGCCCCAGCTCTGGTGCAGAGCTGCAGAGAACCCAGAGGAAGGATGCCTTTTTATAATTTGTGTGCCCTGATGGAGTATCTTCTTACAGTTCACACAAAGGCTCCCCAGAATGCTAGCAGATGGCCATGTGCCACCCTGCCTCTAATTTCCTGAATTCACCTTGATTTATGGAAATAGCCAAAAACAGTTATTTCCAAACTGGTTTTTCTATCTGAGTTTCTAACACAGATGGCCAACAGATTGACCTCACTGTTTCAACACATTTAAATCAGTCCCACTTAGGTGTTTTGGATGTGGCTTAATAACTGTTATCGTCTTCTCAGCATTTTTCCAGTGGCAATTTTAGTAAAGGCAGTCAACAACTTATCTACCGGTTAGTGGAGTCATCTACAAATGTGGTGTAATTTTAGGGCTGGGGACAAGGGGAACAGCAGTAGCCTCAGCCCTAGGAATTTAGCTCAGTGACCCAGCAAATTGGGAATGTTCCCGGCCTGCTCTAAGGAGGCATCTAACCATAACTGCATTTTTTCAGTTTACTACATGCAACACAAATCATGAGGTTATTTTTCTTGCTTATATAGACTGTTGTTGTTGGCCTTTATTTAAATTCATTTTCTAAATTCTGCTTCTTGAGATGGGAATGTGTATTGCATGGGGGAAAACGATGATGCACACTGGATTTGAGAAATGCTGGATTAAGCACATCAAACAGGTTTCTTTACAGCAGGATTTATTGAAGACGATAATACAAAAATAAATTATGAATCTTCAGGGATGAGGGCTATAATGGTCCGCATCCCCAAACATTTTTGGCCAAGAAACCTCTTCAAAGTGCAGCTCTTCCAGGGCTGGTGTTCTACAGAACCCACTTTGGTCATAGTGCTGTCTTCCAGAATTGCTTCTGCAACATTTGCCACCACCACCACCTGGTTCCCCAGGTTCCTGGAGAACCAGCACACCCAGCGGTCATACGGTCTCTTTTCAATTACCATAGTGTGGAATTAACCAAATGACATTTCAAAAGTTTAATTTCATTAAAAACTAGTAATTAATTCTCTATGTGATGGACAGAGACAATTTTTTTTCAGGTATTGAGGCACAGTAGAATTTAAAATCTAGATGGATCTAGGAAGATTATTTAAAAAGCAATGGATTTAGAGACCTTGCTTAGGTAGGACATATTTTTGTTTGTTTTCTTGTTTGTTTTCAGTTTCAGGATTTGTTTGATTTTTGCCCAAATTCTCTGTTTTGACTAAAATTACCTTTCCTTCTCTCTTTCCTAATTTTAGGAAAATAAATTTTGGAATCATCTCCAGACTTTTTGTTCTTGGTTTTTAAATTTTGATGTCTTTTAGAATCTTTGGTAGGTGTTGAATTGTAGAAAAAGTTGGAGAAGGTAGTTGGGGATGGTGGTTTAGAACTTTTGATGCCCAGTCTGATCCTAAGCCAATTGCATCAGAACCTCAGGGGTTTGGAATTTAATTCCTACACCCTTAGGTCTCTGTGATGTTTCATTTTATGTGTCGACTTGTCTAGGACATGGTACCCAGTTTTTGGTAAAACACTAGTCTGGATGTTGTTGTGAAGGTATTTTTTAGCTGTGATTAACATTTAAACCAGTAGACTTTGAGTAAAGCAGATTATCCTCCATAATGTGGGTGGGCCTTATCCAATTGGTTGAAGACTTTAGAGATCGAAGTCCCTCAAGGAAGAGGGAATTCTGCCTCCAGGTTGCCTTTGGATTCAAGCTACAACATCAACTTTTCCCTGACTCTCCAGCCTAGCGGCCTGCCCTTCAAACTTCAAACAATCATGTGTGCCAATTTCTTAAAATAAATATCTCCTATTCTCTGTGTGTTTGTGTGTATGTGTATATATCCACATATATACACACATATCCACACACACACACACACACACACACACACACACATATATCTGTATATATATATGTATGTATGTATATGTATATATACATCCTATTGGTCCTGTTTTTCTGGAGAACCATGAGTCTCATTATCAAGCATCTTGCCTACTTTTGCCAGTTCTCTGACCTCTCCAACATTTCTGCTGCATCCATCTTTTTCTTAACTTATGAGTAGAATAACTGTTTTTACAAAGTAACATACTCAATTCAAGCAATAGAATCCTTTATTTTCTTATAACTGCAGATGAATCTACAATTATATCAAAATAAAAGACTACCCCTCAGAAAATATATATATATGTATGTATTTGAACATATATATATATATATATATATATATATATATGTATTTGAACAAGGAGAATATATATATATATATGTATGTATTTGAACAAGGAGAATAACACATCTTTACTTGACCAAATTAGTTTCTTAATTGGTCTTGCTCTTGTAGTTAAATGTATCATGCTAATACTGAACATTTTTAATGAGTAGATTTATATTAGAGACCAAGTGTTAAAATTGTTTAAACTTGAAAGGCCTAGTTTGCAATGAAATGAAACAGGTTCTGGTGGATGTTACTAAGCTGCCAATAAGGATTAATTGAAACTCAAATGTTCTTTATTATTTGTTAATTATGTAATTGTTATTCATCCAGCATTCTTGATTTTCCATGTTAAATAATCATGCTTGTATTTCACCCTAGCCTTTCTGTTTAGTTAACCAATTAATTAGGGATGAGGATATTCTGCATTTATTAGCATTGTAATGGGAAGATTGATTCCCTATAGCCCAAACATCTACATATGTTCAGTTTTTGAACTTAGCTTTATCTCCTTTTAAGTGATTATCATTCTTAATTGCAGATACTAGAAATTAAAAACCATGCTCTTAAATATCCAGTCCAATTCAGCTCATTCAAACTGTCACTTGAAGACAAAGTATGAGTGTTGGTGCAAGCACTAGAAAGGAATCACATGGCCAGAGAAAAAAGTGTAAATCATCACTAGCCAGGGATTCCTGTAGTCTTAGCCATTGCCATCCTTGAAGTCCCAAGGGCTAGTTATTCCACAGAAGTACCCACTGGCCTGAGGGTCATGCATGTATCATTCTATTTTTTTTTTTCTTCTTTAAAAGGTTTAGAATCCAAAACCATCAACATTTATGGAGTTGAATTGCATCAAATATTGAACATTAAGACATTATCTCTGAGCCAAAGATATTCATATTTGAAAGAACTTTTGGAATATAGGCTACAAGACCTTGCATTATATTTAATTAACCACAGCAAGTCAAATGCTGGTAAAAGAAGGCTAACTGGTTCCTAATTAAGAGAAAACCATTTTAATCAATAAGGTAGATAGATAGAAGAATGGTTAGTTGCTAGATATATGTGTCTTTAAAGCTTATCTTTCATTTGGGGAGCGAGCAGAACCCACTACATAATTTGTAGGGCCCGGTGCAAGATGTATGGAGGACATGCGTATTGCATTTATCTTCTCTACTCCCAAGTGCACTGCATTCTCATTGGTCTTCTCTTATAGAACACAAATTTAAAGATTAAATTGTTAATAATCCCAAGACAGTGATAGCAGAGCATTAAAACAATGTGGGTCCTTCTGAGTGCTGGTGACTATGCAGCTACACAGGTCACATACCCATAATGCTAGCCCTGAGCAAGGGTGAAACTCTTCATCCCTTTATGTGGGAAGAAAGCTTTGATATTAACCTTTGTGTGTGTGTGCCAAGATGAGATTCTTTGGAAATAATCCTTTTTATTTAAATTCAAAGACGCCAAATATATCATCTAGATACACTGGCTCCACATTTTCAGATGTTATTATATTAACTATGCTCTCCTATGATTTTGGCTTCCCTTGATGGATCATAGCCTATAAAGAGGAAAATTTAAGAGTAGGAATTTAGGGGCAGCGGCTGGAAGTGAAGTCAGCAGAGTTTTGGATTTAAGAATATGGGTTCTAGAACTAGACATTTCAAACCAAGCATTTTTCATTTCTATTTGTGTGCCATTTAGCATGTTTCTTAATCTTTGTTTTATTTCTAAACAAGGGGTGTTGTGGGGATAATGATAAGGCCCCACTGGATAATGAACAGATCAGATCCAGCCTAGAGTACAAACATAAGCTAGAGAACTTTGGAGATGTCACTGAGTTCTTGAATATCTAGAAAGATTGACTCCAACCCTCATTCCATCTTACCCCAGTTCATTCCCACTATTTCTTTGAACCCTAAAACAACTCAAGTTTTCATGGTCTGCTTTGCTTCTGAGATCCTACTTGTGCTCAGTTACTTCTGTTTAAGTGTCACCTCATTTTCCCACAGTGCTGTCTCTGGCTAGAAAACCCAGACATAGAATTAGACTCCATGTCTGCATTTATACATACATATACAAAAAAAGTTTACCAAGACCTTTGCAGGTATAGCCAAAGATAGAAAGGCGGAGTGTATTTGCATTGAACACTGTGAGCAATTTCTGTTAAAATTGTCTTTATTTTCACCAACTTGGATTTGAAACTACCTCCATCTCAAGAGAAAACAAATCCTGAAACATTCTCCTGTTTACTTCACAAGTTCTTTCCAATCTAAACTCAACCTTTTAGCCATAACTAAGTGGCCCTTTATAAGGTATTTTCCTAAACAAAGATTCTTTTTCACTAAGTTTAGTATGGTAACATTATATAGATGAGGAGACTAAATTTAAATATTTTTCCAAGATCGTACAGCTAGAAATTGGTGAAGTTAGGACTCAAACCCACATTTTCTGAATAGGAGTCCAAGTTTGAAGATATTCAATATATACCAGTCTCTGTGTTAAAGAGCTTCACTTCATACTTAATCTTTACAACAGCCTCACTAGGTATTATTATTGCCATCTAACAATGAGTTGTCTGAGGCACAACAAGATGAAGTAATTTGTACAGCTTATGCTGGTAGATTTAGACTTCAAGTCTAGATTTCTTGAATTTTGGCTTTTAACAATTGCTAAGCCAGTAGAGTGTTCAGGACTATTCACTTCTTATTTGGATAGACTGTGTAGGTGTGTGTTCACTCACATTTTCCTCCGTCGTAGCATCTCCTCTCTTCCTTGTCCTTCCTGCCTATGTCATTTCAGTGCTGCATTTTTATAATTAGGATATTTACCAGAGTCAAAATAATTACTAAGGAATGGAAAGAAAAGAGAGAAATGAAATCAAATATGTAAGAAACTTAATGTATGACTTAGGGGGAAATAAATTAAGAATATGGGATTTTAAAGACATTTGAGAATGTTTGCATTTATTTTAATGAGTTTATTTGAAAATTGTCTACGTATTTAAATAGGTCAGCAATATCGATGAGAAGGAAAAGATGTAAAACCAGCGAAGAAAGAAAACTGTTTTGATTTCTTTTTTTGATGTCTAGAGATATACAACAGGAAGCAAGAGGCCCAAACACCAAACCCTGTATCACATGAGCACTTCCATCTCACACAAAATAGCCACTGTATCTCCGAGAACGTAGTTTGCACCATTTAATGAGATATGTACATGTACTAAGATATCCTTTGGATTTAGGATATCTTTTCGAAAGAGCTTAGACTCATCTTTTTAAAAGCATGGATTAACAAATAGAACATTGTTTTAGCTTGAAACTTTATCTTCACTTGATTTCCCTGCCATTTATTCATCCGTTTGATGGTGCCAGCTGCCATTCTAGGCTCTGGGGATACAAGTCAAGCGAGGTGTTGACTCTTGTGAAGTGTATTTTGTACTGCTGAGTGACAATAATACTCAAATCTCCAGTGACACAAGAAAATAGTGTTATAAAGAAAATAGAACAAGGTTAGAAGTAGACAGTGCCTGGGGGTTACTTTACATTGTGGTCAAGAATGGCCCTTGTGAGGAAGTGACTTTTAAGCAGAGACCTAAGGGATAAGAAGAGGTTGGGGACCTGGGGAAGAACACTGCAAATAGAAGACAGCACGTACTAAGGGCTGCACGAATAGTTTCTTTTTTCCTACATATAATTTCTCCTCTGAAACCTCTTATGATGTCATCAGATCTGGGAGGGCCTCTGAATTCTTGGTAGACACAGCTGAGGAAGTGAGTACTATTCATATCTTCCCATCTCTCTCATTAGGTCTTCAAAGGGATCAATGGGCCAAAGATTTAATTATGATAACAATAAAGAAAATGTGGTACCGAATGTTAAAAAGCTATCACAGAACTGACCTTTCCTTCTTTTCCTGTTTGCGTTAGTTTCCAAAGATATTTTTACAATTAGAGAATTTTGAGTATATCTACAACAAATAGAGGCTTCACTTTCCAAATATGTATGTGAAACCAGCATGCCTGGTGAATTGCCTGTCCTCATTGTATAAATAAGGACTAGGGATCTTGGAAGCGAACAATGAGAAACTGGATGGGTTGGTATTGGAAAAAAATTAGAGTAAATTATAATGCATCTAATGACTTCTTAAAAAGAACTAGCAAGATGTTATAATCCCATGCTATTTACTAGATAAAATCAGTGGAAATATACAAAAAAAATTCAAGAACCTGATTAGAGAAGAGAAAATATAGCTAGCTAGCTAGATAGACAAGACAGACAGAGATAAATTTCATTTAATACAGTAACTGGCTCACTATTTCCAATGCCCCTCTAGTCTAGCTCTATTCAGTCCCACTCAGAAAATCCAGATGTTTTAGAACTCGGTCACTAATAGGAGAGCCACCAGACACAGCAGTTGATCACCTGTAGGAAAATATGAGTAGCTGGATACTGGCTGCCACAATAGAATTCACCTAAAGCTATGTATAACCAGCTCTAGAGCACATAGAGTGATGGAATGTTTGAGTTTGAAACATCCTTCAAGAATATCTTTGTACAGCTCCCTGTTACAGTTCACAGACCCAGCCAGTGTGTCTCCAATGTCTACTTGGGTGGGGTTGAGAACTCATCAGAAGGAAAGTGTCCATATGTGTTGATCAGCAGTTTCATGGGATGTTTCAAAATCTTCAAGTTCTTCTTAATTTCTAATTAATAAAACTGCTATACTGACAAATTGAGATAAACTAGGAGTTGGTCACCCTAAAAAAAAGGTTTGTTTATGATATTATGATATAATCAGTTAAGTTCTCCTCTTCTTTTAACTTAAACTATGAAAATAGGTTTACTTACAGTGATGTCTACAGTGATGTCACTTTGCTGGATATTCTCTGCTTCTCCCTCCAAATCTACTCTCCATCCTTCCCGCCATGCTACTCTGTGCCCCAGAAAATTCACTGCAGCAACCAGTCTTCCCTACCCTCAGACTTCAGGTCAAGTTTGGCTAATACAATGGGTATTATTAGCTGGAGATAAGAGTCTTGGAAGACAGAAATGTTGAGGTGTTATGTCCTGGTTCCTTCCCTGCCCCAGCGTCACTCCTGTGGAAAGGACTATCTCTTGCAACTACAGCTACACCTCTCTCTGGGCTCCTATAACTGCCTCCTTCTCTACTCGCTCCTGGCTGGGATTGGGTAAGAGCTCCTGCTAGCCTGGGGTGCTTGTTACCCTTCTTGGTTTCCCTTAAACTCTCTTATACCTTTGTAAATAGTCCCTTTTTTAAACACGCTTCAATTACCCCATCTATTTCCTATTTGAATACTAACAGACTATTTTATCTCCTGCTATCAACTCATGTTTCCTGGCCCATAGTAGGCCTACAGTTCGGTCAGGACCAAAACCCCTCTGGGTATTTCACACTGGAAGGAATTTAGCACATTGATCTACAGAATCTTTGGAAGGACTTGGGAAGGAAGGTCAGAGAAAACTTTGTTGTCTTTCCTAAGATCAGGAAATTACAGAAATTTCACAAAAACAGCAGCCAAAGCTCCTAGCAGTATCAGAGTGGATGAATCGCATTGGAATGCCCAAACCTCAAGCCAGCCAACGTCCTGTGCATGTGCCTGTTGATGCCAGAGGAGACAATAGCTTCTCCTTCTCATCCACCTTCCGAACCTCACGTGGTACTTCTCGTTAGCAGGACCTCGCCTAGATTCCTCCTTTCCAGGCATTTGGGAAGATGTGTCATTCCCCGGCTTCTTCCATGGGATGTAGAGAGTTCAGACATGGAAGAGAATGATGCTCAGCTAGTAATAAAGAATCTAGACAATGGGCCCTCAGTAAATGTTGAACTCATCTTAAAAAACTTCCTTAACATCCTAGTACCTCAGTTTCCTCTTCTTCGTAATGAGGAATAATGATAGTGCCTAGTACTCACCTCAGAATGTTAGAGTACAGATCAAATGATTAATACATGTAAAATACTTCTAAATGAGTGAGGAAGAGCAGGAGTTCTTCACTTTTTTTGTGCTAAGCATCCCTTTGGTGAAAACTATAGATCTCTTGTCTTAGAATAAAGTGTTTTGAAATTAAAAATAATAAGAATTCAGAGGAAATCAATTATATTTAAATATAATAAAGTATTTTAAACTGAGATATAGTATCACACACATTAAATAACAAACTATAATGTCAGGTCCAGTGGCTATCATAATTTCGAAGAAGTGTTGATATTCCATGCTATCTAAGCATCTGAAATGTGGTATGAAAGTATTTGAACTCTGTTGGTGACAAAATCATAGGTATTGTTGTCTATGTCTACAATTGAACAGAATGCTATATTTCAGTAAGGCAAGAGTGAAAATAGAACGGTTTTTTTCCCCCATTCACATTCTCAAAACTCCAGAATTAGCATAATCAATGCTCCAGGTAGAAATGAGGGACTTCCTAGAGAGCAGGGAGCATGGAACCACCCCTCATTGAGCTCGCTTCTCCTTCAGGCACCCAAGCCTGGGTACCCTGCCAAGGAAATGGAGTGGAAATCAGCCTTCCCACTTGTCCTACTTCCACTAGTTTTCTTACTCCATGGAGCAAACTTCCCACATAAGAGGGAATCACTTGTAAATCCTAAATGACCCAGCTACCAGCTGACAAACCCTCTTGAGCTGCATCAACATCATAGGAAAACATTGGGAGACAAATGAGAACATGATATCATGTTAAACAGTGAGGCTCAGAGTGAAACATCCAGAACATGACACTACTGGTGTGTAAATAAAGAGACAGTGGGATCGTATCAGAAAGAGCCCAAGCTTGAGTATCAGACACATTTGGGTTGCAATTCTCGCTCTGTCACTTCTAACTCTGCCTTGGGGCAAATGACTTCATGTCTCCAAGCCTCGGTCCCCACCTACAAAATTGAGATATTAATAGGACCAACCACATAGAGTTACTGTGAGGATTAAATCGGGTAAGCCTTATAAAAAGATTTAGCACAGTGTTTGACGCAGAATAAGTGTTCAGTTAATGTTAGCTTTTAGGAGTAGCAAGACTATGTAAATTCTTTTCTGTGTTGCTTTTTAGGTTGTGTGGGAAAAGCAGCAGCTGTAGCCTATCACCTGCATAAACATGCTGCTCCATTACAATCCTGACTCCACTGAAGGGAATCAAACGCAGGCTCATGCCACCTCAAATGCCGTGATATGAAAGGAGAGCCGGTGGGTGTCCGTCCATAAAAGCAGAGTGTCTAACAGAAGTAATGGCCCATTGCAATACTTCAGTCGCTGGGCTGAGTGACTGCATTTTTGCTCTGCGTTAGACCTGTAAAATCCTGTCATAGCTGTCTACTTTGCAAATAGAATTCGGTCCACTGCCAGACTCCAAAATAAGATGCTCGGTAACTTTGCCCCAGCTGTTCACTTCAGTTAGCACATGTCAATACAAGCGAGGTCTATTATGGTTCAGTGATTTTCCATGTCTTGTCAGTCAGCACAGCCTTCTTCTGCTTCCCTCTCTCTTGTGGCTCCAAGACTTTTTAAAGAATTGCTTAACTCTTTGCTGTGTTTCTGTTTTCCTGGTGCTTTCTATCTCATTTTCCTTTTGAATATTTTATGAAAAACTGGCAACAAGTCTGAACTCTGGCCAGAAAATGAAAGGCATACAAACGTAGGAACAGAAAAATACACAAGACTCCTTCCCAAAAAGAGTCTTGAGCCTAAAAATTAATCTCTGAGAAACTATTGTTTACTTTCCCAGCATTAATTAAGCTAATAAATCTACCAGCTTCCCAGCTAACAATCTGTAGTTCAAGATATATTCCAAAACAAATTCCCAGATGAGGCAAGATATTTACAAAGTAAGGCTCAGGATCCACTGCCTAGGTGGTTATCAAGTGGCATTTGAGAGCCTTTGTCTTATGTGGAACTTAGAGCTTACTTTAAAAGGACATGGGTGATTGCTAAGGGTGATAAATGGCCACATGGCAGCATTCCAAAGTTGCCAGAGGTTAAGGCTAAGAAAATTCAGGGTATACAGGAAGCCAATATAGTCTGAAGGCTCTAAGATTCCCACAAAGAATCATACATTTATATGGCATAATTATGAAGGTTTCGATTTGATATTTTTTTATTTGTTCATTTTATGACTTATGTAGGTTGAAATTATTTGAGCCAGTTTAGAGTTGAGAGAGCTAAAGCATGGAGAGGTTATAATCTGTCCAAAGCTGCATGCTAACCATGATGGAGCCAAGTTGGTTTCTTTACTATCGCACCAAGGAGAAAGTAAAAGTCTTGGATTTAGTTAGCCCAGATATTTTTATAATTCAATTAAACCACTTTCCCAGAACTCCCATCTACAACATTTTGCTTTCTTTTGTGACAGAAGGCAGTCCAACAGCAGAGCAGATGTGAATTTGGATTTATTCTTGGACTGCCTCTACCTTAGTACTCCAGACAGCTATTTACTATCAATTCTCATTGGTCCACATGAGATAAACCTATTTGCTATTTCTAACAAGTCAGGGCTCTTTCTACCACACACTGTTAATACATCCAACAGTAAAGGAGAAAAAAATTTAAAAAGGAACTATTTAAGTCCTGCATAAAATTTTCTATCATCATTTTTAAAATGGCAATGATACTTAAGAACATAGATAACTAAATAATCTATCTTTCCATTAGCCATGTAACAGTGGCCATCAAGCTTATAGAATCTAAACTATAAACTAGATGGCAATCTTTTCTCTTTTGAGTTTGACCTCTCTGCCTATGACACTGTGGTATAAGGCACTCCAGGGGCAGCAATAAATGACTACTTATTGAATATGTACTGTGTGCCAGGTACCCTTCTCAGCGTTGAGAATATAGCAGTGAACAAGATGAGATCTCTCTTCTCATAGAGCTTACATGTCAGAAGAGCCAGATAGACAATAACCAAATAAAAAATAAATATATGCGATAACTTCAGTGACTGAATTGCTATAGAAATAAAATACCACCAGGCATTTTTTAGTCTTCCCAGACCACCTTTAGTTATTAACAAGAAAAGGCTTCACCTGACTCTATAACTTCTATACTTGAAGTGTGTTTAGTCACACCCAGAGGCACCTCAGCATGAAGATGATGTTCAAGTTCATCTTCATGCACCAGCTTTAGCTATTGGTAAGAAATGGCTTTACCTGACAGACTCTTTAACATCTGCTATATTTAAGTATATTTAATTAGAATCATCAGCAAATAATTGTAAATTGTCCTCGGAAAAAAAAAAGAAAAGAAAAGATGACCATGATAGAGTGTGCTTTGAAGACCTCTCAGAAGGAATATTTGATCTGAGACCTTAAAGATGAGAAGGTCTTTATTTGCAGATCTTGGAGCAAAGCATTCCAGTATACACAGAAAAGGAACGGTATACACTGACATTGAGCAAGGTTGGAGTGTACGAGGACAAGGAAGAAGGCCATGTCGGTGGGAGCTGAGCGAGTAAGGGAAGAACAGTATAAGGTAAGACCAAAAGACTGGCAGGACCAGATTACTCTAGTACCTTGTAGGCTGTGGAAAGGAGCTGGGGTTTATTTTCAATTCATTTTAAAGTCATCAGACGGCTTTCAGTAGGAGACCTGAAGTGATGTACGTGTTTAAAAAGTCAGTAAGAGTAAAGCACAGCTCCTGCCCTCAAAGAGCTGATAAGCTACATCACTAACTATAACACAAGGCAGTAACTGAAGGATGAGCTGTGTGTGCTGAGTATAGATCCCGTACAGGCCCCCGCAGCCTCAGACATCCAGCTGGTAAATGGTGTTTCAACCTGTACCACGTTTACAGTCTAATACCAGGAGTTTAATGTTAAAGGGTAAAATTAGCTGGAGTCTTTGAACTCAAGGGGAAATATTTATCACTTTTATTTTCTTTTTGAAATTTAATCACTAACTTTCAGAGAGTACCGTAAAATCTTTTTAGTCCCTTCAGAGGGGGCTTGTGTGGTACAAGTCCTGACGTTCAATCTTTTATTTCTTTGATTTGTGGAAAAGGGGAAGTGTAAACCTCTGAGCATTTTATACTCAGAAGAATCCCTCTTCTTTTGCATTTGTTGATGGGAGCATTTGGAAAAGGAATGTTTCAAAATTTTAAATCTAGTTGATAAAAAGTTAAGCTTTTATTGATGCAGCGTCTGTTACCAAGGGGCCTGTAATGCCTTCAAGGAGCCATGCTACTGGGGGCAGGATCCCTGAGTTCCTGCAGTTGCTTTGTGACCTTGAGCAAACATTTTCACTTTGCAGGTTGGCCTTGCTTACTCACAGCCAACATGAGGGCGTTGACTTAGACCATCCCTGAGTTCCAGTGATCTGCCAACCTCTTTGTACTTGGGTTGATTTTTAAAGTCCACCATGTTGACAGTGATCCTGTGAATTGAGAAACAGAATTGAGGACAGTTGAATTTGGGAACTGCAGATATTCTGGGCTTATAATAGGAACTATGCAATATCCTCGCTGGGACTCTGGGACCTTCATGAGAGGGGGCACAGTTCTTGCATCAACTATATGTGATCTCCACAAACATTGTCATTAGCTTGCTTTGAGTGTTTGAATACTGAGAGGCTTGTCAAGGATTATAAGACCTGCTTCAGAGAACTCATAATCCATCTTAAAAGGTAAGACATAAACAGATGAGAAGTTAAATAATGCAGTGCAGAGTGAGTAATGTGATACGCCACAAGGAGTTGCATGGTTAATTTTTAAATGAAAAAAAGTATGGGGAAAAATAAATCTAGGAAAAACTGAGCTCATAACTGCTGAGGGATATATTTAGTTAGTTAGTTAGTTAGTTAGTTAGTTAGTTAGTTCAATACTTAACAAATAGTTATCTCAGGCTCACTTTGTGCCAAGAACTCTGCTAGGTGCTGGAGAGGAAGAGGCCCATGTGGATATGTTGCTGAGTATACAGATCAATAATTAGAATCTTTGGGAGGGAGTCACATTTGCTTAAGTGTCAGATTTCTCCTCCCTTCCATTCACCCCTAGAGTGATAGATCAAACCATGAACTTAGAATATCAGGATTTCCTGCAGTTTCTCCCAACATTTGTAGAATTTGAGAACTATTTAATTATCAGCTACCTATTACCTCTCTCCAGTGCTCCCTGCAGAGATCACATATCTTTGATTGTAATGTCTCTGAAAACAAAGAGCTCCTTACTTTCTGAGATGTCCTTTTGCACTATTACATGGCTATAGCAGTTATGCATGTTTTCTGTGCACTGAAACAGGCTCTGCCCCTTTTCTTTGCTCCTTTCATGTAGTCATCTGCCTGTTAATAGAGGAAGCTATGAGTATGTGCCCAAAGGAAAACTTGCAGACCTTCTCTGCTGGGACCAAAGAAACATTGTAAAACAGTTCAATATCAAAGAGATAATAGTATTTTAAAGATAATAATTTAATTAAACTATTTCATTACCTATCACATACTTAGGTAGACTGTTTTAAGCTTTCTTAGCTCTGTTTGTCCATTTAGAAAAGACCATTACCTCATTCTTCATCACACAAACATGTGTTTAATAAATAGAATATACACTCACATGAAAGCCAAATTCCCAAATTTAAAAGATGACTTTAAATTTCAGAAGCTATTTCCTGGAAGTTTGTCTTAGATCCTGCTCAATTAGACTGATTTCGCAGTCATAAAAAGTGATTATTTGTGTACCAATTATTTGTGAGACATGTCTGCTAGTTCTCAGTGACCTCTGAGGTCCTGAAATATATCTATAAACAAAGAAAATCATTTGTATATTTTCAGAATTTCTTTATCTTGCCTCACTTAGATTTATATCTTGTAGTGACTTCCATGACAAAGCACTCTTCCATTCATAATCCAGTGTCCGTTATGTGGTGGCACTCTGCTGTGTACTAGGGCTTCCGCAGTGAATAATCTTCATCATGACAAGGGACAGACACTCAATCAGTAGACTCAGGGCCTTCACTGGCTCTTATAACTGCCCCGGTTGCAGGCACAGCTGCTCATCCAGGGGCTTGTAACATGTCCTCAGCACTTGGTCTCACTCTCTTCATCTCTCAGTCGATCTTCCCTTGGGTTGGCTTTTTACTTAGGCAGCTTTCCATTTATGGAAGCAAAGTAATTACCAGTATCTCTAGGCCTTCTTTGTCGTCTCAGGAGTGCCAGAGGAGAGAATCGCCACCCTAGCAGTCCACCAAATTCCTGTAATAGGATCCCATCAGCCTCAACTGAGCCATATACTCATTTCTGGATCGGTCCTCATCATTCCAGAGAAGCAAGCGATGCTGATTGACCAAACCTGGGCCATAAGGCCACCCTACTGCAGGGATTGGGGGTGAAGTGGGGTCATCCACCTGAACCTAGTAATCACTTGGTCAGAGAGTGAGAAGAGACAGTTCTAGAAGAAAATCGGGGAGTGGATGCTTGGCAGGCAAAAACAGGAGAGGTCCTCTGCACGAAGCTTTTGCTAAAGAAGGATTGCATAATTTTTGACTTAGAAGAGAGAGTCTTTTAGGTGGGGAGATAAATGAGCATTGGTCTTTTTATTTAGCGAGTTAGTGGCAGAACCTGGGGGCAGAACCAAGGTCTTCTGACTTCTAGTCTAAACGTTTTTCATAAACATTTCCTTTTAAAGTCACATAACGTGTGGCATCCAGCACAAAATGAGAATGTGAGGCTCCTCGTTCAAATATTTAAGATGGCCGCAGCAGAGCATTAAACCAAGTGCATAGATCACACTCCCAGGAAGCCGACCCTGGTCAGCAAATACCATTCTTTGTATGCAGTGCACAGTATTTGTCACAGTACATGCATGCAAAGAATCAGAAGATATTATCTTCAATTCCAGCCGGCTTTCAATCTAGTGTGGTGACAGAAGTTACACTGATAAATGTATAGTCATTTTAGAGAAATATATAAAGCTGGGTTCTCATGTCAACAGGTGTGCTACAAGAGTAAATATGATCTTGGGCTATATAAGTAAAGATATAAATTCCATAAAGAGGGAGGAAATGGTCCCACTCAGTCAATGTTAGTCACTTCTCATATCTAGTATTGGATTAGGTTTTAGCAGCTGTATCCCTTAACAACATTTTTAAAATACCTGAAACCATATCACTTGTCCGTAGTACTAGGATTTTGTTTTAGTTTCTGCTGTTTTATGTAAGCACCTGATATGGATTGAATTGTGTTCCCCAAATTTGTACATTGAAGCCCTAACCCATAATATGACTGTATTTGGAAATAGGGCTTTTAAGAATGTAATTAAGATGAAATAAGGTTCATAAGAGTCATAAAGCCCTGATCCAATAAGACTGGTATCTTCAGAAGAAGACAAAGTGACACCAGAAGCATGGACACACAGAAAAGGCCATGAGGGGACACAGCAAGCAGGCAGCTAGGGCAAACTAATACAGTATCTGATAAATATTTAATGAATAAGAGGAATTCTTAGAGAAACCGGGTAACCCAGAGAAGATTTAGAAGGATTAGAATTAGCTATGGAAGGAGTGTGTTCTGTATATCCCTAGAGGGAAGATTTAAGGCTAATAATTGGAAGTAATGGAAAAGTAGGCATTGCAGCAACAAAAAGAAGGCTTTCAACAGTTAGACATTATTTTAATTCCTCCAGAGAGAATTATTATAATTATCACAGGCTTCTAGAGTTTAATAGCATCTCAGAGGAAGTCCAGTTGCGAGGAAAATACCAGTGAGGAGAGACCAGTAAGAGCAAAGCTCCAAGTGTGAGGTTTTTCCAAAAAGGAAATGAAGGGCAAGATTTGACTCAGGATGGTTACAGGATGCTCTAGAGAGAGAATCCTTCCTGAAATTCAGGGAGAAAAAGTGAAAGTTGTATATTTCTTAACAGAATAACGAGTGATTAATTTGCAAGGAAAATTATTAGAACCGAGATTGGGCTATTTAAGACTGTGACTTAATGTAAACTAATTATAAGGCAGTTTCAAAAAAATTATACCTCAAGTACCTGGCTGAATTTACCTGTCACTTTGCTCTATATCCAGCATCCTTGCATTAATAGTTAATAAAAAGAACTCACCACACTGCACTGATGCGAGTGCATTTCCACAAACACACAAATGGCTGTCGGGATGTTTCCCTGAGGGTCCATAGCTGTTAATCCTAAGACCCAAGTCAACACTGCTGTGTTACCAGAGCAAGTGGTATCAGTCTGTCTGGGGATGTAAACAGCAGGGAGTACAGCCCAGAGGAGAAATCAGTTTAGAATCTGCTTCAATCATTAATGACATTAAAATATCACACTAACCACTAGTGATGAATGAAGAAAGCAATTAGCTAGAAAAGCAGGAAACATAGCAAATCATTTCAGGTAAGGCCAGGACTTCCCTAAAGTCACTTAGATTAGTCCCATTGTTGCTTAGTCCAGAAAGCACAACGAATAGACTTCTGATTTTTCTAATACTCTGTCAAATCCTCTATGGCAGTGCTAGCCAATAGATAGAAAGTGAACCACATATGTAATTTTAATTTTTCAGTAGCCACGTTAAAAAATAAAAAAGAAACAGGTAAAATTAATTTTGATAATATATTTTATTTATTTATTTTATTTATTTTGATAATGTATTTTATGTAATTAGTATAAAAAATTCAAGTAAGATTTTTTTTTTTTCCTGAGTCTTAGAAATCTTGGTTGTATTTTACACTTACAGCACATCTCATTTGGGGCTAGTCTCATTTCAAGTGCTCAGTAGCACATGAGGCTAGTGGCCAGTGTACTAGACAACACAGGATGAGAGCAGTGGGTTCCAAACTTGTTTTACGGCTCGTGACCATTAAGAGAAAAGTGAACATGCATCCCACCATATGCATATTTATTTAATTTTTTAGAAATCATATACATAAAACACATTTTTGTAGTGTTTTTTATCTATATTTGATTTGATTTGTATTTTTGCGTACTTTAGAATGTTTGTACTTATAAAATAATCCATGTGAACAGTTTCTAAAGAAATGTGTGTATGTTGGGATGTGTGTCCATTTTTTCCTAATAAGCACATCTTTAAATTCTTTATTGGTAATTCCAAAATTTTGTCTCACTAACATAACTATTATTAGTAAACACAATGTGATAAAATAAGCCTCGTTATATTTGAAAATCTTGATTTAATATTTGTAATACTTATAATTTAACAATTCAAAGGTCTGTTACTAAGTTCGGTTTATTTTGATCTTTAGTGTTAATGACTGTCAAAGCTGAAAAAATATATAAAAGATAAATAGATAAAAATTAAAGCACATTCTTGGGTGTGCTTAAAATCATAATACTCATTTTTAAATCCCATCCACTAATTATGCCAAAGTCTTGGCAATACATTATCACATAAATTCCACTTCTCTGATGTTAGTTAGTGGTTCTTTTAGTTGCACTCTTATATTTTTAACAAATGGATTCAACGCCCAACGAAACTATCATTAAGATGGGCAAAGCAATTGGACAATTCTGTGTGTCCAGTAGACTCTCAGATGGCCCTTAATGACTTTCCCCTCCTGAAGTATGGTGGAATTCCCCTCCCTTGAGAATGGGCACAATATATGACTTACTTCCAACCCATAGAATATGACAAAGGTTATAGAATATCACTCTCATGGTTGTGTTTGGTTATACAAGAGTCTGTTCTACCAGACTGGAATAAGAGACTCTCCTTGAGATGTGGAGGAAATGAGTGGACATATTAGAGAAGCCCACATACCAGAGAACTACAGGCAGCTTGTAGGAACTGCAGGTAGTCTCTAGCCAGCAGCCAGCAAAAACCTTGGGGCCTCAGTCATACGGTCAAAAGGAAATGAATTCTTCCAAAACCTGAATGAACTTAGAAGCAAAACCTTTCCTAGTTGAGTCTCCAGATGAAAATAGTCAAGCTGAGACATTCATTACAGAAGCTACATGGTAGACCCTGAACAGTTTCCACACTCTTGACCCAGGGAAACTGTGCGTTAGAAAATGTGTGTTCTTTTAAACTGCTAAATTTCTGGTGATTTGTTATACAGCAATAAAAAAATGAAAACGTTGTGTTTCTAATTATTTTAAGTTCGCAGGTATGAGAGTTTTTTATAGGAGGCACAGAATCAGAAAACAATAGAAACATTTCCAAATATCTACTTTCCAAATGCTCCAAAACAAGAATTTTTTTTTTTGTTAAAACAGACACCTCTCCACATGTTATTGAAATGTTAATTTTATGTTGAAGAGATAGACTGCATTTTTATATTTCAAAAATGTTTGCCAAGTGAATAGCTCCTTATCATTACAGAAAATATCAATAAATTCTGCACTTTTGTAAGAGAAAAATGTATATCTTTAAGTTCCACAACCCTTTTAGTGAAACCCTAAGTGTTTAAAAAAGTTGTCAGTTCTTTATAAATTTTAGATATTAACTCTTTATCTGCTATATGATTTGTCAATATCTTCTTCCATTCAGTAGATTGCTTTTTCATTTCGTTGATGGTTTCCTTCACTGTGAAAAAGGTTTTTAGTTGAATGTAGTCTCATTTGTTTATTTTTGCTGTTGTTACCCTTGCCTGAGGAGACTGGTCCAAGAAAATATTGCTAAGACCAATGTCAAAGAGCTTATTGCCTAGGTTTTCTCCTAGGAGTTTTATGGTTTCAGGTCTTACATTCAAGCCTTTAATCCATTTTGAATTTACTTTTGTATATGGTATAAGATTGTGGTCTACTTTTATTCTTTTGTGTGTAGCTGTCCAGTTTTCCTAACACCGTTTATTGAAGTGACTCTCTTTTCCTCCATTTTATATTCTTGCCTCCCTTGTTGTAGACTAATTGATCATATATACATGGATTTTTTTTTGAACTCTCTATTCTATTCCATTGATCTATGTGTCAGTTTTCATGCCAGAACCATACTGTTTTGATTACTATAGCTTTGTACTGTAGTTTAAAATCAGGGAGTATGATGCCTCCTGCTTTGTTCTTTCTCCAGATTGCCTTGGCTGTTTGGGATTTTTTATGGTTTCATATAAATTTTAGCATTCTTTGTTCTAGTTCTGTGAAAAATGCCATTGATATCTTGATGGGAATTGCATGGAATCTGTACATTGCTTTGGGTTGATGCCCATTTTAACAATATTAATTCATCCAATCCGTAAGCATGCTATAGCTTTCATTCCAGCAGTATTTACAATATCCAAGGTATGGAAACAACCTAATTGTCCATAGATAAATAAAGAAGATGTAATACATACACACATATAAACACACATATACATATAATAGGATATTACTCAGTCATAAAAAAGAATGAAATCTTGCCATTTGCAACAACACTGTCCTAAAAGGTAGTATGCTAAGTGAAATAAGTCAGACAGTGGATACAGGAAAGAGACTGGTGGTTACCAGAGAAGGAAGGAGATGAGGAAGAGACAAAATAGGTGAAAGGGATTAAGAGGTACAAACTTCCATTTAAAAATAAATAAGTCATGGGGATATATTGTACAGCATAGGAAATATAGTCAATAATATTATAATAACTTTGTATGGTGACAGATGGTAACTAGACTTATTTGGTGGTCATTTCATAATGTATACAAATATTGAATCACCGTGATGTACATCTGAAATAAACAGAATGTTGTATGCCAATTATACTTCATTTTTTTTAAAAAAAGTTCTCTTCAATTCATTACAAAATGACAGAGTCTACTATATTTTAAGTTTTGATTTAATTTTTTTAATTTAATTTTTAAAATTAATCACATCAGTATAGTTATTTGTGTTTTTGTGGATTTGACTTCATGTCCATATTAGCTTACCTATGACTGATGCAATGAATAAATTTCAAGTTTGATATTATCTATGTAACAGTATCTCAGAAATTTTTAAAAAATTCATTCAGAGGAACCACTCTATCGGTGAATATAATTGTTTCAATTATAGAAGTTATTTGCTCTCAAAAATGCATATTATTCGGTTATCTTTCATTTAGTACCACACCAGAAAAAGGCAATTCTTCATGTTGTTCATTATTAAAACATACCGTAGCAAATAGCATACATCAAGACATGTTAGCATCATCTCTACTTTCATCTTGGCTGCAGAAAAAAACTCCTGTCATCTGTTCTAGAAGTTGTTTCTTCCAGCCTTCAGCAATATTCTATGAATATTCCAAAAGTGATTTGTTACTGTGATATAATACAAATACACGTATTTCTGGCACAGAGCTCGCAAAAGCTTTAGGATTTCCTGAGCGATAGAAGTGTCTTTTGTTGTTCATAACAATCCCCTTTCTGACCATACCTGAGTTTTTGCTAATGAGGTGACTAAAGGCAGGATCCCTAGATAGCTTCAAAAAGAGAGTCCCCAGAAAGATCAGACACATGATTAGACAGTTGAAACTTTCAGCCCTACATCCCAACCTCTGGGGAGGGGGCTAGAGAGTGAGTTCAGCCACCAATAGCCAATGATTTAATCAACTGTGCCTATATAATTAACTGTCAACAAAAACTCTTAAACAATGAGGTTCGGTGAGCTTCTGGGTTGGTGAACTCACCAGCACATTGACATGCTAGGATGATGGCATGCCCTGAGAAAATATGGAAGCTCTGCACCCGGTTCCACCTCTTCCATTTGGGTGATCTTGAGTTATATCCTCCTGTCCCATAGCTTGCCCTATGCATCTATTCCATTTGGCTGTTTGTGAATTATATCCTTTATAGTAAAATGGTAAATGTAAATAAAGTCTTTTCCTGAGTTCTCTGAGTTACTCTAATTAATTATCACACCTGAAGCAGGTCGTGAGAACCTGTGAATTTGTAGTCAGTCAGGCTATGCAGGTATGCAGGTAGCCTGGTCATCCTGTTTGTGGCTGTTGTCTAAAGCAGTCTTGTGGACTGAACCCTTAACTATGGAGTGTGTGCTAACTCCGAGTAATTAGTGTCAGAATTGAATTGTAAGACTACAATATACCTATAGAACTACCTATATATAGATAAACATATTCCTCAGTCAACCAATACTGAGTGAGATAATTTAGCAACCTGACATTTTTCTAAATGGAAGTTAAGGGAATAGACAGGCCCACTTATCTAATGATAATAGTGTGCTGGTTCTGAAAAAATACAAGGAGAAGTTTCTGCTCCTATTGATGACACTGCATGGGTTAGGTTCCTGAAAAGCTCCTTCATTCATTTGAAAAACATGCTATTAAGCAGTTATTTTGTTCTTGGCTTTATGCTTGGTGCTGACCATACAGTGATGAACAGGACAAATATGGTCCCTACTGTCAGGGGGCTTTTTTTCCTTACTTATTCTCATCAAGGAAAGAAACAGGGGATTGAACAGAGAACAATCTATATCTGTTTTAGGGAGAGTGGCCTTGAAAGGCTTCTTTAGGAAGCTAGCATTTAAAATGATACCTAAAAAAAATGGCAAAGTGATGCAAAACTCCAGGGAACAACATAGACAAAACCATATGTTTGGAAAGAGCTTGACATGTTCAAAGTACTTGTACCAGTGTGGCTATGGTAAACTAGGTGAAGAGAGAGTTTTGTAAGATGAAGTTGTAAAAAGGAAGGCAGAGAATTGAACATTCAGGGTCTTATAGTTCATTTATGTGCCACTGGAAGCCACTGGGGGCTGATTTCCTGTCCTTCAATTGGAGAGCCCCCAATTGATCTTTTTGATACTACATAGGGAATGGCTGGGAGAGGGGCACAAATGGATGGAGTCATCCAAGTGAGAGATAGCAATGGCTTAGACTAAGGTAGTACCAAGAGATATGGCAATAGTGGACAGATTGGAGAACTTTTAGAGATGAAATCAACAAGATTTGCGATGCATTTGATATTCGAAGTAAAGGAAAACCAAGAGTGAAAGATGACCGTCAAGATTCTTACTTGAATAACAATGTAGAGGGTAGTACAATTTAGTGATATTAGGACTGAGTGAGGGTGGAATCAGATTTGGGATGGAAAATCAAGAGTTCCATTTCGTTCATATTAAGTGTGAGATGTCTGTGAGACATACAAATGTAGAATGATAACATCAAATTGAACATCTGCGTGGAGCTTAGAAGAAAGATTTGGACAGGAGATGTAAATTTGGGAGTTATTAGCATAAACGTAATATTTAGATTCATGGGGATTAATAAAACGCCCTCTCTCTGCTCTAGGGAAACAGAGAAGGAACCTGGGGCTGGACCCTGAAAAGCACAGCTATTGAGATCTTTTAGATATGCAGGAACCAGCAGTAATACTGAGAATGAATAACTTATGAAGTAAAAAGCAAAGCAAGAGACAGTGGATTATGAAAGCTAAGATGGTATGTCCAAGAGGAGAGACTCTTATTCTGAATGCTGCTGAAGATGAGGATGTTGCTTTGACAAAATGGAAGTTACTGGAGACCTTGGCAAGAGCAGTTTCAGTGGGGTAAATGGGAAGAAGCCAGATTGTTAATAATTAAAAGTGACTCGAAGGTTACAAAGTGGGGTCAACATATGTAAGCAACTATTTTGAGGTTAATAGAAAAGGAAACAGAAAAATGGGGCTGTGACTAGAGGAATATGTGGGGTCAAGGGAAGGGTTTTGGTTTTGTTATTTGTTGGTTTTATGTTGGGAGATATTGGAGCTTGTTTGTTTGCTGAAGGAAATGAACTAGTACAAAGGAAGCTTAGATGTTGACAGAGAGACAAAGGAAAAGGGATAAAATTTGGAGCACAGGGGAGGGGTTAGCTTTGAAAGGAAGAGGAACTTGACCCCTACTGTAATTGGAGGGCAGTAGGAGAGAATTCTAGATTGTAAGTTTAGATCGCTTTGGTCCTTTGGTTGTTGAAAGATGAAGAAGTATTCCCTAGTGACTTCTAATTTCTCAGTGTAGCATGAAGGGGGCTCATCATCAGTGAAGGAAAGAATGTGGGAAGTATGTGTAATGGAGATGGAAGAAGGCACAGAACGGTCTTCTCCGAAACTAGTCTTCTCTACTGGAGAAACAGTAGGATTATTGGAGTGCATTGAGCACCTCATGGAAACATAATATGAATTAAAGTGAAGATACTTTTGTTTGTGAGTTTATCTGATAACGTTCATCTGCTCGGTTGTAAGCCTGGAGAAGGCAGATGATGTTCATCTGAGCTGATGTTTTTTCAGCAAAAGAAGGGAGGAAATGATGGACAATGGAGCTAAGTGGATTTGTAAGGGAGTTATTATAATGATGGATGATGGAATCAAGACTAAATAAGATGGTAAATTAGGCCAGGAGGACATTTTTTGGGGGGATAAATTAGGCCAGGAGGAGATTTTTTTGGAGGTGATTTTTTGGAGGAGATTTTTTTGGAAGTGACAGTACAATATGTTATGTCTTGGAAATTTTCTGAATTACTGAGGGACTGACCTTAATCAGTTGACAAGCCAAAAGCTTAGACTACAATGTGGTAGGTTTGCCTGTGCAGTGCCATGCACCTGGTTGGGATTTTTCTTTTCTCCGCAGTGATTGGCTTGGACATTTTTTTATGTTACTTAATCCTAACAGTAATTATTTAAGTAACAATTTGGTATTGGTTTTTGCCAGTCACTTCAAGGTGAAGACTTCACATTTGCTATATGAGTAATGTCTCTGAAGTAAGACTCCTTTCTTTGCTTACAAAAAGAATTGAATTTAAAATCATCTTAAGTCAATCATTTTCACTTTTTCTACTTCATGTTTAATGTGGAGAATCAACAGAGTCAGGAGGAGGGAAGCAGATCAGCCCTGTTTCTCCTACACAGCCTCCGTATCAGCTGGGATATCTTACCTCATTAGCCCATTTACAGTCTCTGTCAGCAAATAGTGTTTGAGGCATTGCAGTGAAAGCACGCTTCTGTTAATGGCATCTAAATTAAATCCTCCAATGCCTTTTGGCTTGCTTCTTAGCATAAATCATGTCTTACTACTCGTGTGCTTTGAAGGTCAACGAGTTTAGACTCTGGTTGTTCTGCAGGAGCCGTTGAAAAATAAAATGACTTGGTGATCAATTATTTCTTTTTTAAATTTATTTTTAATCGACATACAGTGTTATATTAGTTTCAAGTACACAACATAGTATTTAGACATTTATATACCTTACAAAGTGATTGCCATGATAAGTCTGGTAATAATCTGTCACCATACATAGTAATTGCAATATTAAGACTATATTCTCTATTCTGTACATTATATCCTTTTTACTTTATAACTGGCAGATCGTACTTCTTAAAACTTTTGTTTTCATAGTCTCTAGGACTTGAACTTGGACTTCATTCAAAAAATGGAAGGTCAAATTTATGGAAATGGAAAAGTATAAATATCATTTGAGTCTCATCCTACCGAATCACTTTAAATCAAAAGACCTACTCTTGCACAATGCTGCCATTATTACATAAAAGTCATCCTCAGATATTCACACTGACTGTTGTCTTCATCCTGACCTGAACGACCTTATAGCTCCCTGCATATCCTCACTTCTCGCTTCTCTCTTTTGCATGACATCTGGCACTATGTACCTGGCTTTATCTTTTTGCTTTTTTTCCTCACCCTCAAAGAGATTCTCCCTCTGATCATGTCATATTTTGAACATCCTAAATAATAAGCATTTTCTCTAGGGCAGAGTAGTGTCTAGAAGCTTAGATGTTGACAGAGGCCTTCAGAAGCACCCCCACTCCCTGAGTTTGCCTTGACCACAATTGCAGACAGTATGTGCCTTGTCAGTACTTTTAGTCAGTCGCTGAAATGGCTGGTAGCAAGTCTTGCAAGTCTGCCAGGAGCCAATCTCCTGTGCATAGGCCCATCTGTTCTGAAGAAGCTATAAGATTAGTGCTTACTAATGAATATTTGAATGCATATTAATAACAGAGAATACATAGAGGCTGTTTACTATGTGACAATATTACCTGTACCAAGAATTGTTGTGTGATATATAATTTAACCTTCAAAATAGCCCCATGAAGTAGGTACAATTATAAGTTCAATCATTAAGTTAATACAAAATAGGAGAATTTTGTGTGTTTAATCTATACTTCCTTCTGTACCCCACTTGTAGTCAATGAGAAGACTGAGTTATTAGACAATTTTAAGTCACATCACTATAATCATAATATCTACTATAGCACTCCCATTCCTGGCCCTAAGCAATGGGGCAAACACTAGATTTTAAAGTCAGATCAAATATCTGGGAACCTAAGAGCCAACATAGACAGCTAAATGTGCATTGATCATTTTCTAAAAGCCAGGCCCTAGACAAGTATTTTATACGCATCATCTCATTAAAACCTCACTGCCTCCTCTAGGTATTGTCCTTCTCATTTTTAAATAAGTCAATCAAGGCTTCAAGAGGTAAGTGACTCATCCAAAGTTATCCAGCTAGCAGGTGGTGGAGCTAGACTCAAACCCAGATCTGTCTGGCTCTGAAGCCACTTTACTAAAAGAGTGAAACTTTATATCGCCAAGTCATGTATCAGAACTGTTTCATCTTGAACTTTTACAAAAGCTCAGTTGACTAAGTATTTACCTAGGATTCTGCCTTATAAGGTCTTATACTTGGGTCAAAGTTGAAGAATTGATTTAAAAGTCACTTCACCAGTAAACAGCTCCCTGTCTTCTCCTAAATGTTATCAATTCTGAGAAAAAGGAGGAATGGAGTTTTTTCACATACACAAGGGAACTCTTCTCTGGAGTGGAAATGAGGCCATTGTTTGACTCTGTTCATTGATTTGTGTGAACTTTTCTTCCACTCTTAAGGTGAGTTTTAGCTGGGAGCTTAGATAGCTGAAGCATACTCTGAAACTTTGTGAGTAAAAAAGCAAAGCTGCCGATTGCGGTCTCGGGTCTTGGGTGTAAGGGTTTCTCCAGTGTGAGTGGCCGGCCTGAACTTCCTATCTCCACAGATCAGACTCCTCTGTCAGTGTTTCAGAGCCACCAGAACTCGCCTCTGGTCAGTCTGTCCGATCCCAGTCTTCTTGATGGTCCAGGAGGCTGGCCCTCACTTCTCTGCCTCTGCTCATGTTGTTGCCTTCCTGTCTCCCTCCTGCTCACTCACTCAGATTTGCCTGCCAATTCATCTAACCCCGACCACTGTTTGGGGGAATATGAATTAGTACAGCCACTAGGGAAAACAGTGTGGAGGTTCCTTAAAGATAGAACTACCATATGATCTATCAATACCACTTCTGGGTATATATCAAGGAAACGAAATCAGTGTCTTGAAAAGATATTGCACTCCCAGACTCATTGCAGCATTACTCACAATACCAAGATATGAAAACAACTTAAAAGTCCATCAAGGAATGAGTAAGAAAATGTGGTATATACATGTACAATGAAATATTCTTCAGCAATAAAAAGAAGGAAATCCTACCGTTTGTCACATCATGGATGAACCCGGAAGGCATTAGGCTAAGTAAAATAAGGTCCACACAGAAAGTCAAATACTGTGTGATGTCACTTATATGTGGAATCTAAAAACATCAAACTCACAGAAGCAGTGAGTAGACTGGTGGTTTCCCAGGACTGAGGGGAAATGGGGAAATGTTGGTTAAAAGGTATAAACTTTTAGTTATACAATGGATAAGCTCTGGGATCTGATGTGCAGCATGGTGACTGTAGTTAATAATACTGGATTATATATTTGAAGATTGCAAAGAGAATTCCCACCATACACACAAAAATGTAGTAACTATGTGAGGTGATGGATGTATTAGTTAGCTTGATTGTGGTAATCATTTCACAAGTATACATATATAAAATCATGTTGTACACTTTAAATATATATAATTTTTATTTCTCAATTATACCTCAGTAAGAGCTGGAAAAAAATTAAAAATACATTTAGAAATTTTAAAAATTAAATTTTAAGAAAGAAACCACCCAACCAAACTCTACCCAGATTCCTGATCCACAAAGCTATTAGCAAAATAGAATGGTTGTTTTAAGCTGCTCTGTTGAGGGTACTTGGTTAATGCAACAGATAATCGAGCATAGTCCTAATCTTTTGAAGTTGACATAATGAAGGATGGACAAGGCAGTGTTGCAGTGATATCTCCCTTTGTGTCTGGTGTGGGAAACAAAACAGTATTAGGCATCCTCTTAAGACAGTCCTGGTGCAGATTTTCTCATGTTCTTAAGACTGGCCTGGGAGTGATCTCTGTGTTTGGAGTCTTAAAAACGTAGTTTTACACCTTGCCTTTGCCACTTATTCTCTGTGAGAACTTGGACAAGCTGCCTAACATTTCAGAACTTCTATTTCCTCATTTGTGAAATGGGATAACACCTCCCAGGGTTTTGTAAAACTTAAATGAGATAATGAACATAAAGTACTCAGCAGAGAGCCAGGCACAGAGTAAACATCCAATAAATAGTAACTATAACTATTAATACACATATATTCATTCTGATGATTCACTTTCCATGATTCCACAACAGAAAATCTTGAACTTATTACACACTATCTTTAGAAAAGCTAGATTAACTTCTGCCAGGTGATTTGTACCACAACATTTAGGCAATATTTACTTAACGTTGACAATAACTTTTCTCACGGACAATGCTTTTTCCAGTTAGAACAAGGAGAGCTGAGTCGTTGAAAGATAATTCAATTGCTGATGGGTTGAAATCAGAATATTCACTTTATCAGGGGTCAGGCTTCTGTTTTTAAGGGAAAATTAAGAAGTTTCTGCTTGTTAGTCACACTTCATGCCAGATTTGGACTGCCTTTATTCGCACTCAGATTCCTGTGATTACTACATTATGGTGTTAGACAGTGATCACAAGAGTGTAAAAGACACATGATGCTACCTGATAGCTTTTACAATCTTATTGGCTGTTGCACTCTGCATATGCTACTCTGCGGTGCCTTCGAGCATTTGCTACCTATCCTGAAGTCCACAGTCAGAGCCTGAGAGCCCCATAGGCCAGATGGCTTCCTAGTTCACGGGCATCATAGGGCCATTACACCTGCATATTGGCTTGTAGGTCCTACGAGGTTAAGAAGGAAGAAACCTGCTTTTCAAAGGCTGGAACAAGATTATTTCTTAGAATATAGAGAATATAGGTCCCATAGGCAGTATTTATTCATTCCACAAATTTTTACGGAGACTCTACTGTGTTCCAGGGGCCATGCTAGGTGCTGAGGATAAAGCAGTGAACAAACTTGACTTTATACAAATAACCACAAATAATTTTTAAGTAAGAAGACATTTTATAAAACAATCACTCACCCTTTAAATAAATGTTATGAAGAATAAGCATTAGAGTGCTGGCAATTAACAAGGAAGTAAGACAGAGTCCAGGAATGCTTCTCTGGGAAAAGAATATCTAAGCTGTGGCTTAGAGGTTGAGTAGGAATTAGCCAAGACAGATGGGTAGAGAGCTATAAGTAATAGCATGTGCAAAGACCAGGCACTGCCCCTTTGCTGGATCTCGGACAAGAGTGCGAATGGAAGGCTCAGGTCCAGAATCCACTCCTCTTTCTTTCTTTCTTTTTTTCCCCTTCACCTGCATCCATTCTGTACTGTGAGGGGATTTATGCCTATATGTGTGAAGACCTATCCTAAACATCTAACCTCTTAACCCATTCCAAAGGAAAAGAGCCATTCAGAGGTATGTACTCTGTGACATGA
The DNA here is from genome assembly GCF_902729225.1 of Pteropus medius. NCBI lineage: Eukaryota > Metazoa > Chordata > Mammalia > Chiroptera > Pteropodidae > Pteropus > Pteropus medius. The sequence continues at coordinate 13,528,668 of NW_024349802.1, read as the reverse complement.
TGTGCCCTGGAAATAGCAAACCCTGTGAAGAAGGCCGTAACAGGCTCTGGAAGCGGGGTGCCAGGTCCTACGACAGTGGCCTAGAAATGGGTTCGTGGCCCGCATCCTGCGCAGGAGCTCTTAACCTGCCGAGTCCACAAATCAGAAGTCTAGACATGCATCAGTGAGCCTGCCTGAGACCCAGTTTACATTTGTGTGTGAGGCCACAAGTGTGTGCATGTTTCTGAAAGGCAGCTCACAGTTTCCTTCAGCCTCATAAATCCACAATGCCCCAAATGTTAGCAATCACTGAAGCAATTAGAGATTATCCAGATGACTCTGAGATCTCTGAGTTCAGAGCCTCCAGGATTCCCAGACAACCTCTACTCATGAAATGCTCTTTAACCTGGGCCTAGCTGTAAAGGTCCTAGGGAGAAAAGGATAGATAAGAAAACATTTGAACATTAATTGAAATTTCTATTATATGTTCTCTGTACTCACATATGACTACTAAATATTTCAGAAAAGCTATACATCAGTCCAGTGGAGACTGTATCTCACCTTCTTCTAAAGCACTAAATTTCTCAGCAGCTAAGAAAGACTGTCATAAGAAGTAATATTTTATTACTTCTCCTGTAGTTTAGGAAGAAAACATTTTAGGGGAAAAAAACGGGGATGTTGGGGGGAATACATAAAAATTAGTGGTGGTATCTAAAATCAAGGCATCTATTTTATTTAAGAAAATCTATTTTGCTGACAGAAAAAGTCTTAAAATAGCATTTTTGAGTTTCTTTTGCTGGTAGGTAAATAGTGCTTACTTCCAGTCTTCATTCTTTTACCAAGAAGGACTGCTTGGAGTTCTCAGTTTTGTCTAAAAGTAAGAGTTAAAGTTATTTTATAAAATTAAGAGATTATAAGATTGTTCCAAAGAATTAAAGTGCCTTTGGAGTTTTAGAATTGGATTATCCGACATAGATACTAATACAGTGTGCTTATAGCTAAGGATACTGGGAGAGGTGTTCTCTTTTTCTAGGTTTATATGTTACAAAAAAGAATGATGTCATCCCAATGGACAGTAGCTTTTCCAGACAAAGAGAATCATTCTTATAATCATTTCTTGGTCTGTCCACCACCACTACTTATGAAGCGGGCTCTCAGGGTAGAATAAATATTGACTGAGTGATTATTATATGGCAACCCTCTCCTGAGCTCTTTATACATGTTAACTCCCTATTACACCAATGAGAAAAGCAAAGCTCGAAGAAGTTCGGTCCCCTAGATGGTAAGGGGTAGCGTGAGCATTTGAACCCAGGTTTAATTGACTCCAGAGTCATTGCTCTCAACCTCTGTGGCGATATATGGAAGAAAGAGGCCCTCTTTTAAAAAGGCAGACTCACGCAAAGAGCTCTATGCAAGCATAAATGCATACAGTGCTCATAGTGTGCATGAGCGCTCGGGAGACAGGAAGTGGGCCGATTAGTACCAGATGGGGCCCATAAGAGAGTTTCGTGTGCAGTCCTGCAGGGGGTAGACGCCAGAGTTTCTGCCTAAATGCACACACACTCTTGCTCCTTACTGCTCTGCCCTGCACTAAGTCTCCTTCAGAAAATATTTGCCCAGAGCAGTTTTCACGTAGGGATGAGGTTAGTGTGGGTTATTTTTGTTGTGTTTGCTCAGGCATAACAGGAGGCAATGGCTCCTTGTGTTCTCATAAATACACTATGATCTTCAGATGGGCCTATCAGACAGAGGGCTGTTCTTTTCAAAGAACTGGAAATTATCAGGTTGTGAGAATCCTGTTATGATAACATGTAACAACCTTTTACTCAGCAGTCTAAAGAGAAAGATGGCTTTCAGATAGTAGCTACTGACTGTAGTAATAATGATGACTGACATTTGTGGACCTTAACATCAAGCCATTTTAGGCACCTTATGCTCATCCACTCATGGAATCTGCAAACAGTCCCAGAGGGTGGCTGCTGGTATCCCCATTTTGCAGACGAGGACCCTGAAGCTAAGGAGGTTAGTGGATGCAAGCCCAAAGTCACATGCTAGGAAGTGACAGAGATGAGATTGGAAGCCAAATCATTTTAATTTTTAGAGTCACAGTCTTGAGCACAAGCTGCCTTGTAATACCTAGTTCCTGACAATTGTGAGACTAATAATTTGTCTTTTCCAATGAAATCATAAGGCAGGGTGACCGCTTTGGAAAATGGAAGCATGAGACCACAAGGGGCTGCTTATCACTAAATGTCACTAGTTTCCTTTAAAAAAATTGCCTAAGATGTACAGAGAAAATAAATAAATAAGTCCCTAAAAATCTACATTATTCATGGAGGATGATGCCTGAAGGAATTGTTTAATGGAACTGGGGAAATAACAGCGTTAAAATGGGTTACTATGTCTCTGGTGTTACATGTTTTAATGTTAAGGGCCCTTATTGATGTTAAAGCAAAAGTCTTATACCAGCATCCTAATCGTCATCCTCAAAGAAAAGAAAGAACACCAGAAGTGAAGATCCCCACCCCTACTCCCACCTCCCATCATGTCTTCCTATTGACATTCCTCCAGTATATTTGCAGGAAGAATCTATGAAAATCTATGAAATTCTCAACCCAGAACCTTAGTATATTCAATATGTCAGCCAATCACTGAAGAAGTATTTCTGTGCCTAGTACTCAGCAAGGCACTTTGGGATACACAAAAAATATGTACATGTTTTTTTGTACATTTTCCACTTAATTCTTTTATCACACCAGCTTTTGGAGATAGTTACTATTGTATGGCCTGTTTTCCAGAGGAAGAAACTGAGGCTCAGAGAAACCGATTAAGTTTTGGGTGACAACCTAGTAAGAGGCAGACCTGAGAAGTGAAACCTGACCTGTGTGCCTTCAGCATCGGCACTCCTGCCAATTACACTCTGTGGCTACACATACCTGAAGGCATGTAGGTATTGCTACTCCATAAGAATGCAACTCTAAGATAAGGAAAATGAGACTCAGAGAAATCATCCAGCAACTAGACCCTGAACTTAGATGGGTCTAATCTTAGATGGGTCTGACCTTAGGTGAGTCTGACCTCAAAGCCTTTCTCATCCTGAATGGTCCCCATCTTCAACATTAGTGGGTATTTCTGAGCCCTGTGCATTGGAAGTTGTGCTTTTTGTTATAGCTAACCAATCTAGGGCCTGATTTCACCAGAAAATGTGTTTGGGGGGTGGGGGGGGCGGCACGGTACTCAGTTTGCATGGTGGCTTCCTCTCTTGAGGATGGTTGAGCAGCAATGGTTCAAGTTTTCATTCGACATTAAATCTGAGGATAAACATGTTCATTCATTCCTACCGAAAGTCTAATAACTACCAAGCTGGGTCGCAGTGGCTTCATCTCAGTTTTTGTCATGACAAAAACATCAACCATGTTCGACACCCAAGGAAACACAGTATGTTCACTCCTGAGGACTGGGCCTTCAGCATCATCCTGAGCTGGCTCCAAGGCAAACGTAGATATTATAAAGGTACTCTTCAGTAGAACTCAGTGAAAACAATTCCTGAGACTTAATGAAAGGATCCAAACTTCCCCCTGTTTTGACAGTAAGACCTAAACAAGAGACATTACATAGGGTTGGACTAAATACCCTCTAAAATTTCTTCCAACTTCTCGAAGTTTCAGCTTTGTTTCTCATTTCAGTGAAAATCCGTCTTCCATTCACTGTTTCCCACCTTGACAACGCTTTGTTGAAATGTCCCATGAATTAACCACATTTGAGATCTCAACTTTAAAAACTGGGTTTAAAAGGGCCAGTTTATAGTAAATACTCTAACTTAATATAATTGGAGTTAATGGGAAATGATGAGTTGGTGTGACATCGCATTAGTACACAGTGTACTCCAGTTCCTAGAAAATACACTATTCAAAAATTTACCTAGTTCTCTTGAGTCCATCAAAAGCTTGTACCTTGCCCTGAGTAGATCTCAGATGTTTCTTATTAATATTTCCTAAACATCCTATCTTAAGTTAGGCAAGATTTGCATCCTTTTTCTCTAGCAATTATATGTTCCCATTTTTACTGTAAGTGGAACATTGAAGACCAATGAAAAATATTTAAAAGGCAAAAAAAGAAAAATTAGAAATACTACCCATTAGAAATAATCAGGGCTCATGGATAAAAACATTTTCTTATAAGATATGACTATAATAGCTGTACTATTGTACTTATTATACTATTTTGTTAAAAGTGCCTAGAGAGCAAACATTCTGTTTCACAGGTCTCAGCCAGTATTTGCTATATTAATCATTCCACATTGCACATTAATGGGCAATTAACCAAATTTTACAATGTCCACCTATTCTCTTGGAAGAAGGAAAGAACCAAGTACAGTACTAGGCATGGAGTAAATATTCAACAAATGCTGTTAATTGATTGCTTAATTGGACTGGAAACTGCTGTAAATCTTTCTGAAAATGAGGGTGCCAGCTAATACAACCCAATGAACCAATGAATAACTAAACATTACTAATGCTGAAATTTACTTAATATGGACTTTCACAGGGACTTACCTACCTTCCAGTGATAAGCTTAGGCAAAACACTATCTGGCTTCGTTAGTATAACATTGTGAGTCCTTGAGTACAGTTTATTGTTCCTCTGTGTGCATGCATATGTACATCTATATGTTATCACAAAGTCTTTAATTTTGTTATTTAGAGTCCAGAACATCCAGAATGATAATGAGGAGCCAAGATAGGGGAAAGGAGCTTAATGGGTTGAATTAGAGAATGTCTGGCTTATTTATATTCTGATTCTGCACATATTGCCCACCCCCTCCCACTTTCATGCACCCTTTCTTTGCCAATCAGTACACATTAAAATTGCTAAGATCCATCAGAAAACCTTTCACCTCTTCACCTCAAGAAAAGCTAACATCTACTGAGTGCTTACTGTATACCAGGCTTTACATATACTATTCCATTTGATCTTCAAAATAGCCATCTGTGGTCATGTACTAGCATCTGTATTATAGATGAGGACATGAGACTTAGAGGTGAAGATGACAGAGATGGGTGGCAGAGAAGCATTTGAACCCATGGCTCTCATTCCAAAGCCTTTGCCCCTCATTGCTATGGCATACACTTTATACTTCATCCCTTAAAACAGCTTTTAAACTATAGACCACAGTTATGTATACATGATTGAAATAGTATCTACTTGTTTTGTATTAGTAAATGCTGGCTGCCCAGATAATTATTAAGTCTTCTAGAACAGGAACTTGAATTTCTGCCTTGTCTTTAATACATTTTGATTGTGTGACAGGCTACAGAACCATACAGTCCAAGTTCAAATCATAGACCCACCACTCACTAGCAGTGTGACCTTATGGAAACTACTGTACCTCATTTTCTCACCTGCAAAAGGGGTATCAAAAACATGCTTACCTTATAGGTGGATATTTTACATGAAGATTAAATATACTAAAACATGTAAAACCTATAGAATACAGTAAGCACCTAATGGCTGTTAGCTACTGTTTTCCCCTACCTAAACACAGCATCAGTGGGCACACAACAGGTGTTCAGTTGTCTACCAAACAACTGAGTGGCCATAGTAATAAATGAGGGATTTTATCACAAAGCATAGTCAGACTTTATTTGGGTAAGCCTTTGGCTGCCCATCACATACCAGCACCTGGCTCAGTCCGTGGTGTATTGTGCTCAATAAGTAATTATTGAATAAATTATTTAATGAACTAACCCACCAACCAACCAGCCAGTGTTTTACCTACCAACCAATCCCAGTGTTCAGCAGGTTTTGTTTTCTAATGAAGCTGTCATCCTGTACACGATAGCTCTTCAGTGCCTACTAGTCAACTTGTTTTCTAGCATTGTGTTTGTGCCCTAATAAAAATGTCCTCACACCAAAGCAAATATTACCCATCATATATGGCCAGTGGAGAGTTGCCCTGACTTTACCTACAAATGAAAAGAGAGAGTTAGGACCAATGCATTTTGCAAACTAAATATTAGCAGCTGAAGGGACGGCTGAGTGTTAGGGAGATTGAATGTAAAATTTCCAAGTACTATTTATCATTTAAAGGTAGGTTTTTCTCTGGGTTAGTGTAAAGAAGATAGACGTCTACAAAACTGGCGGCTCTACTCTGTAAACCTTTATTAAGTGTTAGCATATTGACACCAAGGCTGCTACGCTTGTCTATGAAAACTTCCAAAAAACAAACAAACAAACAAAAAAACCCATGATTTCTATTCAAATTGTGTGAATTATGTGAAATATAACGTCCATGACAATGGCTAACCTTATTGGATTTGCTGATCCTGGAACTGATGAGAAAGGCCAAATGTTTTGATTTAATGCACAGGAATGATGGAGATGAGTCAGCTTGCCATGTTTACTGTGAAGTTACAGGATCAGAGGACTATTCCACTGGGAAGATTTTATCACTGTAAACAGAATTAGATACATCTCAGAAGTGGATATTCATAAAAAGCAGTTCGTCTTATTAGTCTTTGCAGAAAATTGTTTCCAAAGATTATGGTTGCCCATGTGTAATGAGTTGGCTTTGCTGGGAAACTGTTTATTTTCAACAGCCAACACAGTTGCTTCATTGTTTTACTGTTAATTAGCTAAGGATGCAGTTTAACTGAGATCAAAGTATTCGAGATGCAAAACATATTCGAAAGAGAAAAATGTCTAATTAACTCCATTTTTTCCTAGCCAACGGAGATAACCCAAGGCAGAAATCAGATGTGCTTACTTACTGTTTAACTTTATCTGAAGGAGGGAACGGAAGAGCCTCTTTGGGTTATTAAAAGATAATTAGAGAGGCTGAGGAATGTACACATGGAAGCAATGACACAGGTATAGGAAAGTTTGATGCCAAATGAGAAAGGATTTTTGAATAAGGGGACCTCCTTAAGCTACTTGAAGTGGGACTTGAAAATAATTTTTCCCAGATTGTAAGAGATTTATTGAATTCTTCCCCAACCCCATTTTTGGTTGAGAGTTGAAGACAGTAATAAAAGTCAAAGTCATTAATTATATTAAGGAAGTATGATTGGTAGGGATGTGTGTGTGTGTGTGTGTGTGTATTGCTAAATCACTCCGCATATTATACTGGTGTGGGGGAAAAAACAACAATCACGTCTTGGATCTGGAAGAGCTCTGAGGCCACATATACCCATTTCTCCTTAGTCCCCTCAACATGCCTTCCAAAATTAGCCTTTTCTTCTTTTATATTTGCCACATACTGGAAATCACAAGCCAGATATTACAGCTATGAAAATTAGCACAGATCTATCTTGTCAGAATCTAGACAGGATTTCTTTAAAGAAGAATAAAGGTGAGTTTTGCTTCTAAATCAAATGCATAACCCATAAGGACTAAGGTCTTCACAGTACATTAGGTTTGGACACGTGGAGTAAACTGGTGGGAACGCTCATTCGAATAATTTACTTGAGGGCAGGAACATATCCGCCCTCTTCTCTGCTGTGTCTCCAGCTCCTAGCAAAATGCATGGCTTGTAGTACAAAGGCTATATAAATCCTATCAAATGTTTTATGGATAAATGTTTTATGAATGGATGAATAAAATAATTTGGGAGTCAAGTAAAATATTCAAATCTGGATTTTTCTTAATAATTAAAAATAGTGGTTAAGGCTAACATTTGCCAAACATGTACCGCGTAGTTCCAGACTCTGTATTAAGAGTTTTACCTGCATCATGGGCAAGTTAAGCTCTTGTCATAATTTGACCTGGGACTTCTTGTGAGATTATATACCCCAAAGGAGAGAAAGAACAGATAACAGGAGAAAAAGGGATTGAAGTACGGGAATCAGAGCATGGGTGAGGAGTGGTGCAGTAAACCCAGCATAACTCACAAACATGGATCTCTCACTTTTCCTGAGTATTTATTCAGCCATCCACATTTATTTAGTGCAATACCTGACATTCCCACTGGCTCGACAGACCCATGGAAGCAGAATCACTGATTCAGAAGTGTTCAGCCAGTTAAGAGAGTCATTTTTAAAATTCATTTTACAAAAGAACTTATTCAGGGCTTGCCCTATACCAGACATGGTCCCAGGGATTCAGCAGTAAACGAGAACTCGACTTTTGCTTGTACACCTGTCCTCGCTGAGCTTCTAAGCTGTGGGGGAGGTTCACAAACAAAATAAAGTTTTTCAACTGTTCAGTAACCGTGAAGTCACCACAGTAATCAAGATAATGTGGGATCAGTGAAGGGAGAGACACAAAGGTCACTGGAACAGAATGGAGAGTCCAGAAATCAGCCCACACAAATATGGCCAATTGATTTTTTAAATAAACTTGTTGTTTTGAAATAATTACAGATTTATAGAAAAGTTGCAAAGATAATAGAGAGTTCTCATATACCCCTTTCAGTTTTCCCTAATATTTATATCTTACGTTTCTGTAGTATATTTTGCAAAACTTAGAAATTAACATTGATACAGTACTATTAACCAAACTCTAGACTTCAGTTGGTTTCAGCACAGTTTTCCACTAATACCCTTTCTGTATCCCAGAATCCAATCCAAGATACCACATTGCAATTGGCCAGTTCATTTTTTGCTGAAGGTGCAATTAAATAAAAAAAAAAAGGAATAATTTTTTCAACAAATTATGCTACAGAAATTTGCACTTACATTTATAACAGAATAAAGTTGAACCTAAACCTTACACTTTATAAGAAAAACAACATGGATCATAGACCCATTTACATAGATCTAAATATAAAATGTAGAGCTACAAAACTTTCAGAAAACAAACATTTGTAAAAATTTTCATTACCTAGGGTTAGGCAAAGAGGTCTTAAAAATAACACCAAAAGCAATATTCTTAAAAGAAAATGTTTGGAGTTCCTCAAAATTAGAAGTTTTTATTTGCAAAAGACACTGTTAAGAGAACAAAAAGACAAGACACAGACTGAGAGAAAATATTTGCAAATGCTATATTTGAAAATAACTCATATTTAGAATATATAAAGAAATCTCAAAATTCAACAGTAAGAAAATCACCTATCCAATTAAAAGGTGGGCAAAAGACTTTGTCAGACATTTCAGCAAAGAGAGTGTAGGGATGAACACTGAGCACATGATAAGGAATTGAACATTATTTGCCAATAGGGAAATGCAAATTAATGTCACCATGAAATACCACTGCACATCTGTTAGAATGGCTAAAATTAAAGACACTGACAATGCTAAGTGCTGGTGAGGATGTGGAAAAACTGGAACTCTTATATACTGCTGATGGTAATGCAAAATATAGTCACTCTGAAAAACAGTTTGGCACCTGTAACAAAGTTAAAAATATACGCATCTATGACCTAGCAATCCCACTCCTGGGCATTTATAACAGAGCGGGAATTCACAAATTGTGGCCAGCAGGCCAAGTCTATTACATTGCTTACTTTGTAAATAATCAAAATAAGGTTTTTTGGAACACAGCAATACTTTTATGTATTTTCTTTGAGTGCTTTTACACTATACAATAGAGACTTTATGGGCCCACAAAGCTAAAATATTCACTATTTGTCCCTATATAGAAAAAGGTGACCATCTACTGCTCTAGAGAAATGAAAACATATGTCATGTCTACCCAAAAACCTGTACACAAACGTTTTTATAGCAGCTCCATTCATAATCACTAAAAACTTGAAACAACTCAAATGCTCTTCGACAGATAAATGGCTAAACAAATGTGGTACATCCATACAAAGAAAGTATTTAAAAGGAACAGTATTTAAAAGGAGCAAGCCATTAATATAGGCAACAACTTAGAGACTTTCAAAGGCTTTGTACTTGAGTGAAATAAACTAGTTTCAAAAGATTAGTTACCGTACATTTCCATTTATATAACATTTTTAAAAAGACAAAATTCTAGTAAGGGAAAACAAACAACTCAGTAGTCACCATGGATTATGGGTGGCAAGAGGGTATTTTTAAAAAGTATGTGGTATTTTCACAAAGCATGTGGTATTTTCACGTGGTGATAGTTTCACCTAGTCATACTGGTGGCTTCATAAATCTATGAACGTGTCAAAATTTATAGAACTGTACACCAAAAAAGTAAATTTCACAAATAGTCAGGAGTAGACTTGAGATTTTTACCCAACTCTGTGTTACCCCGTTACCTTTTGACCCAATGTACTCAGAGGTCTCAGTCATTCGATTGCTGTCACTTTCTGAACAAGTCATGGTGGCTGTGTTGAAACTTGGATGACCCTATTCCCTTGGGCTCAGGTACCTACTAAGCATTGTACCTGGGGCCAAAGCCCTTTGCCTGTTCTCCAGTGTCACAAGGTATCTGGCTCCTTCAATCTATTTCTTTCCATGATTTGGGGCAGAAACATAAGCTCCCATACCTTTGGATACCCAAGTAGCAGCTAGGCCATCATCAACATCATTATGACCACATTCATTATATCTTAACATTTTTTAGTCCTTTCTAAAGGTTTTCAAACAGCTGTTATTTTTACTTGAACGTCACAACCACTCAGGTAGAGAGATGGGTGGGGCAAGAATTATTTATCCACATTTCGTAACCAAGAAAATGGAGACTTAGCCAGACTGAAGAATTTCTCCAATGTTACAAGGTAATATGTGTTGGAGGACTGTTTAGACTGTAACATGTGTGACTCCTAGCAAACGCTGTTTTTTCCACTACTTGGCTTTTTATATAGGTCATTCTTGACCTCTTCTGGTTCAGATTGTTGAACCATGGGGTAAAGGCATTCATAAAGCTGTCATGCAAAATTTAGCTTAGAGGGAGACCTCATTGATAAATGAGTGTTTTTCTGAGTGTATCAACACATCTGCCTATTTTCTGAGGTCTGCCGAGGCCAGAGTTCATGAGCTTTACCTGCAGTCATTATAGAGCTTTGTCATCTGAAACTGAACCCCATCTCATTTCTTAGATTCTTTTCTTCAGCAAACACAGAGCACAGCAAATAAACTTTCTATGACCCATCATTCTTGAAGAGGAAAGTTGGATCATTTGGGAAAATAAATACTTCAGCCTTGCCTGATGTGTTTTTTGATAATAACCTTCTTTCCAATTCTTAATTAGATTTAGTCAGCATGTTTTGTCATGCGATTACTAACCTTGCCTTTTGTTGTTGCTCACCGCCCCTGCCCCAAAATACTTATGTTAAAAACAGGTCTTCCTAAACCATTCAAATCTCGAATTAGAAAGCATGTATTTTTCACATATTGAGCAGCAGAGATTTAAATGAGAAGATAATGGAGGTAAAAAAAAAAGTATTTGACTATCATTAAAGTAAAATAATTGCTTTATTCTCTGAATAGAAAATGACATCCTAGTGTAATTAATAGGCCAAATAGAAAGAATAGATGAGCAAATTAATTAATTAAATGTCATTAATTCCCATTTCTTCCCCTCTCAGCTTACTTTCTCTCTACTTTTCATATACCATAGAGAAGGATGAACAGATACAAGAGAAATGGTGCAAGGAGAATAAATTGTGATGTGCATTTGAGAAAGCAGGTTTGCTCCAAAGAGAGGCTGGCAGAGCCAAGCGATCTGTGCTTACTGAGCCAGACTATAATTTTATTAGCTCGCTGCTGTCTTTGAAAGTGCTAAATTTCTGCAGTTTCCCCTGGGCAGGTGATTCAGCACCTTCTACATGAACGGCCAGATCTGACTGAAATTTCACTCTTGTGTAACCAGATTATTGTTGCTGAGTCAAAAGGAGACATGATGCTGTGTCTACATATCAATGCGTGTCTGTGTATTTCTTTACTGGGATGTTTATTTTTTCTCATGTGCATACTTTCCTACTCAGCCTACTTTCTGCGGTGGCATATGCTGTAGTTTCTAAATTATATTGGTTCATTATTTCTGACTCTTGTGACATTTATCCCTATTACTCACCCTTAAGGACCTGTTTCCAGTCATTGCTGGAGATAGAATCAGAGAAGAATAACACACACGAAATGATTTCTGGTTTTAATTTTAATGGCAACTGCAGTCTCTTTCTCGATTTAGTTATTTTTCTTGGAAATAATTCCTGAATGTCTAGTTTCAGGGAGAAACCATCACCAAATAAACATAACATCAAGTTTGTCTTAATGTAATAGGATGGCATTTAGTACTATCAAATATTGTTACTATGCCTTACAGCGATGAATAAGAGAAGGAATAAATTCACTAATTTTTTGTAAGTTACGTGGAGGAAGAAATGTAATTTTGTATAAATGCGTAAAATTTGGTCAATGTATGTATAAACACCCACACAGGCGTGCCATGGGGAACATGAGACCCCTACACGTCCTCACTCACGTGGTCTGGTTAAGATGGTTTCATGTGGCCTCACAGCAGGGGCTGTGGCTGCAGGCAGTGGGGAGTTTGCCAGTGCCACAGGTACAAAATGCTGTTCCTCCTTGCAACAACTTCTTTGAGCATCTCTTATATACCAGACACTGATAATACATCAATAGGAAGGCAAGATCTCTGCTGCCCTCTTGGAAGTTTTATTTTAATGGAGAACATTCATTAAACAAAGAAGATAATTGCAAGGAGTGATTACTGTTAAGAAGGAAATGAATAGGAAGATGTGATCAAGGATGATGAGAGACGAATAGTGGAGAGAGAGACTACTTTAGGTAGGGTAGTGATTGCAAGCCTGTCTAAGAGGTGACATCTAAGCTGAGATGAAGGAAGATGAAGAGCCAGCCACAAGGGAAAGTATTCCAGGCAGAAGGAACAGCAAGTGAAAAGCTGGAGGCTGGTCTTGGGGGCACAGAAGAGGGATCAGGTTGGTTGGAATGTGGAGAACCAAGTGTGCGTTGGTGTGTGATGAGATTGGAGTCACTTGGGTATATATGTGTAGACCATGGTGAGGGGTTAGTTTATTTTAAGTGCGAAGAGAAGGGTTTTAAACAGGACAGATCTGTGATCTGACAGCAGCTCATTCTGGCTACTGGGAGGAAGAAGGAGGATTGTGAAAGAGATGGAAGGAGAGAGAAAGCAGAGAGAGCCACTTAGGAAACAAGTGTAGTTTCCGAGCAAGAGAGGAAGTGAATGGCACTGCCTAGCAGCAGATGAGATGGAGAAACACGGGTGTGTGTGTGTGCGTGTGTGTGTGCGGTGTGCAACAAGAAACAAAATGATCCGGGTTTATTTTACATTGATATGCAGCCGAAACGATATAAAGCTGGCATGTTGAAAGAAACGAGAAATGCTCAGAGACGATTTTAGTATATATTATTTTTGAGAGAAGGAAGAAACATTTTTGGAAGGAAGATATTTTGCATTATTATAAAATATCTGATTTTCATCTGGAGGGAGATCTGAGGATGATGATTACATTATAATGAGATGATTTAGGGATGACAGGATGGATGGTTGATATCAGTAGAAGAGTTAGGATGATACTCACTCAGGTTTGGGAAAGTTACTTTGGAGATAGATATGTGAGAGCGTGCGAGCAAAGCTAAAGAACTGACAAACAAGTAAACAATTGGTGCAGTGCGTCCCTCACCACTACCCTGTATTTCCAGGAAATCTCTTGATTGGTGTTCTTTCTATACTTCATTTTTGCCTCTTAGTCTCATCGCTGGGAAAGTCAGTGTAGGGAGGGGCAGACTAAAATACCACCACCAGAGGGCAGCATCGAGCTGTCCACACCCAGATCAACCCCAGGGGTTAAGTGCCCCGCTGAGGGGAAAATACAGACCAACCTGGTCCTGGAGGAGAGCAGTGCTAGAGTCAGGAAGTGCTGCTGCTGAAGCAAACCAGGGGTGAAAAAAATGTTTCTTATACCCAAGGTATCAAAAAAACAAGAGTCATTGATGCAAACAATGACAAACTAAATGCAACTATAACTTACACAGTTCAAATAACAGATTAAAAAATATGTTTTTATCTTTAGCTACCATGCATGGAGTGTCATGTGCCTGACAGTGATAAATATATGATCCCATTTAAGCTTTACATCAACCCCAGAAAGCTACTTTTTGTCCCTATTTTGCAGGTGAGAAAACCAAGTAAGATATGAAGATCACTGGTAGGGGCAGTTTTGTCTAACTACAAACGTCTGTTTAGCTGCAAAACCTCCCCTCAAGGATGCCATACATTTGCTTTATTATTCTCCCAGCATTTGCAGGATGCTCTAGGGATAGAAATGAAGTCTTATGTAAGATTTGACCTTGAAGTATATACACTTTCAAAACGGAGAAAACAAATTAAACAACTAAAGAATAATAGAAACAATGACATAGAATCCAGAGTTTAACAGCTTGGTAAAACTATGTCTTCACAGCTCTCCAAGTGCTTTTCACCTATACCACACAACAGCCATAAGCAGAGTCACCTTCAAATTTAAAAAGATGGATGAGAGACAGTGAGGTGTAGTTATGCATTCATTCAATCATTATTGTCCAAATATTTAATGAGTATCTCTGATTATGACAAACACTAGGATATTATACTAAAAAAACGCCTGGTCCTTCCCCTTGAGGAGATTATAATCTAGTTTGGGGTGGTGAAAAATAGACAATAGCAAGTGAACCAACAACAAAAAAATGGAGGATTGCAATTATACATACCATAAAAAGGGTCCGGTGGTGAGCTATTATCCCTGGTGACCTCAGCCCTTGGTCCAACAATATCTTAACCTTGATTATTATTACCTACTTCTCCACTCCAGCTACCCAGCAACATGTCTCAAACAGGTCTTCTATGATCTTTACCTTCCTGAATGCCTCTGTGACCATAATCTCACAAATGTGTGTCTGTCACACTCCCTTAGACTGAGTCAGCCTATGCTATGTTCTCAGGCTGTACTCCCCTTATGATTTCTCTTGCTCAGTCTGGACTCCATGGATAGTCAATTCAGTGATGTCCTTATTCCTGCTCTAAAATCCTCCAGACCTTCCCCAGAATTTCTCCAGCTGCGCCCATTTGTCTTTTTTTGCTCTCCACACAGAATAGGGAATCTCTTGCCCCCAGAGTCATTCCATGGTAAGGGTGAATGGTACTTGAGATGAATCTCATAGAGGTGATTCATGCATGCAGGCATGCATACACACACACCTACATTCCTTCCTTTATTTCACTGGTAGGTATTGACCACCAACTATTTTCCAGCATTGCCATTGGCACAGAGACACTGCAGAGCAGTCTAGGGTCGGAGAGAAGCAGCTCAGGTAGACTGAAGCATATAGAAGAAATGGGTGCAAGTTGAGGCCAGAGAGGTGGCACCCTTACCTGCATGGTTTCAAGGTCATGTTAACATGGTGAACTTATTGTAAGAGAAGGAAACAAAGGAAAGATTCTGGGCAGAAGTGTGACATGATTTGATTTGCAGTCTCTAAAACACCACTCTGGCTGCTGTGTGGGGAACAAAGTATATGGAGGCAGAGCAGGAATGGAAAGAACAGCTAAAAGCTGGTGTGGTAACCTGGGTGGGAGGCGATGGCTTCCTGTGGGTAAAAGTTCCACTAGTTGAACACTGAGTCCTCTCCAACCTCTGAAGCCCTTGTACTCTGTGATCCCTCACAAGTGCCTCAAGGCTCTGGCCCCAGTCTCCCTCCCCTAATTTATCTCATGCAGAGATCCTTGCCCCCCATACTGTACGCCATGCTCTAAATGAAATGAACCGCTCTCTGTTCCCTGAACACTCTGGTACATTCTCCCCTCCAGGCCTTTGCTCAAGCTGTTCTCTCAACCTGAATAATCCCACCCCCTCCCCTTCCCATCTGTTCCTGTGTTCAGCTCTTTTATAAAGGCTACTCTGGTCACTACAGATAGAATGGATCCAGTCCTCCTTGTAATTTATGTTTATAACTTTATTATATTACTGTTACAGTATGACTTGCATTTCAGTTAGTTCTTTCCTGCTGTTCCCTCAATTGTGAATCTTCTAGGAGAGGAAACATATTTTGTTAGTATTTTTATTTTCTTCTTCAAATCCATACTGCCGTGCTCAGTGGGATATCTTAGGGGGCATTAAATGTTTGTTGTATCAAATAAAAAGAATCCAATTTAGTCTAATCCAATCGAATCCAATTGAGTTCAGCTCAATTCAATTCAATTCAGTTCAGTTCAATTCAGTTCAGTTCTTTGCGTATTAGTTATTTCCTTTACAGACATAAGCCCCTTAAGTTTATGTACTTGTATTATGCTTCTTTGTGTGTTCTACCTAGCTAACACAGCATGCACTCAACGAATGTTTCTTGATTTGTTCACTTAAAATGAAAGACATTTCTTGATAGTAGAAGTATAAGCTGGCCTTGGACCCTTATTTCTTTCTATCTTGTAAATGCTGAAACTGTTTCTTATGTCAAATATGGCATGTGTCAGCTTGAAAGTTATAATTCCATGCAATTAAATGGTCAGAAAATATAACATGTACTCTTAAGGAATTTCAGTGCAGGTCTAATAAAATAAAATTAGTTTAGGTGGCTGTATGTA
The DNA here is from genome assembly GCF_902729225.1 of Pteropus medius. Classification (NCBI taxonomy): domain Eukaryota; kingdom Metazoa; phylum Chordata; class Mammalia; order Chiroptera; family Pteropodidae; genus Pteropus; species Pteropus medius. The sequence continues at coordinate 13,512,223 of NW_024349802.1, read as the reverse complement.
AAAGCATTAACATATTACATTATTCTTGGTAGGTTCAGCTTTAAGAGAAAACAAAAGTCATTACTGAAGGTGGAGGTGGGTGGATTGTGGCGATGGTGATATGATACTGTAAAGAACTTCCCCCTAAATATTTACTTTACCAAAGAGAAGCCTTCTATGATCTTCAAAGCTGAAGGTGACCTTCATCATATCCTAACTGTTCAAAGACATTATCTGTTGCTCTAGAGACCCTGTCAGATCTAATTCATTGGCACCACGTTCAGAGCACTTTACAAAGAGGTCCAGGCTCCCTTCTGAGCCTCGTCTTTAAGGACATATACGGCTCCCTCCTTATGTAATGAAGATGCCCTTGTAAAAGGCTCTATTTTTTAAATCATGGTAAAATATTTATAACATCAAATTTACCATTTCAACTATTTTTAAGTGTATAGTTAAGTGGCATTAAGCACATTCGTATTACTATGAAACCATCACCACCATTCAGCTCCAGAACTGAAATTCTGTACCCACTCATATTTACTTTTTTAAATTATAAAATGTATTCTAACAGTAGGAAGTTCAAACACTATCAAAGTGTATAAAGTAAAAAGTATAAGTTCTTCTTCTACTATCCATTCCAGACCCACTTTTTGCTATTAACACTTTGTTGTATATCCTCTGGATCTTGTGAATGTGTGTGTGTGCATACCATGTTCACTCAAGCTGACAGGTCCATAGAAATATATTGCTTTATAAAAGTTAAATCATAATATATATAGTGTTGTTGTTTTTTTAATTTATCAAGTATCATGGATCCTTTCCCATGTTCTAATATACAGCTGTACGTCATTCCTTTTACTGGCCATTTAGTATTCCATCATATATATATGCACTATAATTTAACTATTGCCTTAATGATAAGTTTTACATACAGTGTTACAACAGAAATCCTGGTACACTCAAGCAAACGTTCCTGTAGGACACATTTTTAAAAGTTAAGTTCCTAAATATAAAGGTTTTCCCATTAGGAAAATAAATTTATATATACTGACTACCAGATTACTCTGAACAAATGTTTTTCCTGCTTGTTTCCCAGTAGCGTGCTGGGAATAAGGGGTCTGTGTTTAGCAGCCATCATTAACTCACATCGTGGGTTTGCTTGAAGTCACATTCCTCTTTCATGGGGCTCTAGATGCTCTCGGAGGAGGAGCTAATGGAAAAGAAGGGAAACCGCCAAGGAAGCAGTTAATTCGTAGAGCGTGATGGGTGGGTCCGGCGCAGAAATGATGACATCCGGGCTCCTACATGGACTTTTCACTTGCCTGTGCAGAGCAACGGCATTGGGCGTGTGTCTCACTTCCTTGGTCTAACTCTTCCTCGCATTTAGCACTTCCTCCCCACTCATCCTCATGAAAATTCTGGGCTTCGAGCTAGACCTCAACCCTGTCAACATTCATAAGTGGGAGAAGAGCTGTGCCTTAGATACACACGATTTTCAACTTTGACCAATTCAGATTTTCCCAAACATGCAGCGAGCCTGTGGAAAAGAATGGCCTAGTTGAGAGTCGAGCTCGAAACTTCTGAGGACTATTTTCTGCCTAGCATTAGCAAAAATCCAAAGTAGAACTCTCATCATTTGGGGTAAAGGAGACTTGTGTCAAGTTTTGTTTTTTGTTTGTTTTTTTTTTAACTGACAAACCCAGGCAGTACTTGTAGTAATTTGTGACTCTTCAGTATTTACACAGCATAAGCTTACATCCATTAGAAAAGCATGTTGTTCGTTTAATTTTCCACTAAAATCGGTGGTTTTAATTAAAGAGAAAATTAATAAAATCTGAAATTTAGAGAGGGGTGATGTGTTTTGCCAATAAAGGACCATGCTAAGTCCTGCAAAAAAAAATCTAATTTTCTATAATTAGCTTAAATGTAATTCATTCATTAGAAAAGCAGTCATGTATACAAGCAGAAAACCAGACTGCTGAGCTAGAGAGAAACTAGATTCTGAGAATAACCGTTGAATAGCAGAAAAACATTAAGCCAGTTTTTTGGTGTTTTTTTTTTTCTTTTTATCTAGTATATTCCATGGCGGCTTTCCATAGCAACTCTATGAAAGGGGCCTCTTATTTTAGTGCCAAACCTATCTGAAATGAGATGATTCTCTTAAGAACAGTTTTTCCATAAGCCCAGGTTTTAAGGGCAAGAATATCTGATCTCACCCTCCTCATGACTAAGTCAAAAGAAAAGTGATTGAGAAAACTTGTTCTGTGGTCATGACTCTGAGTATTTAAAAAAATCAACAAGGAGCTTTGGAAATAGATAAAATCTAAATTCTCAATGTATCAACGTTGAGGCATGGGGTATTGCCACTGCGACCCTGCTCTGAGCTATTTGTTAAGCTGGAAGCCTTTCAAATATGAAAAAGGATTCCTCATAGGTATCTACCAACAAGTTGCCAGCACACTATAGTAAATTTTTAGGTGTCTCTGCCCAAATTGTAGTGATCCCTATAACTGTTTTCACTTTGAGTGGTGGCTCCTTAGCAGTCAATCTATGTTGTGTGACTCTACTGGCGCTTTCCCACCACTGGCCAATCAAATTCCATTTTCCAGGAATCTGATATTGGAAACAGTTATGATTGAGACAGAGCTGGTAAATGGAAGAAATCTTTCAGGAATTGTGGACTCCCCAATGTAAAGAGACAAGCAGAGAAGACAGATGGAAAAACTCTTTATGGTTTCTGGTTCAGGTAATTTTCTGAAGCCTGGCTGAGTTCTTGACTTTGGGATCTTCATGATACCCCATCGTTATAACAGATTCCACAGTTTTGCTTTATGTCAACCTGAATAGAATTCTGTTACTTGCAACAAAATTCTAACTAGCAAGATTTCATTATTTTTTATGGCTGAGTAATATTCCATTGTATGTCTGTACCATATCTTCTTTATATTTTTATCTATCGATGGACACTTAGATTGCTTCCATATCTTGACAATTGTAAATAATGCCACAATGAACATAAGGGTACACACATCTTTTCAAATTAGTATTTTTGTATTCTTTGGCTAGATACCCAGAAATGAAATTACTGGGTTATGTGGTAGTTCTATTTTTAATTTTTTGAGAAACCTCCATACAGTTTCCCATAGTGGCTGCATCAATTTACATTCCGCCCTACAGTGCACAAGGGTTTCCTTTTCTCCACATCCTCACCAAATAGTACTCAATCATAAAAAGAATGAAATTTTACCATTTGCAACAACATGGATGGACTTATGCTAAGTGAAATAAGTCAGACAGAGAAGGACAAATATTGTATGATTTCACTTACATGTAGAATCTAAAAAACAAAATGAACAAACAAAACAGAAACAGACTCATAGATAAAGAAAACAAACCGATGGCTGTAAGTGGGTAAGGTAAGGTCATGGGGGGAAGGCCAAAAATGGTGAAGGAGAATAAGAAATACAAATTTCCAGTTCTAAATTAATCATGAGGATGTAATGTACAGCTCAAGGATATTGTAATAACTGTACAGTGACAGACAGTTGCTAGGCTTATTGTGCTAATCAGTTCATTAGGTACATAAATGTTGAATAACTATGTTATATACCTATAACTAATATAATATTATATGTTAACTATATTTTAATTTAAGAAAAATTTTAAGTTCTAACTGATGCACATGTTGGAGCATATATTTAAGGAGAGGTCAGCTAAATGTAGAAGGCAGAGAGGGAAAGAGGAAAGAAAAAATTATTGAGTACCTTCTTGGTGTCAAGCAACTTGCTAAACTTTAAAATTATTTTGCCTTAAAGTATCTGAAAAAAATATTTGTTATTTTCTCCCATGGATTTCAGAGGTTCACCCTTGAGTCACGCAGCTAGCTGGTGGCAATCCGGGATTTGCACTCAGATTTGGGCAGCTGGGGCTGGGCTCTGGTCTAACTTGAATAAATAACAGTCACCTTGATATTTTATGGTCTTGAGCAGGCCACTTCACCACACTCGGACCTCTCTTTTCCTTTTTGAAACACAAAGAGTTTGGGTAAATATAATATTCTCTAAGGTCCCTTTTAAATCTAATGTCATAGTATCACTTGAAAGATTCGTTTAGAACAATGCTTCTCTAATCAGGTAGTTGGTTGGGGGCAGGGGGCAGTGTTGAGTTATATCCAAGTCTCCTTGGGTGCCTTTCAAACTATGCCCATCCTTTATCCCATACCCTTCCCCAGAAGATTATGAGAAGTTCTTCTGAGAATGAGAAAGTTGTAGGTAACAGAGCTGGATTTAAAAACAGAGCTGTCTTATTATTTCATTATGCTGCTGCATTATCTTTTATTATACCTATTGGAACATAGAAGAACCTCAATAATTTTTTCAACTAAATTGAATTGATATTGACCATAAATGACTAATGTGTTCTTTGCACATTTTAGAATCAATTTATCAATTTCTAATAAAAATCCTGTCGGTAACTTTTTTCGAATTGCATTGAATCTATAGATCAGTTTGAGGGTATTGCTATCTTAATAATATTGGGTCTTCTAATGCATGAACACATTATACTTCATTTTTTTCAAACATCGTCTTTAATTTCTCTCAGCATCATTTCATAATTTTTAGTGTAGAATTTTTGCATATCATTTATTAATTTCTTCCTAGGTATTTGCTGTTCTTGAATGCTATCGCAAATGGCATTATATTAAGTTTATTTTCCAATTGTGTGTTAATATTATATAGAAATGCAATTTATTTTTAACATATTAGCTTTTATTTTCTATAGCCTTATTATGCTAGTAACTTGTTCATTAATAGCATGAGAAACTTTGAACTTGAAAAATCCTGCCTTGAAATTCAAGTGACAAAGTATACATGGTAGACAGAATAATCCTCCACCCCCAAAGATGTTCCTGTCCTGATCCTCAGAACCTGCAGCCATGCTAGGTTTCATGGCAAAAGGGAATTAAGGTTCCAGATGGAATTAAAATTGCTAATCAGTTGACTTTAAGACAGGGAGATTATTTTGGATTATCTGAGTAGGCCTAATAGAATCAAAAGGGTCCCTAAGAATGGAAGAGAGAGACAGAAGAGGAGAATTCCAGGAATACATGGCTATGAAAGAAAGATGAGAGAGATGTGGCATTGTTGGCTTTAAAGATGGAAGAGGAGGCTATGAGCCAGGAAATGCAGGCAGTGCTTAGGAGCTGAAAAGGGCAAGAAAATGTATTGTCCTTAGAGCCTCCAGAAACAAACAAACAAACAAACGAAAACCTGTAGCCCTGCAACACCCTGGTTTTAGCCCAGTAAGGCCCCTTTTGAACTTCTGACCTCCAGAGATATTAGATAAAAAATTGTGTTGGTTTAAACCATTGAGTTTGTGATAATTTGTTACAGCAGCCATAGAAAACTAATACAGTATAGCTCAGAGTTAGGGAGAAGGGAATTCTCCTGCCCCACCTTCCTTTCGTGGAACCTGACACATGCTGGCATGCTGGAAGCGCCAGCTCTGAGAATAGTAGCGAATAGCAACATTTGCATTTTTGCCACCATCCATGTTGCAAAGCTGAGAGGTTTTCAGAAAGGTTTGATAACCAGTAATAGATATCAGCAAATTGGAACTAGACCGTGAAAAGAAACTCAGTAGATGCCACATGGTAACTGTAATTAACCAGAGGGATTTGTGGCCATAGGTGAAGCACGACTTTAGAGGATGACTTTTAGTGGGGACACATTCTAATTTGATAAAAGCATCTAGAAGACGTTTTTATAAATATGACCTTATTTATAACCTCAGAGAAGTGAGGCCAAGTGACTTGCATTATACTACTAATAATAGTTGATTACACTAGTATTTGTTAAATTTCTAAATTTTATAAATGAAGCCCTTTTAAGTGTAATTAGGGAAGACTGAAAGTTGCCCTAGTAATGCAACCATTCTTGCATATTTGTATTCCAATATCTAGAATGGAAAAAAAAGGAGGTAGAATTTGAGGGGCTGTACTGGGAATTGCACACAGCCCTCAGACTGTCCTCTGCCTGCCATCTAAGCCCCAGGCAGTGCCCACCACGGATGAACTGACAGTTGTAGTGGTTATGGAATTTTGTCTTGTGTCTAAGTTATGGTTTCATTATCCTTTTTATTTTGCCTATATCTATATTTTAAAGAAAGAACAAAGCAAAATAGATGAGGAACATATAGTATATTTTCATCTTTAGTGCATGTCAGTACTACCTGTGATAGCAGAGAATGGTGCTATCTATGAAATTTCCATTAATAATAAAACAGGAGGTACAAAGACTAAATCAGAAATAAAGTGAATTGCAATAACTCATAGTTACATGTAAAAAATGTGTCAATTTTAGAGGTAATATTTACCTCTAAAACTAGTTATATCTGTGCTTCTTTTTCAGTATTATAATTGGTCATCTCATTTCCATTGTCTGTGGAGCAAAAGTCTGAAATTTAAAAGTTTAAAATAAAAAAAGAATACCCATATACGTTTATTATTTTTACTTACAGAATGACAATTAGAGATAACAAAAAGTCAGTTTTATAACTCACATCTTTATAAAATATTTGTATGTTATTTTCTCAAGAGAAATTCATATGCTGTTTACTTTTATCTCTCACCAATAGAAAAGGTGGATGCGCTTGTGGAAATGACAGTCTCTTCCTTCATTTGGGTTTCTGAGTTGAAATAAGGTTGGAAACGGCTGATTTATAATGGCCCCAACAAATGCCCTTTCCATGTTTTGCTTTTCAGTTTAGTTAATACTTATTGACAGCTTCTATAGTGCCAGGGACTGTGCTAGGTGCCAAGGATGCAGAAATGATTAAAACGCAGTTCCTTTCCTCAAGAAGCTCATGCTATGATGAAGGAGGCAAACAAGTGCTTCAGACCAAAATGCAAAGCAATAAGAAGGGGCGATTTATTTTGCCTGGAGAGAAATAAAACCTTCATAGAATGGGGTGACATTTGAAAGAGCCTTGAAGGAAAAGGAGAAGGTCAATAGTTGTACATTTTAAACAATGAAACAGTGTGAAAACTCTAAAAGAAAGTTCTGTTTGTATTCTGTCAGCTGCCTGTGTAACTGGGACTGAGCCTTCATTCAGGGGAGGGGGTGGCTGAGGCGACCAGACAGGAGATTAGAAGAGCAAAGGCTCACCCAGCCCCAGCAGCCCCATCTTTCCAAGCCACCCCCCCTCCATCTATGGGGAAAGAGAAAGTGCCAGACCTCTGCAGTGCATATCACTAGCACCTCTTGCAAAGTCTATTCAGCACTCCATGTTTCAAAAGAGAGAAAGAGAGAGGGAGAGAGAGAGAGGAGAGAGGAGAGAGG